>NC_089264.1:59959162-60270753 GCF_963930625.1 Muntiacus reevesi | reverse complement strand
TTAATGCTCTTATATAAAAAAAGTATAAGTTTGGCTAAGAAGTTTGTTCAGGTCTTTTTGTTGCGTCTTATGGAAAACTCTGAATGAGCTTTTTGGGAACCCAAGGTAAATATTTTTTACAAATAAATAAAACACTGTTATTTATATTTTAATGGTATGTTATCTGATATGTTTTAGACATAATTTTCTATATATCTTATTCATTAATAACATGTTCATTATAAATTATGATACCATGTTACATTTCAATGTGCACTTAGGCCACACAGTAATGGTCAGACCCTAAAATCATTCAAATCATCTGAGCTTAGGAAAACAGCATTGTCTTGGGTTCTCAATACTTTTACATACACATAATTTCCAGACAGTAATAAATTACATAAAGCCAACTCTCTATTAAATAAAACAGTCAAATTTTGGTGTATCCAGTAACTGCAACAGAGCGCAGCATAGAGAAAACAGACAGGCTCTGATAATTCAAACCCAGATCTTTCAGAATTAGTTATATGACTTCACCGACAAAAGGTTTCTACACCTCTAAAAACAGTGTGATAGAAATCAAAGCTCATACATACTGTTTCCCTACTATATGGCAGATATTAAGGTTAAAAAAATCACTTATATTGATATTAACACTTAACCCTGGCGACTGGCTTCCTCATTAGCTCAGGAAGTAAAGAATCTGCCTGCAATGCAGGAGGTACAGGAGACGCGGGTTCGATTCCTGGGTCAGGGAGATCCCCTGGAGAAAAACAGCAGCCCTCCCCAGTATTCTGGCCTGGAGAACCCCATGGAGAGAGGAGCCTGGTGGGCTACAGTCCACGGGGTCGCAGAGTCAGACGCCGACCGAGCGACGAAACCACCACCAACCCTTCAGTGGTAGCCACCCCGTCGGGCCGACTCTTTGAGACCCCTTCTTTGCCCTCCCATGGACTGTAGCTTGGCAGGCTTCTGTCCATGGAATGCTCCAGGCAAGACTGGAGTGAGTTGACATTCACTTCTCCAGAGAAACTTTCCAACCAGGAATTGAACCTGGGTTTCCTGTGTTACAGGCTGATTCTTTACCATCTAAGCCACCAAGGAAGTCCTTTGAACAGGTATTATATCATGCCTACTTTACAGAGAAATACAAAGACAGAAAGACCCTCAGAGGTGATTGTGGGACAAAAGTTTGAATGTAGGAGTCCTACCTTCACGTGTTTTAGACTAGGTTTGTGAAGAATATAAACATACACACACATCTCTAATGCCTGGCATGTGCTAGGCACTCAAAATTGGCAAATCTCATAGGATACAGGCCTAAGTGCTATAGAACCTTTAATTATGAACGAAAATAAGTAAGCAAGGAAGGAAGGGAAGAAGGAGGGAAGGAAGGGGGCAGAGGAGACAGTTTAGAGTGAAATAAAAGTAAAATGATAAAGCTTCATGTAACTTAAATTCCATGTAAGCTAAACCTCATGATATAAAGTTATTGATGGCAATTTTCTGTAGGAAGATTACTTTCCACAAAACAGTTTTTATACCGTCTTATTTCAACCATGCCCCATACAGTGGATTGTGTGTTATTATTCATAGTTTACTGCTCTATCGCTGTAAGGTAATTTTAGGTCCTTCCCCTTTATATGTGACTTGCAATGACATTTGCTTGCCCCATTAGTTAGACTAACCATAGGATCTGCTCTGAAATATATAATATAAAAAGTTGAAATCGCTAACCTTCTTACCCTCTTTAATTTCACTTCCGATGTGGAAGCCACTAATAATGTTTTGGTGATTCCTGTTCCTTCATCCTTTCATGCATAATCAAAATCAGTATCTCACTCACTTCAAATCTCATTCTATACCACATTAACTTATGTATATATGTATGTATGTATGTATGTACCTATCATCTACCTACCTACTTCCCTTTCTGAGTTTTTTTATTTAACTGAAAAGATGCAGTGAACCTAGTTCTATAACTTACTATGCTCATTCTCCAAGCCAGGCTTCAACGATACATGAATTGTGAACTTCCAGATGTTCAAGCTCCAAAATCACTGCAGATGGTGACTGCAGTCATGAAATAAAAAGATGCTTACTCCTTGGAAGAAAAGTTGTGACCAACCTAGACAGCATATTAAAAACCAGAGACATTACTTTGTCAACAAAAGTCTGTCTCGTCAAGGCTATGGTTTTTCCAGTAGTCATGTATGGATGTGAGAGTTGGACTACAAAGAAAGCTGAGCACCGAAGAATTGATCCTTTTGAACTATGGTGTTGGAGAAGACTCTTGAGAGTCCCTTGGACTCCAAGGAGATCCAACCAGTCCATCCTGAACGAGATCAGACCTGGGTGTTCATTGGAAGGACTGATGTTGAAGCTAAAACTCCACTACTTCAGCCACCTGATCTGAAGAGTTGACTCATTTGAAAAGACCCTGATGCTGGGAAAGATTGAAGGCAGGAGGAGAAGGGGACGACAGAGGATGAGATGGTTGGATGGCATCATCGACTCAATGGACATGGGTTTGAGTAAACTCCGGGAGTTGGTGGCAGACAGGGAGGCCTGGCGTGCTGCAGTCAAGGGGTCGCAACGAGTCAGACATCACTGACCGACGAAACTGAAATGATGCTCATTTACCAATCATCAACGATCTCTTTTCACAGGAATATGTGTAGAAAACAACTCATTAAAAAAAAAATTGCAACATAAAATTTCATCTAGTGGATATCAATCTATTGATAGATATTTGATTTATATATATTGCTCATACAGATATCAGAGAATATGAGGACATGCATACACCCATGAAGTACATTTTCTTTTGAGATGTTTATTGCATCTCACTTTCTGTATCATTTATTTCCTACTTTTATTTATCAAGTGATCTAGCATCTGAAAAGTCACTATGTCTTTAAAATCTTGGCAAATAATTTATAAGCAGATTCACTATTTGAAAAAGAAATCTTACTACTGACTAAATTGGTAAATTTGAAATTTCCTTCCTTAGAGTTAAATAATGAGCTTTGCTCTTTTATAAAGCTTCCTTTTCCATTACAATATCAGTATATTCACTTCTTTGCACATTTTACTCTTTTCGCTGAGATTACCTTTCATTAAAATAAGACTTAATGGTGACCTCAGTAACCTATTCTATCAATAAAATCTCTTCACTATTCTTCCTTTTTGGTCTCTATTTAAGTTCTGAATGTATTTTTTGATGAAGGCTCATTTGCATTTTCCAGGAAGCATTAAGTGCTTTAAGATTTTGTGGGGAAGAATTTCCATCCTTTCATCTCCCCTAGTTTTCCTTTGTTTATAAAACAAATAAATACAATATAAATATTTTCCTAATATAATATATAAAATGCATTCCTATAATCTGATTTTAAGTATATTTTATGATAGAATATGACTGTAAATCAGATTCTTGAAAGCAAAAAAAAAAATTAGCAGTTAATAGACTGTCTAAAATTGGTCAAATGTTTTGTTTTTCTAAGAGAGAATTACTGAAGATTTAAAGAAATCTTAGAGTAATACATTTAGGAGAATTATCTGTTTTTATTCTTTCCCTATTCTGCCTTAGTTATTACAGATTAAAAGTCTCATTGAATCAACACGTGTGGAGAAACTGTGTGGAATTAGCTCCGGCATTTTTTTTCCCCCTTCATTCTATTCTTAAACTCTTCCCGCATAGAGGAAATGAGGCTTGGTCAGATGTAAACAAATTTGCCTCACATTTTACTGGTGGGTGGGGATTTGACCTAGGGGTTTTATTTTGTTTCTCTTGGCAAAACTCAGTTAGCCTTTGTCCTGCTTCATTTTCTACTCCAAGGACAAACTTGCCTGTTACTCCAGGTATTTCTTGACTTCCTACTTTTGCATTCCAGTCCCCTATGATGAAAAGGACATCTTTTCTGGGTGTTAGTTCTAGAAGATCTTGTAGGTCTCCACATAACCTTTCAATTTCAGCTTCTTCAGCGTTACTGGCTGGCACGCTGACTTCTATTACTATGATAGTGAATGGTTTGCCTTGGAAATGAACAGAGAAAATGCTGTCATTTTTGAGATTGCACCCAAGTACTGCATTTCAGACTCTTTTGTTGACTATGAGGACTACACCATTTCTAGGGGATTCTTGCCCACAGTAGTAGATATAATGGTCATCTGAATTAATTTGCCCATTCCAGTCCATTTTAGTTCATTGATTCCTAAAAAAGTCGACATTCACTCTTGACATCTCCTGTTTGACGACTTCTAATTTGCCTTGATTCATGGACCCAACATTCCAGCTTCCTACGCAATATTGCTCTTTACGGCATCAGACTTTACTTCCATCACCAGTCACAGCCACAACTAGTGGCCATTTTCACTTTGCATCTGGCTCTTCGCTCTTTCTGGAGTTATTTCTCAACTCTTCTCCAGTTGCATATTTGGCACCTACCGACCTGGGGAGCCCATCTTTCAGTATCCTATCATTTTGCCTTTTCATACTGTTCATGGGGTTCTCAAGGCAAGAATACAGAAGTGGTTTGCGATTCCCTTCTCCAGTGGACCATGTTTGTTCAGAACTCTCCACCATGACCCATCCGTCTTGGGTGGCCCTACACAGCATGGCTCATTGTTTCATTGAGTGAGACAAGACTGTGGTCCATATGATCAGTTGGATTAGTTTTCTGTGATTGTGGTTTTCATTCTGTCTGCCCTCAGAAGGATAAGGATAAGAGGTTTATGGAAGCTTCCTGATGCGAGAGACTGACTGTGGGGGAAATGGTCTTATTCTGATGGGAGCACCAGATGGTCAATACCAAAATCAGATTGATTATATTCTTTGCAGCCAAAGATGAAGAAGCCCCAACCAGTCAGCAATAACAAGTCCGGGAGCTGACTGTGGCTCAGATCATGAACTCCTTATTGTGAAATTAAGACTTAAATTGAAGAAAGTAGGGAAAACCACTAGACCATTCAGGTATGACCTAAAACAAACTCCTTACTATTATACAGTGGAAGTGACAACCCTTATGATTATACAGTGGAAGTGAAAATAGATTCAAGGGATTAGATCTGATAGACAGACTGCATGAAGAACTATGGATGGAGGTTCATGACACTGTACAGGAGACAGGGATCAAGACCATCCCTAAGAAAAAGAAATGCAAAAAAGCAAAATGGTTACCTGAGGATGCTTTACAAATAGCTGAGAAAAGAAGAGAAGCTAAAGGCAAAGGAGAAAAGGAAAGATATACCTATTTGAATGCAGAGTTACAAAGAATAGCAAGGAAAGACGAGAGCCTTCTTCAGTGATCAATGCAAAGAAATAGGGAAAACAATAAATAGGAAAGACTAGAGATCCCCTCAAGAAAATTAGAGATACCAAGGGAAAGATGGACACATGGAAAGATGGGCACAATAAAGGGCAGAAATGGTATGGATCTGACAGAAGCATAAGATATTAAGAAGAGGTGGCAAGAATACACAGAAGATTTGTACAAAAAAGATCCACATGACCCAGATAACCATGATGGTGTGATCACTCACCTAGAGCCAGACATCCTGGAATACAAACTCAAGTGAGCATCAATACAAACAAAGTGGCTAGACGTGATGGAATTCAGCCAAGCTATTTAAAATCCTAAAAGATGATGCTGTGAAAATGCTGCATTCAATATACCAGCAAATTTGGAATACTCAGCAGGGGCCACAGGAACAGAAAAGGTCAGTTTTCATTCCAGTCCCTAAGAAGGGCAATGCCAAAGATTGTTCAAACTACCACACACTTGCACTCATTTCACACCTAGAAAAGTAATGCTCAAAATTCTCCAAGCCAGGCTTCAACAGTATGAGAATGGTGAACTAACAGATGCTCAAGCTGGTAGAAAAGGCATAGGAATCAGAGATGAAATTGCCAACATCCGTTGGATCATAGTAAAAGTGAGGGAAGTCCAGAAAAAAAAATCTACTTCTGCTTTATTGATTATGCAAAAGCCTTTGACTCTGTGGATCCCAACAAACTGTGGAAAATTCTTCAAGAGATGGAAATACCAGACCACCTTACCTGCCTGCTAAGAAATCTGTATGCAGTTCAAGAAGCAACAATTAGAACTGGACATGGAACAACAGACTGGTTCCAAATTGGGAAACGAGTACATCAAGGCTGTGTATTGTCACCCTGCTTATTTAACTTATATGCAAAGCACATCATGAGAAATCCCAGGCTGGATGAAGCACAAGATGAAATCAAGATTGCTGGGAGAAATATGAATAACCTCAGATACGCAGAAGATACCACACTTATGACAGAAAGTGAAGAGGAACTAAAGAACCTCTTAATGAAAGTGAAAAAGGAAAGTGAAAATGCTCGCTTGAAACTCAACATTCAGAAAACTAAGATCATGGTATCTGGTCCCATCACTTCATGGCAAATAGACAGGAAAACAATACAAACGGTGACAGACTTTATTTTCTTGAGCTCCAAAATCACTGCAGATGGTGACTGCAGCCATGAAATGATAAGATGCTTGCTCTTTGTAAGAAAAGCTATGACCAACCTAGACAACATATTAAAAAGTAGAGACATTGCTTTGCTAGCAAAGGTCCATCTAATCAAAGCTATGGTTTTTCCAGTAGTCATGTACCTATGTGAGAGTTGTAGCATAAAGAAAGCTGAGCACCAAAGAACTGATGCTTTTGAACTGTGGTGTTGAAGAAGACTCTTGCGAGTCCCTTGGACTGCAAGGAGATCCAACCAGTCCATCCTAAAGGAAATCAGTCCTGAATGTTCATTGAAAGGACTGAGTTTGAAACTGAAGCTCCTCTACATTGGCCACCTGATGCAAAGACCTGACTCATTGGGAAAGACCCTGATGCTGGGAAAGATTGAGGGCAGGAGGAGAAGGGGACAATAGAGGATGAGATGGTTGGATGGCATCACCGACTCAATGGGCATGAGTTTGAGCAAGCTCCAGGAACTGGTGATGGACAGGGAAGCCTGGCATGCTACAGTGCATGGGGTGGCAAAGAGTCAGACATGATGGAGTGACTGATCTGAGTTTGTTTCTGTGTTTGTTTCTGAGCTACATTTGCTAGAGGAGATGAAAAATTACTTGATTATTCTTAATTTTCTGACATTTTAAATGCATACCTGTGAGCTGCCTGTCTTTCTCTTTTAAGATGATGAAGGACAATCAACCTTGGGGTCAGAGTCCTCTATGTGTTACCACATCTCTATCTGTAGGTGTTCTTTATTTGCAAAGTCATATCTGACACTTTTGTGATCCACTGGACTATAACCCACCAGGATTCCTTGTGGGATTTCCCAGGGAAGTATACTAAAATGGGCTGTCATTTCCTTCTCCAGAGGATCTTCCTGATCCAGAGATCAAAGCCACATTTCCTACATCTCTTGCAATGGCAGGCAGATTTTTTTACCACTGCATCCCTGGAAAAGCTCACCTCTCTAAGACTCCCTATAAAGTAATCAGCTGGCACCCACACAGTAGGATCACTGTTGTTGCTCCGTCACTAACTAACTCATTTCTGACTCTCTGACTTCATGGACTGCAGCATGCAAGGACACCAGCACGTCTCATGGACCCCAGCATGTCCACTGAGTTGGTGCTGCCATCCAACCATCTCACCCTCTGTAACCTTCTTCTTCTTCTGCCCTCAGTCTTTCCCAGCATCAGGGTCTTTTTCAGTGTGTTGACTCTTCACAACAGGTGACCAAAGCATCAGTCCTTCCAATGAATATTCAGGACTGATTTCCTTTAGGATTGACTGGTTTGATCTCCTTGCAGTCCAAACAACTCTCAAGAGTCTTCTCCAGCACCACGATCTGAGAGCATCAGTTCTTCAGTGCTCAGCCTTCTTTATGATCTTGCTGTCACAATCACACATGACTACTGGAAAAACTATATCTTTGGTTATACAAACCTTTGTCACCAAAGTGGTGTTTCTGCTTTTTGACATGCTGTCTATGTTTGTTCAAGCATTTCTTGCAAGGAGCAAACATATCAATTTCATGACTGCAGTCACTGTTCACAGTGAATTTGGAGATCAAGAAAATAAAATATGTCACCCTTTTCACTTTTTCTCTATTTATCTCCATGAAGTGATGGGACCTAATGCCATGATCTTGGTTTTTTAAATGTTGGATTTTAAGCCAGCTTTTTCACTCTCCTCTTTCACTTTCATCAAGAGGCTCTTTAGTTCCTCTTCACTTTCTGCCATGAGAGTAGTTATCATCTGCGTATCTGAGGTTATTTATATTTCTCCCAGCAATCTTGAGTCCAGTTTGTGATTCATCCAGCCAGGCATTTTGCATGATGTACTCTGCATATAGATTAAATAAGCAGGGTGACAATAGACTGCATTGATGTACTCCTTTCCCAATTTTGAACCAGTCCATTGCTCCTTGTCTGGTTTTAACTGTTGCTTCTTGATCTGCACACAGGTTTCTCAAGAGTCAAGTAGGGTGGTCTGATATTCCCATCTCTTTAAAATTTTTCACAGTTGGTTGTGATCCACACAACAACTTAGCAGAGTCAATGAAGCAGAAGTAGTGTTTTTTCTGGAATTCCCTTGCTTTCTCTATGATCCAACAAATGTTGGCAATTTGATCTCTGGATCCTCTGCCTTTTCTAAATCCACTTGTACATCTGGAAGTTCTCAATTCACATACTGCTGAAGCCTAGCTTGAAAGATTTTGAGCATTACCTTGCTAATGTGTGAAATGAGTGAAATGTATGGGAATTTGAATGTTCTTTGGCATTGCCTTTCTTTGGGATTAGGATGAAAATTGACCTTTTCCAGTCCTGTGGCCACTGCTGAGTTTTCCAAATTTGGTGGCATGTTGAGTACAGAACTTTTACAGCATCATCTTTTAGGATTTGAAATAGCTCAACTGGAATTCCATCACCTCCACCTGCTTTATTCATATTGATGCTTCCTAAGCCTTGCTTGACTTCACACTCTAGAGTGTGATCGGAATCACTGATTTTCTGCAAGAGGGAGGTGACAGCACATGCCCCCTTTGGTTCAATTTTTTTGTTATTGTGACTGTGAAGATTGGCCATTAATAACCATGGACCTTGGGTTCCTTTTGGAGAAGTGTGTCTTGGTGCCTCAGCTCCTAACAGTTTCATTCTGATAGAGATGAAAGTCTCCATGATCCCCATCAGTTTTCATTGTTTTATATGAAGTCTCAGACATAGCTAGCTGACCTTATTACCCTGCACATTTGAACACACTGGGTTAAATTTCAATTGTCCATAGTAGACATCAGATAAATAATTACTGAAGGCAAGTCACACAGAACAGAATATTGTATAGTCCACACCATGAACTATGCAGTCCATGGAAGTCTCCAGGCCAGAATACTGAAATGGGTTGCCTATCCCTTCTCCAGGGGATCTTCCCAGTCCAGGGATCAAAGCCAGGTCTCCCACATTCCAGACAGATTCTTTACCAGCTGAACCACCAGGGAAACCCAAAGTATAGTCATATTTATATAAAGAAAGGAGCATATTTAGTAAGGAAAGATATTTAACATTTACAAAATTGCATGTATGGGGCAACACAACCTCTCATCAAATCATTTTGCTGTTTGCAGACCTTTTGCTTTCCACACTTTCTAATCTAATCATATCTTTTATGAGTTTTAACTTGGTGATCCCTTGGGTGGATCGCTGATTTCTTGTTTTGGCAGTAGGTATCAAAATAAATCAGTTTAACCCAAATAGTTTGGCAAGCATGCTAAGTAGATGTTCTTGAACTTCTCTTATAATCCCATACTACAATTCTCTCTTTATGTTTCTGCTGTTTTCAAGATGTTTGTGTGTACATGTTAGTCACTCAGTCGTGTCTGACTGTCTGCGATCCTATGAATTGTACCCCACCAGGCTCCTCCATCCATGGGATTTTCCAGGCAAGAATACTTGAATGGACTGCCATTATCTCCAGAAGATCTTTCTGGCCCAGGGATCAAACCCAGATCTCCTGCATTGCAGGCAGACTCTTTACCATCTGAGCCACTAAGAAAGAGCAAGATACTCAATGCAAGAAAAGTAGTAAAAAAAAAAAAAACAAAAAAAAACACGTCCACCTCTTTGCAACCCATGGACCATACAGTCCATGAAAATTCTCCAGGCCAGAATACTGAAATGAGTAGTCTACCCCTTCTCCAGCAGATCTTCCTAACCCAGGAATCCAGAGAGTCTTCTGCACTGCAGGCAGGTTCATTACCAACTGAGCTCCGAGGGAAGCCAAACAAAAGGAAAGATTAGCCTTAAGACTTTTGGTTTTCTTTCTTTGCTGACTTTTTTATAAAAAGAGCACTTGACATCTTCTATACACAAGCATACCTAAAAAAGTTATTAATGGCTCTAAAGAATATCCCATTTCAAACTAAATTTAATATAGACTACAACAACAGTTCAGTTCAGTTCAGTCACTCAGTTGTGTGACCCCATGGACTGCAGCACAGTCCATCACCAACTGCACCTCCCTGTCCATCACCAACTCCCAGAGCCTACTCAAACTCACGTCCATCAAGTCACTGATGCCATCCAACCATCCCATCCTGTCGTCCCCTTCCCCTCCTGCCTTCAATCTTTCCCAGCAATAGGGTCTTTTCTAAGGAGCTAGTTCTTTGCATCAGGTGGCCAAAGCATTGGAGTTTCAGATTCAGTATCAGTCCTTCTAATGAATATTCAGGACTGCTTCCTAAAATGTAAACATAAAATTCATTTATGATAAAAAGCTCAGTTTTACCTTTTTATTACAGAGGAGCCTGGTGGGCTACAGTCCATAGGGCTGCAGAGTTGGATATGACTAAGTGACCAACCATGCACAGTTTTAAAAGAAAATATTTATCTTTAATTGAAGGATAATTTTTTACAATATTATCCTGGTTTTTGCCATATATCAACATGAATCAGCCATAGGTATATATACGACCCCTCCCTTTTGAACCTCCCTCTTACCTCCCACCCCATCCCACAACTCTAGGTTGTCACAGAGCACCAGTTTGAACTTCCTGAGTCATAGAGCAAATTCCCACTGGCTGTCTCTTTTACATGTGGTAATGTATATGCTTCTATGCTACGCTCTCCATTCATCCCACCCTCTACTTCCCCCACCATGATACAAATCTGTCCTCTATGTCAGCATCTCCATTGCTGCCCTGTAAATATGTTAATCAGTATCAATGTTTTAGATTCCACATATATTCATTAATATATAATATTTGTTTTTCTCTTTCTGACTTATTTCACTCTATTTAATAGGCTCTAGGTTCATCTACCTCATTAGAACTGACTCAAATACATTCCTTTTATGGCTGAGTAATATTCCATAGTATATATGTACCACAGCTTCTTTATTCATTTATCTGCTGATAGACATCTAGATTCCTTCCATGTCCTAGCTATTGTAAACAATGAGCAAATGTACTTTTTCATTGGTATAATTTTTAACCTCTTTGTTACTTAGATTCTAAGGAAAATATAGGTTGCCAATATAAATGTATATATTAAACATATAGATACACACACACATATATATGTGTGTTTTTATATACATGCTAAGTTGTTTCAACAAACTGTGGAAAATTCTAAAAGAGATGGGAATACCAGAGACCTGACCTGCCTCCAGAGAAATCTGTATGCAGGTCAAGAAGTAACAGTTAAAACATGGAAGAACAGACTGGTTCCAAATTGGGAAAGGAGTATGTCAAGGCTGTATATTGTCATCATGTTTATTTAACTTATATGCAAAGTACATCATGTGAAATGCCAGGCTGGATGAAGCACAAGCTGGAATCAAGATTGCCTGGAGAAATATCAATAACTTCAGATATGCAGATGACACCACCTTTATGGCAGAAAGCAAAGAACTAAGCAGCCTCTCGATGAAAGTGAAAGAGGAAAGGGGAGAAGCTGGCTTAAAACTCAACATTCAGAAAACTAAGATCATAGCAACCAGTCCCATCACTTCATGGCAAATAGATGGGGAAACGGTAGAAACACTGACAGACTTTACTTTTTTGGGCTCCAAAATTACTGCAGATGGTGACTGTAACCATGAAATTAAAAGATGCTTCCTCCTTGGAAGGAAAGTTATGACCAACATAGACAGCATATTAAAAAGCAGAAACATCACTTCGCTGACAAATGTCCCTCTAGTCAAAACTATGGTTTTTCCAGTAGTCATATATGGATGTGAGAGCTGGACTATAAAGAAAGCTGAGCACTGAAGAATTGATGTTTTTGAACTGCCCTAAAATATGGGTGCTCTGCTTATTCACTCAGTCATGTCTGACTCTTTGCAACCCCATGAACTGTAGCCCTCCAGGCTCCTCTGTCCATGGGATTCTCCAGGCAAGAACACTAGCGTAGGTGGCCATTTCCTTCTCCAAAAATATAGGTGGATGTGACTAAAATTTAAAATAGATTTCTCTTCTTAATATATTTAGTTCTAAAATATTATTCTAATTTAATTCCATGTGACACAATACTAGATAAAATGATCTTATGATCAATGTTGTTTGGTCACTAAATCGTGTCTGACTTCTGCGACTCCACAGACTGTAGCCTGCCAGACTCCTTTGTCCTTGTGATTTCCCAGGCACAAACACTGGAGTGGTTTGCCATTTCCTTCCCCAGGGGATCATACAGACCCAAGAATCGAACCCATGTCTCCTGCACTGGCAGGCGGATTCTTTAGCGTCAAGTCACCTGGAAAACCCCTTATGATCAATAAAATACTTTAAAAACTACTTATAGTTTTAGTTATATGACTCTTCAATGTTAAACTAGCTTAATCTCTAATCATATATAAAATTAAATAAAACTGGAACTTGGCAACCTGGATGTTATACTAAAACCTATGCAACTGGTTTTAAACAATCTTACCTGGAAAGATAAGGATTATTAAAATGATTGGAATTAAGAAATAATCAGGTTCACATATTATTTTGGCATAACCAAAAAGAGTTCTTATATTTTTACTTTATAAGAGTTACCTCCAGTGTCATCTTCATTCACTTTATTATGCTTGCCAGTCTTCATATTTATTGTCATTATGAGCAATGAAATTCTATAAAGCATTCAGTTGGTTAATTAAGTAATCAAAGTAGGAAAATATTTTAATGAGAACTTTGGTACATAAAGGAACTGTATCCTTTAAAATGCAGATGTATAGAACAGACTTTGGACTCTATGGGAGAAGGTGAGGGTGGGATGATCTGAGAGAACAGCATTAACCCATGTATATTATCAAGGGTGAAACAGACCACCAGCCCAGGTTGGATGCATGAGTCAAGTGCTCGGGCCTGGTGCACTGGGAAGACCCAGAGGGATGGGATGGAGAGGGAGGCGGGAGGGGGGTCGGGATGGGGAACACATGTAAATCCATGGCTGATTCATGTCAGTGTATGGCAAAAACCACTACAATACTGTAAAGTAATTAGCCTCCAACTAATAAAAATAATTGGGAAAAAATTTTTTAAAAATACAGTAGGTTGTCCAGCCCACAAGCTTAGTTGCCCAGCAGTGTGTGGGATCTTGGTTCCCCACCAGGGATGAAACCAACGTGCCCTCCAGTGGCAGGCAGATTCTTAACTGCTGGGACAGCAATCAGTGTGACTGAGTTCTATTACTTTAATACAGAATTCATGTAAGTTCAGGTAAGAGTTTAGGAACCACATTGCTCCCTTTTTCTGGCTATGTTTCTCTGGATTACTCTTTTTTTTTTTTTTTTTTTCTTTTCCATGAGTAACATCACATAAAACAATTCCAGTTGTAGCTTCTAATATCACTATGACACTTAATATTTAAAATACAGTTTTACACCAAACTTGAAGCTGACTAAAAATATTCTTTTTAGAAGTCACAATATCTGTTTGCCAAATACCTATGAGTTCTTTGAAGGGACACCTTCATATAGCTGATACTATCAAGTGCATGTAAAATCTGTCATTCCTCTGTATGTATCTAATAACTAAAAGTGTGTCAAATTTCTGTCTGTAATTCTCTGAATCTTTTCTTCGACATGTTGTTTAAGTACTCTGGTAGTTCCTCACAAGACACAGTATAGTCAAATATTACTAGAAGCTTTGCAAATATGTGTCATTTGGAGGAGTATAATCTGTAAATGGTTGTCAGATTATAAGAATTTTGTCTTCTTTGTATGGTGGTCTGGTCTGATATTCCTATCTCTTTAAGAATACCAGACCACCATACAAAAAAAAAAAAAAAAAAAAAAGCCGAGATTCTTGTAATCTGATGAGCATTTAAGGAGGCATATCATAGGTTCTCAGCTTGAGCTCTGGCTCCACTTATACTGTGTGTTACTGTGGGCAAGTTACTCAGTTCCTTTGGATCTCAGCCTTCTGATTTAGAAAATGAATATTATAACAGCGCCAGTTTAATGTGACTGTTGTGAAGAATAAACATGTAACTAACCCCAAAAAACAGCACAGTCTCTGAAACATGCTTGAAAGTGAAAGTGAAAGTTGCCCAGTTGTGTCTGACTCTTTGCATCCCCAACAGTGCATGGAATTCTCCAGGCCACAATAATAGAGTGGGTAGCCTTTCCCTTCTCCAGGGAATCTTCCCAGCCCAGGGGTCGAACCCAGGTCTCCTGCATTGCAAGCAGATTATTTATTAGTTGAGCCACAAGGGAAGCCCCCCAAAACTGGAGTGGGTAGCCTATCCCTTCTCCAGTGGATTTTCCGAAGCCAGGAATCCAACCAGGGTCTCCTGCATCGCAGGCATATTCTTTAACAACTGAACTATCAGGGAAGCCCAAAACATGCTTAGACATAAATAATTTCAGCTATTAACAAAACATACACTTTGTGTTTAAGGATGTTTTGAAAGAATTATTTATAATCAAAATATTAAATAGATGCTACTTAACAACTGGGAAATTGTACAGTGGTAAAGAACCCTCCTGCCTCTGTGGGAGACATAAGAGACGCAGGTCTGATTCAGAGAACCCCATGGACAGAGGAGCCAGGTGGGATACAATCCACACAGTCGCAGAGTCTGCAGGACTGAAGGGACTTAGCACAACAGAAATAGCTCAGCACGCAGTAAATTGTAACATAAATGCGCTCATTCAAGACTGACTGGTGAAGAAAGGAAATTAAAATAAGAAATCCTCATATAATAACATATCCTTTGAAAAAACCTATCAAAGAACCTATCCATACAAATACACACATAATTACAATTATATAAAAGGAATTTAAATATGATTAATGCTGGGAAATTTTTAAAAAGTGAAAATGGATGTTAGATTACTGAAGATGGTTTGAGAAGCAACTTTTTAAAAACTACTTTTAGTTTCCCAATATTTTAAATGTGCTTTTTGTGTCAGGATACGAATACTTGCCTCTTTGTTGAGTAAGTATCAAGTAACATAGTTTTAGATCAATATCTTTGTCTAGGTTAGATAGTCATTTGTGTTCATGCGTGTTTATTTTAGGGAGTCATCCATAGACTTAATTACAAAGAAGCTAACTACTTGTCCTGAATATGCATGTCCATTTCCACTAACTGAAAACTAAAATCAAATCAAATAAATTAACCCACCAAACATCTCATGCTTCCCAGAAGGGTGTTTTTCTGTCCAACTCTAATATATCCAATTTCTGTTCAATTGTATTTTGGATTACCTTTGTAAGGATGACTCTTAAAAAAATAAATTAAATTGAACACCAAAACATGCATAGCTAGAAGATTCTTCAATTTAACATTTTTAAACATTTTAATTATAGGATTAGACAATTCCTATTACCTAAATTCCATATAAAAGTATTTTAATCCTTTAATTCCTCAGGTATTATAGAATAATTTAGAGCCATATTCAGTCAGTCTTAATAAAATCTCTCACTCACAGTGTGATTTCTCTGCACAAAATGGGAAAAAAGAAGTGAATCAAGCAGTAATTCTCACTGAGACGACTCACGTGGCATATTTGTTTCTCCTCTTTTTAGCTTTGTTTTTCATACTTTTCTTAGCACATTTATCTTTTCTCCCTCTTTAAAACATTGAGATAACGTTGGCTTATAACATCATATAAGGGTCATGCATACATTAGAGTCTGACTTCTATTACACTACAGCGTACTCACCACCCACAGCTTAGTTGCATCCATCACCATACAACTGATCCCCTTGACCCATTTTGCCATCCCCTCGCCCCTATTTCCCTTTGGCAAGCACCAATCTGTTCTCTGTATCTACTAATTTAGGGCTCATTTGTGTGTGTGTGTGTTTTAATTTATTTATTTTAATTTCTTTAAGTGTAAGTTTAGATTGTTGATTTGAGATTTTCCCTGTTTTTTGAGATAGAAATGTATTGCTGTAAACTTCTGCCTTAGGGGTGGTTTCTTGCATCCCATAGACTTTGGCATGTTGTATTTTCACTTTTATTTGTTTTCAGGTATTTTTTACTGTTCTTTGATTTTTTGTTGTTGTTGTTGAGCCAACAGTTGTTCAGTAGTATATTGTTTAGATTTACATAATTTTTATTTTTTTCAGCTCTCTGCTTGTAGTTTCAGGCCATTGTGATCAGAAAAGATGTTAGAAATGATTTCAGTCTTAAAGTTATGGAGACTTGTTTTGTATACTATTTGCCAACAAGTGTTCTATCATTGAAGATATTCCATGTGTACTAGAGAAGGATGTTTCTTCTGTTGTTTTTGGATCAAATATTCTGTATATATCTCAAGGTCATCTGGCCTTCATTTAAGGCCAGTATTTTCTTGTTGGCTTTCTGCCTAGATGATCTAAGTTCCCTGACAAAAGTGGAGAGTTAAATTTCACTACCATTACTGTATTGTTATCAATTTTTACTGTTGTTTATTAATGATCACTTTTATATATTTTAATGCTTCTATATTATACACATACATGTTAATAACTGATATCTTCTTAACGGATTTTCTCCTTTATCATTATAAAGTGTCTGTCTTTGTCTTTTTACATTTTTTAGATTGAAGTCTATCTTGTCTGATATATATATATGGCTATACAAGCTTTGGCCACCTGATGAGAAGAGCCCATTCATTGGAAAAGACCTTGATGCTGGGAAAGAATGAAGGCAAAAAAAAAAAAAGGCGGCAGAGGATGATACAGTTAGATAGCATCACAGACTAAATAGACAGAAATCTGAGCAAATTCTGAGAGATAGTAGAGGACAGAGGAGCCCGACGTGCTGCATTCCATGAGGTCGCAGAGCCGGACAGGACTGAGTGAACAACAAACAACAGCACATATTTTGCCTGCTTTGTTCTGACTGCCAGTTGCTTGGAGTCACAAATTTTATCCCCTCATTTGGAGTCTACATTTTTCTTTAAAGCTGAGATGAGCCACTTGGAGGCAGCAAGTAGTTGGTGATGCACACTGAGTCGGTGATGCCATCCAATCATACCATCCTTTGTCGTCCCTTCTCTTCCTGCCTTCAATCTTTCCCAGCATCAGGGTCTTCTCCTGTGAGTCAGCTCTCTGCATCAGGTAGCCAAAGTATTGGACTTCAGCTTCAGCGTCAGCCTTCCAATGAATATTTCAGGACTGATTTCCCTTAGGATTGGCTAATTGGATCTTCTTGCAGTCCTGGGGACTCTCAAAGAGTCTTCTCCAACACCACAGTTCAAAAACATCAGTTCTTCAGCACTCAGCTTTCTTTATGGTAAAACTCTTACATCCATACATGACTAGTGGAAAAACCATAGTTTGACTAGATGCATCTTTGGTGGCAAAGTGATCTTTTTGCCTTTTAATAAGCTGTCTAGGTTGGTCATAGCTTTTCTTCCAAGGAGCAAGTGTCTTTCCATTTCATGGCTGCAGTCACCATCTGCAGGATTTTGGGACCCATGAAAATAAACTCTGTCAGTGT
This sequence comes from Muntiacus reevesi, assembly GCF_963930625.1. NCBI lineage: Eukaryota > Metazoa > Chordata > Mammalia > Artiodactyla > Cervidae > Muntiacus > Muntiacus reevesi. Next base: position 60,252,868 of record NC_089264.1, on the reverse strand, counting down.
TTCCATTGTTTTCCCATCTATTTGCCATGAAGTGATGGGACCGGATGTCATGATCTTAGTTTTTTGAATGTTGAGTTTTAAGCCAGCTTTTCCCCTTTCCTCTTTCATTTTCATCAAGAGGCTGTTTAATTCTTTGCTTTCTGCCATAAAGGTGGTGTCATCTGTTTATCTGAGGTTATCGATATTTCTCCCAGAAATCTTAATTCCAGCTTGTGCTCCATCCAGCCCAGCATTTCACATGATGTACTCTGCATATAAGTTAAATTAGCAAGGTGACAATACACAGCCTTGACATACTCCTTTCCAAATTTGGAACCAGTCTGTTGTTCCATGTCCCATTCTAACTGTTGCTTCTTGACCTGCATTCAGATTTCTTTGGAGGCAGGTCAGATGGTCTGGTATTCCCATTTCTTGAAGAATTTTCCCTTTAACTTTTGTGTTATAATAAAGTGTTTAACAATCTATTTTTTCTGTAGAGTTGAAATTTAGTTATTTTGTCTATTATTGATTATCTTACTCAAGTTTTGTGTGGTTTCATGCTTGAATTTCAGATAGAAGAGCTCTTTTCAACATGTATTGTAAGGCAGGTCTATTGTTGATGAATTCCCTCATCTTCTGCTTGTCTGCCCTAAGCCTTTATTTCTCTTTCATATCTGAAGGCTAATTTTGCTCTATGGGGTATTCTTGGCTGACAATTTTTTAATCTCTCAATATTTTGATCATGTCATTCCTTTTCTCTTGACCTAGAGAGTTTCTGCTGAGAAGTTTGTTGATAGCTTAATGGGCAGGGTTTTTTTTTTGTTGGTTTTTTTTTTTTTCTTTTTTTTTTTTTTGTAGGCTAGTGGGCTTTATTATGTGGCTGCCTTCAAAATTCCCTTTTATCATTGACTTTTGCCAGTTCTAGTATAATGTGTCTTGGAGAAGGTCACTTTACACTGCTGTAACTGGGTGTTCTATTAGGTCTGTGAAACTGCACGTATTGTTCCTCCCTCAGGCTTGGGGGGGTTCTCCCCTATTTCTTTAACTAAGCTCTTTGCCCCTTTTACTCTCTCTTCCCTTTCTAGGATATTCTTTATCCTTTAGCTGCCTTTTTCTAATGGAGTTAATTAGTTCTCAAAGAACTTCTTCATTTACAAAAAGCATGTTCTCTCTCCTCTTCTACCTGAATTATTTGCCCATTTTTACCTCCGAGCTCACCAAGTCTCTCTTCCGCTGGGTTTTTCTCTATGGAGCACTGTCACTGCCCCAGCCCCGGGCCCGTGACGGCTGCCCCTGCAGCCGGGAAGTCGGACTCCTATGCGTCGCCTCTAATCCCAATCGCTGGATGCTCTGGGCCTGCGGCTGAGTTGTCACAGATGGTAGGCCAGGATCAGAGGCATAAACCCTGCTGCTCCCAGAGTTCCACCTCTTCTATGTGTTCCAGTCTACCCACCTTCAGATGTGTGGGCATTTAGAGCTCTCTGACATCTTAGTGGGTTAGGCAAAAGGATATTTTGTTGACTCACTGATGTTTCATTTATTGTCAACCCTGAATACTCATTGGAAGGACTAATGCTGAAGCTTCAGTGCTTTGGCCATCTGATGTGAAGAGCTGACTTATTGGAAAAGACCCTGATGCTGGGAAAGATTGAGGGCAGGAGGAGACGGGACGACAGAGGATGAGATGGTTGGATGGCATCACCAACGCAATGGACACGAGTTTCAGCAAACGCCAGTAGATGGTGAAGGAGAGAGAATCCTGGCATGCTGCAATCCATGGGCTCACAGTCAGATATGACTGAGCAACTGAACAACAGCAGATTAAAGATGAGACTAAAAGGGACCACCTCATGCTGCCATGATGCTGACATCACCGCCCCTTTTCTTTTCATGACAGCTATTTTTACTTCTTATGCAAACAATTTAATTTAAGTTATATGACATTTATGGACTCCCCAGGTGGTGCTACTGATAAAGCATGTACCTGCCAAAGCAGGAGACACAAGAGACACAGGTTTGAATCCTGCGTTTTGAAGATCCCCTGGAGTAGAAAATGGCAACCTACTCTAGTATTCTTGCCTGGAAAATTCCATGAACAAAGGAAATTGGTAGGCATAGGGTCACAGAGCAGACACAATTGAGCACACACACACATATGACATTTACACCCATACAGTTTTTAAAAATATCATTTTATTTGCAATGTACTTGTAGATTCAGAGAACACAATGCTTCTGGAAAGATTTTGGAGTCATGTTCATTTTCTTCATTTCTCTGTTGTGCATAGGAGATAGCCATTTTCCTCTACATGATAAGAGATTATATAAGTGGAGGCCAGACTAATTATGTTTTTATTATTTATATGTGCAATGCACCTAGAAAATATTTGAGTAGGTATAAATAGTGATAAGATATTCTTGGGGCTGATGGAAGATTCATTGAGAGAGAAAGGGGTACCTGTTACTTTTCAAATGGTTCTTAGCAGGTTCTAGGTGATAAGCTCTATTTAAGAAGGATTGATTATGGAATTTAAGAAATGCATGCCTTGGTCAGAAGTCAGGGCTTCTTCTCTCTTAAAAGCTTAACTATATAAAGTCCATAGATGGTCTTTAAGGTTTCCACGAGCCAAATAAGCAAAATGTTTACATGTCAATTTATTTCATTAATTTGAAAACTGTTCATGTAAAAATAATTTTTGTCAATGTCCTGAAGGTATTTATTTATTCTAAATAAAAATGTATAGAATAAGGTGCTATTATAATTCTTCTTATTATTATAAATCACTATTAAGTACTATGAAAGCAAAGCCAAAGATTAATGTAATTGAAATCTGTTTCTAACTTAATTCAAAGTTGCTTTTGTGTTTTTTGTATAATATTGTCTTTTTTCAACTTGTGGAAACTTAGTTTTAAAAGAAAAAGATAAACTGTGCAGGCCATATTTTTCTGTGCCTGTGTTAAAAAATCAGTTTCCAACATAATAAAGGAAATTATATTCTTAAAACGTGTTTATGTATAATTTTTCTGGAGCTCTCTAGTCATTCAAAAGCTTTTCAAAGATTTCCATTGCGGCCAGATGGTTAACAATCCTTGCTGTAAGTGGGCTGTGCTGCTGGCTGCTCACTCTGAGAAGCAGAATCTTCAATGTAATAGTCAGAGTCCCTCAGTCTAGCAGATCTGTTTACAAATACCATAAATATATAGGTATTAATACATAGCTAAGAAAGCAGAAATTATTTAATGATTTCAAGCCACATAACACATAGTTAAAAAAGCAGGATTATGGTTTTAACCTCAATCTGATAATGTATTTTTTTTAAATAACAGCATTATTAAAATGTAATTTACATACCGTGCAATCCAGCCATTTAAACTCTGTGATTCAATTGTTTTCAGCATATGCACAGAGAGGTATTAATACAATCACTACCACAGTTAATTTTAGAACAACTTCTTAGACTCAAAAAGAAACCCCATCTTCTTTAGTTATCATCTCTTATCTCCCATCAGCCATCTCCAAGCAGCCACTACTCTAAGCTGTCACTATAAATTTTCCTATCCTGGGAATGTCATATAAATGGCAACATATACTATCTAGTCTTGTGTTTAAATTTGCATGGTTCAGTCATATTGTAACACGTGTTAGTACTCGGTTCATAATATTCCTGTACGGACATACCAGTTTGGTTTATTCATTTATCAGTTGATGGATTTTGGGTTGTTTCCAAATCTGGGCTGTTAGGAATAATGCTGTTTTAGACATTTGTGTCTATGTCTATACTATAAATTTTTGTCTGCACACAGGTTTCAATTTATTTTGGGTTATATACTTGGGTGTAGAATGCTTCAAATGCCACAGTCAAGAAAATGAAGACATTTTCCAGAATATAGGAAAATATATTCAAATCATATATCTTAAAAGTAACCTGTATTGATATTATATAAATAACTCAATGATAGAAGGGCATGCAACAGCAGTTCTAAGTGGGCAAAGGATATAGACATGCCTCAGAAAATATATGCAAAATAGCCAATAAGAACATGAAAAGACATTTAATGTTATTAGTGATCAAGAAAGTACAAATCAAAACCACCATAAGATGCCACATCATATCCACTAGAATGACTATAATCAAGAAGTCAGACGATAAGCTGTTAGCAAGCTTGGGGTTGCATCAGTCACAAGATTCATGCAGTACTGGTGGGACTGTAAAATAGTGCAAACACTTTACAGGGTGGGCTGGCAGTTCCTCAAATAGTTACACAGAGAGTTACAACACACTTATGTGTTTTACAATTATTGTTAACTCCTTCTGATATACGAATGAATTGCTTTCTAGAGACTTGAATCTTTGCTAGGCTATACCTTCAGGATAATTGGTGAAAAACAATTGTGCAAGTTATAAGCAATGCTTTTCATTTGTATAATGTGGTTTTCTACCACCTGAATGAACTGGACCATGAAGAGTTCATTGGCCAGATTAACTTCTTATTCAAAATAATTTTTGCAATCAGATATAGACGTTTCAGCATCCAGGCTGCAAAGTAATTTGCAAGTGAATCAGAACTGATATTGGTGGGAGCTGATTATATTAATAGCAAAATAGATTCCTCATTATGAAGCAAAATCACATTTACATTTCCCATCGATTTGTGAGACTTTGGCATCTAGTTTCATGTAGTCTATGGCAATCAACTGCTGACTCCTTTACAATATTTTTCATATCTTCTCAAGCTCTGTACCAACTCTGGCTGTTGTTATTGTTTCGCTGCTAAGTCATGTCTGACTCTTTGTGACCCATTGTATTGTAGCTTGCCAGACTCCTTTGTCCATGGGATTGAACTCTGGAGTGGGTTGCTATTTCCTTTTCCAGATCTTCCCACCCCAGGGATTGAATCTGCATCTCCTGCATTGGCAGGCAGATTCCTTCTCACTGAGCCACCAGGCTACCAACCCTCACCATTCATTAAAACACTGTTGTAATAGAATCCTGATTTTCCTCTCAGCCTCAGACTTCTCCTACTCACACTGTACAGTTTGGTATGAATGTCCTTCAAATGGCAATTTGCCTGCTAAATATCTGCACACAAGTTAAACCCTCTAACAAGGCCTTTCTGGAAATTGAGGAGCTCTATCTTTATCTCTATACTCTAACCATGCAAATTTAATTCAAACTCATATATCACCCTTTAACTATTTGAAAATAATGCATGTACCTTGTCTGCTTTCCCTCATCTAAATTTTTATCTGATTCTTTCAAAGCAAGGCTTAACTGATTTTTTACATACTTGATCTGACAAAGATGATAGTACTGTTCCAATAACTACTATTCTGCTACTGAGTACATAGAAACACATGACCACCATATTTTCACTTTGCATTGTAACATTTATTACTATAAAAAGATTCTTATTTTATACTCCACTTTTTGCCTTAAAAACTACTGCAATGACATTAAAATTACAATTCTGCTTTCCTTTTATCATGCATACTTGATGTCTACTTATCTTGGCTGCCAGTCCTATAGCAATTTTTATTCACATTCTTCTTAGAACCTATAAGCATTTTAATTGAAATTTCAAAGAAAATAAAACTGCTGATGATTACTTGGCAAATTTGGAACCCATGTAAACTCCTGTATATGTTTCATACTTGTGTATGAAGGATTTAATTATTTCTTTTAACTCTCCACAAATTTCCAGATGTGATAAAAAATGTCAAATCCATTACACGCATCTCTTCTTTACAGAGCGTATTATTCTATTATAACCTATCAAAGGGATTTAAAACACTTATAATACTTGTCATAAAATATAAATTCTAATTGCTTATACTCTAGGTCCTATCAAAAACTTAGAGAGAAGTTATCTTTAGAGAAGCCTGTGTAAAAGTGGTTAAAAGTCCTCTGTGATTTCTTATCAGGGTGCATCACTGATCACTACTGCAGATTCTCAGAGAACCACTTCATGGCAATCATATCTAATGTGAGATCTTTCTTTGATGAGTGCAAGGAATGGAAGGAAATTGTTCTTAGAACTGACATAAAATTATTTCCAAAGATATTACTGATAAACAAGATAAGAAAATGTGCCCAATGCCAATGAAAAATTAATTCACAACTAACTCCTGTTAAATTTTTGTTTATCTTAAATTCTGTTTCCCTAATGAGAAATATCAGTTTCCCTTTTGTTCTGTGTGTATGCTCACACATGTCCGACTCTTTGCAACCCCTGGCCTATAGCCCACCAGGGTCCTTTGACCATAAAATTTTCCAGGCAAGACTACTACGGTGGGTTGCCATTTCCTCCTCCAGGGGATCTTCCTGACCCCGGGATCAAACCCGCGTCTCCGGCGTCTCCTGCACGGCAGGTGGGTTCTTTACCACTGAGCCACCTGGGAAGCCTCCTTTTTGTTCCAGCCATCAGTAAACTTAAAACCAGATTTTGTTTGGCCACAGTGCTAAAGAGGGAATATGTGGGTGACAAGTGTTGAAAGTTTCATAAGCCAAGCTGAGTGAGAATCTTTGGGCCTTTCATATTTGCTTGCTTGATCTGTGAGCAAATGTAATTAAAATGTATTAACTGAGAAAAACAGAATTGAAATATATCAGCTAGAAAGCATGTCCTACCAAAGTTATTAGAATATTTTAAAAGGTCAACACATTAAATATATAATATGATACTGAATCTTTATCTTGACTTACATAAGAAAAAATATTTTATGCTTGCCAACTTGTCATGTCTCTGGGAGAAGTAAAGAAACTCTGATAAATCTAAGTTAAAGGGGAAAATTGCAGTTGTGTATCATCAGTGTCAATTATCTTGGTGCAAAAGAGAGAGATAGGCCACCTTAAAAGAAAAGAACAGTGTACATGCCCTATCCACAGAGCTTTTTTCTATGTTTATTTGCCAATACATCCTATTTTCAGTTCTCTCAGAGTTTTAAACTCTCTGAAGGTAGAGATATTGTGATTAGAGAGCTAAGAAGCAAATTCTAGTAAAACTTTATTTAAATATACTCTATGTAAAATAAAATCTCTGTAAGAGTTGTGAAATTTCCAGCCACTGCTTGACCAGAAAAATACTCCTAGTTGACTTGTTAATATTGAGTAAATTTGAAGCATTCCCTTTTGTGACTACAGCTCATTGTTAAAATGTAGCTTAATAGTTTTGTATTTTTTACTATTATGATTTTGGTATTTGATTAGCTCCGATGGTAAAGAATCTCCCTGCAGTGCAAGAGGCCTGGGTTCAATCCCTTCATCAGGATGACCCCCTGGAGAAGAAATGGCTCCCCACTCCAGCCTTCTCGTCTGGAGAACTTCATGAACAGAGGAACCTGACAGGCTGTGAGGTCACAACAAGTTGGACACGACTGAGCAATAATACTTCCGCTTTTCACTTTAAAACATGACATACTATAAAAAAGCTACTTTGAAAATTTCAAGGGAAAATTTATGCTTTCCTATTAGGTTGGAAGAGTCTTTATGGAATTTATTAAGCAATACTTGCACCTGTTAATGGTAAACCATAGGACAAGATAATGGAACTAGGAACTGGCCAAATGAAAACTATTACTGCATTTACATATATAAATATGTTAAAATAAATGTTAAATAAAACCAAACAAATGAATATATTAAATAAAAAGGGCATTGTGCCCAAGCAGTCATATTTAACTAATAACTTTTGTCAGTGTTTTGTGATTCCTATCTTGAGTTTTAAAATGTGGCAATAAAATATATAGACTCTGTGGGAGAAGGTGAGGGTGAGATATTTCGAGAGAACAGCATGGAAACATGTATATTATCTAGGGTGAAACAGATCACCAGCCCAGGCTGGATGCATGAGTCAGGTGCTCAGGCCTGGTGCACTGGGAGGACCCAGAGGAATCGGGTAGAGAGGGAGGTGGGAGGGGGGATCGGGATGGGGAACACATGCAAATCCATAGCTGATTCATGTCAATGTATGATGGAAACCACTACAATACTGTAGAGTGATTAGCCTCCAACTAATAAAAATAAATGAAAAAAAATATGAATTATCTCTCTACTTCTGAACAAAGTAAATCTAATTTAAAGAAAAGGTATGATGACTTGAACCAAAAACTAACTAAACAATACTTAACCTGTCAGGTTCTAAAGAGATGGTTTAGAATAAGGAAGAAATCTTGATATCATTAAAAAAAAGTGGTATTTTGTAAGAAGATTTAAAGTTAAGAAAACGATTGAGGAACTCAGGGATAGCTTCAAACCCAGCACGTCCTTTTCTGGGATCTAGGTGTGATATCTATTATGAACAAGTATGGAGAAGAGTGGTCTATGCTCCATCAAGATTCATTTCTTTCATTTATTCCCAGGTATTAATTTCAAAGAGAGGTTCAAGAGGCATCAACCTATGGCTGATTCTTGTTGATGCTTGACATAAACCAACACAATTCTGTTAAACATTTATCCTTCAACTCAAAACAAATTAATTTTTAAAAAAAATTTTTTAAATCAAAGAGTAAGTGGTTTACAACTAACCTAAGGATCACTTCTTCCTCTCTATATAATAAAATATCAGCAAAATCAAGAACAGGCTTAAGAAGACAAAAGACCAGTTTTCAGATAAATCATTTTTTAAAATAAGCCAGAATCTAACTTAACAATAAAATTCAAACAACGTAGTGATAGCAATATATATCTATTCAAAGGCCTCTAATTATTCATGAGAACAATGCTGGTAATGGAAAATGTCAAGTAAAACAATAAAGTTACCAAGAAAGAGTATCTCCTTCCATGTATCATCCATATCTAATAAAGAGAGATTTCTAATTATCTATTTAATAAAATTGTCCCTGAAACTCAAAGATACTGACTTCTTACCTGTTCCAAGAGACACTGTTCTCTCCAAAGAGCTTTAAATAGAGGGTTGGCTACTTGGAAGAGATTGGGGACAATTCAAGGTGTCAATGATTTTTCCAGTCTCTGTGAAACTTGCTCAAACTGGAAAGAGAAAAAATGATAAACAACTCCTTATTGGTTTTGGAGTAAAACAGATCTTCAAAACTATAAAAAGTCTATGAGTTAATTAGTTAAGATGTAAATAATTTCATTTTCAGGTTTGGAACAAGAGAATTTGTCATCATTCAAGCATAAGCAAAAGGCTAGAGGAAATTCTTGAGCTGAAAAGAAAAAGATAAAAGAAGAAATCTTGGGACATCAAAGAGGATGAAAACGCAATACAAGAGGTTGAAATCCAAGTAAATATATTAGACTCATAAGTTTTCTAAATTATGTTTGAAAATATAAGTAAAAATTATAACATCAACTGATGTGGTTCTTGAGTATGTAGAGAAAATATTTAAGACGATTATTTAAAAATGGGAAAATGTAAAGAAACCTAAAGGGACATAAGTTTTCTACCCTTGGCAAAAAATGGTGAATTTACTAGATTGTGATCAACTATGTATGTATAATACAGTATCTATAGCAACTACTAAAATATTTACAAAGAGATATACTCAGAAACAACATAAGCAAAAAAAAATTAAATTTTATAAAATTACAAACAAATAACACAGGAAAACAAACAAAATTCAATACAAAGAAATGAAGAATAAACAAATAACTCTAAAAAATAAAATGTCTAACAAAATCAAATATATTAAAAACTACATTAGATATAAAATATTTAAATACACCAACTGAAAGTCAGATTGACAAGGTGAATTTATAAAGAAAATAATGATCTAGGGAACTAAGATTTCCCAAAAATGCCAGGTATGCACCAAAAAAAAAAAAAAAAAGATACAACTATATATTGTGTACAAGGTGTAAGAAACTCACTTCAAATAATGATATAAGTGATACTGAGGCACCATGTGGATTTGTCAACCACAGCAAAATATAGAGACAAGGGAAAAAAAAGTTTCATGACTGCAGCCATGAAATTAAAAGACACTTGTTCCTGAAAAGGAAAGATAGGACAAAACAAGACAGCATATTAAAAAGCAGAGACATTACTTTGCCAACAAAGGTCCATCTAGTCAAAGCTAAGTTTTTCCTGTAGTCATGTATGAATGTGAAAGTTGGACCATAAAGAAGGTTGAGTGCTGAAGAACTGGTGGTTTTGAACTGTGGTGTTAGAAAAGACTTTTAAGAGTCCCTTGAACTGCAAGGAGATCAAACAAGTCAATTCTAAAGGAAATCACTCTGAATATTCATTGGGAGGATTGATGCTAAAGCTGAAGATCTAATACTTTGGCCACCTGATGCAAAGATCTGACTCATTGGAAAAGACCCTGATGCTGGGAAAGACAGGAGAGGGGGCGACAGAGGATTAGATGGTTGGATGGCTTCACTGACTCAACGGACATGAGTTTGAGCAAGCTCCAGGACTTGGTGATGGACAGGGAAGCCTGGCATGCTGCAACCCATGGGGTCACAAAGAGTTAGACATGACTGAGTGACTGGACTGAACTGAACAGGAAAATTCATTACAAACTCAGTGATCAGAGTTTTCATTGGGGTTATTCTGTTGGGGTTCTCTAGGCGTGCTCTGTGCAGCACTTACCACATTTTCAGACTTTCAGTAGGAAAATAAGTGCTTGGCATAAAGTCACATTTTTCTGTACAGGTTATACAGTGTTATTCATTCTTAAAAGTTATGTGGATGGTGGCTATGCTGTCACGATTATAAATTTCCATACACCTTTAGAAAAGAGTCAACTTTGCAAACAAATCTTTCTCAAAATAGTAGTACTTAGTTTTCTATATTATCTATTTTCTGCACAGTATACGTGTGTTCTATGTTCTTCTTTAATTTATGAGAAAAAATGAAGACAAAGTTCATGCACTCCCAGAAACACAACTACAAAATCATTGTCTATATGTTAATGCCTGTTTATTTTTCATGCCCACTTATTACTCTAGATGAACAATCCACAGTTCTCGCTAAGGCTGACTCCTGCACTTTGGACCATATCCTATCTTCTCTTATCCTTCTCACTCATTATTCTTAGCAAATGAACATTCTACATTATTTTTATCTGAAAAAAATCTAATATTGACTAAGTATAATGAAAAGCATGTCACTGACAATTCATCTTTATATTATTAAAATAAATCTCATATGATTTTAAAAAATTTGCTGAAGGAGATTTCCTTATTTTAAAGATATGCACAGAATTTCCTATAAAGGTAGTGGTTTTATGCAAATTAGCTAATTTAAGGATAACAAAGGGATAAAAATGGTTATTGAGTAACCTGTGAAATTTAACTCACACGTATATATATATATAAATCATATGCACATTCAGCTCAGTTCAGTTCAGTCACTCAGTCATGTCCAACTCTTTGTGACCCCATGGACTGCAGCACACCAGACCTACCTGTCTATCACCAACTCCCAGAGTTTACTCAAACTTACATCCATTGTGTTGGTGATGCCATCCAACCATCATCCTCTGTTGTCCCCTTCTTCTCTTGCCTTCAATCTTTCCCAGCATCAGGGTCTTTTCAAATGAGTTGGCTCTGTGCATCAGGTTGTCAAGGTATTGGAGTTTCAGCTTCAACATTAGTCCTTCCAATGAACACCCAGGACTGATCTCCTTCAGGATGGACTGGTTGAATCTCCTTGCAGTCCAAGGGACTCTCTAAAGTCTTCTCCAACACCACAGTTCAGAAGCATCAATTCTTTGGCACTCAGCTTTCTTTATAGTCCAACTCTCACATCCATACATGATCACTGGAAAAAAACAGTCATATGTACATATACTCACTTAAAATGTTTGAAAAAACACAATCAAGTATTAAAGTTGAGCTATCAAATCATCAACTTTCTAAGTCAGGAAATATATTTAATGTCACTAAACTTCAAATCTTATAACATGAAAATAATTTTTCATGAAAATCATCTTGGGATACAGATGTTTATGAGTGTGCTTGTGAAACGAATGAACCAAAAAGCTTGGGGTATCATGTTTTACTCTGTATCTTCTTCGGATCCTCTGCACATTTTCTCATACATAAAATACTTTGCATAGTAAAAGCATAACTGAAACCACCACAAAAATATTAAAATATTTAGGTAAGGTTTTGTATTTAGGTCCCTGCTCCTTCCCATAGCATTATGTTTTCAGCTTTTAGCAATTAAATTTGAAGGGCACATATGAAATCCTTGACTTAATCTTGGTTTTACCACTGCTGATGCTATCTACTAGAAGATTTGTTTATGAGTTTCTGGGCAAACTATATGCCTACTGTTCTGGTTTGTTTTTCATTATTATTGTTGTTTATTGTGTTTGTAGGGAAACACAATTTTTATACATCTACCCTGTGGATAATGGATATTAGACTACTTTTACTCTGTTTATTCTTTATCAGAAGGTTAGGCTCTGTTACTATTGCAACATAGGTTTTTAAAATCATCTTGATTGAAATAGATTAACTTAAAATCTGAGTTGTAAAGCAGAGATGCAGCAAAAGGTCTTTTTAGAAATAACTTCTTCATTTCTACAAAAATACTGCCAGAAATTTAAATGGAAATGTGCTTAATCTAGGCTTCCCTGGTAGCTCAGTCGGTAAAGAATCTGCCTGCAATGCAGGACACCAGAGTTCAATCCATGGGTTGGGAAGACACCCTGGAGAAGGAAATGGCAATCCACTCCAGCATTCTTGACTGGAAAACCTCATGGGCAGAGGAGCCTGGTTGGCTACAGTCCATGATCTACACACCAATTTGAAAAGAATAGACAGCTTTACAGTGTTGTATGTTTTGATCCTTACACATAGGTATTTCTCAAATTATGCTGTTCTTATTTATTTTGGCAATCTGAAAGTTTTTAGCACAGAGGTCTTACAAACACTTTCATAAAATTATTTTTAAGGACATTGTGTTTGTTGTCAAATCCTTTGGCTAAGGGTATTTATTCTTAATATCAATTTTAAAATATGCATTGCTAGCATATATACATATACAAATGTATATATGTATATCTATACACATACACACAATTGACCTTTACATATTGATTTTGTATTCTGTCAACTTATTAAAGTCCCCTACTAACTCATGTTAGTTAACTCACAAGAGTTTCCCTTGTGGCTCAGCTGGTAAAGAATCTGCCTGCAATGCAGGAGACCTGGGTTTGATCCCTGGGTTGGGAAGATACCCTGGAGAAGGAAAAGGCTACCCACTCCAGTATTCTGGCCCAGAGAACTCCATGGACTGAATCATGGGGTTGCGAAGAGTTAGACATGACTGAGCGGAGTTCACTTATACTTTCACTAACTCATATACCTTTCTTTGTGAAGCCTGTGGGATTTTCACACATTAACTATTCAGTAGTCTGTAAACCAAGACAACTTTATACTCCTTTCTAATGTATATGGATTTGATTCCCTTTTCTTGCTTTAAAGCACTGGCTAGGATCTTAAAACAATATTAAATGGAAGTAATGAGAGCAAATAGCGCAAATATTTGCTTTGTCCCCAATATTAGAGAAAAAGCATTCCAATTTTTAACCTTTAAATATCACCTTAGTTGTAAGTATTTTGTGTATGCTCTTGATCAGGATGAAAAAAGAACAAACTTGTGGTTACTGTTGGTGGGAGATGGGGAGGGAAGGATTGAGAGTTTGGGATTAGTAATGCAGACGGTTCTATGTGCCGTGTGCCCAATCATGTCTGGCTCTTGAGATCCCCATGAACTGCAGCCCACCAGGCCCCTCCGTCTACGGGATTTCCCAGGCAAGAACACTGGAATGGTTCCCATTTCCTTCCCCAGGGGGTCTTCCCAACCCAGGGATTGAACCCTTGTCTCCTGAACTGCAATTGGACCCTTTACTTGCTGAGCCATCGAGGAAGCCATATAGGATGGAGAAATAATACTGTCCTACCGTGCAGCACGGGGAACTGAGGTCTGTATCCCCTGATAAAACATAGTGTAAAGAATATGAGAAAGAATACATTTATATGTATAACGGAGTCACCTTAATGTACAGTAGAAATTAATACAAGTTGCAAATCAACTACACGTCAATAAACATTTTTGAAAAAAGGTAATTTATAACATGTAGAAATAAAATACATAATTTCACAAAGAATGTGAAGGAAGATATGCAACTGTAATGTAAATTCTTGCACTGCATGTATAACCTAGAACTAAGACTGAAGTAAGAAAAGGATACATGTTAAAAATCCTAAGGCAATCAGTAAAATAATTTGTAAAAATATATATATTTAATGAGACAATGGTAGACACAAAAAATTGTAAATAAATACCTAAGTAGTTCAAAAAATAACAGAAAGAGAAAGCAGGGAAAAGAAGAATAAGAAGCAGGAGAAAGAGAAAGGAGAAGAGGAGGAAGAAGAGAGGGGCTGGGAGAAGAAGAGGAGGAGCAGATGGTACAGAGAGAAAGAAAACAGTAAGATCACAGATTTGCACTTGTTGGGTATCTGTATTTGTCTAGAGATTCGGGTTGAATATACACAGTTAGAAGCCATTATTATATATAATTGAGTCCATAATCTTGGCTAAGATTCATTTCAGTTCAGTTCAGTTGCTCAGTCGTGTCAGACTGAGTCAGACACTTTGCGGCCCCATGGATCGCAGCACGCCAGGCCTCCCTGTCCATGACCATCTCCCGGAGTTTACTCAAACCCATGTTCATCGAGTTGGTGATGCCATCCAGCCATCTCATCCTCTGTCGTCCCCTTTTCCTCCTGCCCTCAATCCCTCCCAGCATCAGGGTGTTTTCCAATGAGTCAGCTCTTCACATGAGGTGGCCAAAGTACTGGAGTTTCAGCTTCAGCATCAGTCCTTCCAATGAACATCTCCTTTAGGATGGACTGGTCGGATCTCCTTGCAGTCCAAGGGACCCTCAAGATTGACTCTTCTCCAACACCACAGTTCAAAAGTATCAATTCTTCTGCGCTCAGCTTTCTTCACAGTCCAACTCTCACATCAAGGCAAAGAAATAGAGGAAAACAATAGAATGGGAAAGATGAGAAATTGCTTCAAGAAAATTAGAGATACCAAGGAAACATTTCATGCAAAGATGGGTTCAATAAAGGGCAGAAACTGTATGGACGTAACAGAAGCAGAAGATATTAAGAAGAGGTGGCAAGAATACACAGAAGAACAAAAATGATCTTCACAACCCAGGTAACCATGATGGTGTGATCACTCACCTAGAATCAGACATCCTGGAATGTGAAGTCAAGTGGGCCTTAGAAAGCATCACTACGAACAAAGCTAGTGGAGGTGATGGAATTCCAGTTGAGCTATTTCAAATCCTGAAAGATGATGCTGTGAAAGTGCTGCACTCAATATGCCAGCAAACTTGGAAAACTCAGCAGTGGCCACAGGACTGGAAAAGGTCAGTTTTCATCCCAATCCCAAAGAAAGGCAATCCCAAAGAATGCTCAAACTACCGAACAATTGCACTCATCTCACACGCTAGTAAAGTAATGCTTAAAATAATCCAAGCCAGGCTTCAGCAATATGTGAACCGTGAACTTCCGGATGTTCAAGCTGGTTTTAGAAAAGGCAGAGGAACCAGAGATCAAATTGCCAACATCTGCTGGATCAATGAAAAAGCAAGAGAGTTCCAGAAAAGCATCTATTTCTGCTTTATTGACTATGCCAAAGCCTTTGACTGTGTGGATCACAATAAACCATGGGAAATTCTGAAAGAGATGGGAATACCAGACCACCTGACCTGCCTCTTGAGAAACGTGTATGCAGGTCAGGAAGCAACAGTTAGAACTGGATATGGAACAACAGACTGGTTCCAAATAGGAAAAGGAGTATGTCAAGGCTGTATATTGTCACCCTGCTTATTTAACTTATATGCAAAGTACATCATGAGAAATGCTTGGCTGGAGGAAGCACAAGCTGGAATCAAGATTACCAGGAGAAATATCAATAACCTTAGATATGTATATGACATCACCCTTATGGCAGAAAGTGAGGAGGAACTAAAAATAAAAAGCCTCTTGGTGAAAGTGGAGAGTGAAAAAGTTGGCTTAAAGCTCAACATTCAGAAAACTAAGATCATGCCTAAGATTACACAGTGTTAATTAATCATGTCAGAAAGGAACACAGCCTAAAACCAAGTAATTACCAATCACCAATATTAAATGGATAGATGGAGGTTGATGATTCTAAAAGGGAACTAAAATAATCAGGGGTAGTTTGAAACTGAGAAAGATATGAGACTTCGGATGTATTAAGAAATGGAAGACGTTATTTCAGGAAGAAGTTGAAAATAAACATTAAAACCATTATTACCAGAGAGGTAATCATAAATCCAAAATAACAGTCAGCTACAATATGTTAGGATATGCTTCGAGTTCCACCCCAGGGTCAGGAAGAGCCACTGGGGAGGAAATGACAACCCACTCCAGCATTCTTGCCTGGGAAATCCCAAGGACAGAAGAGCCTGGTGGGCCATAGTCCATGGGATTTCAAAGAGTCAGACACAGCTGAACATGCATACATCAATAGGATATGCTTATTTGCAATTGCATGGCATAATTTGCATAAGAATATTAAAAGTGACTTTAAGATTCTACTTACCAATTATTTCTGTTATTTCAATATCATACAATATGTGAACAAGAAATAAAGTACTTAATACTGTACTTAATACTACATTGGGATTTGCTGTTGGTTGCGGGAAGCAAAAACTGTTACACTGTCAGTAGTTATTATTCTTACATCAGATACATTTTTTTCTTGCCCAAATAAAACAATGTAAGAGGATTATGGTTATCCTGTTTGAGCCATGATGACAGTGGCTCCTATGTTCCACATGTGTATTACCATGAGGCATCAGAAGTGATTAACTGAAAGCTTCCGGAGGAAAGTACTGAAGTTCTGTTTGCTGCCACGCTGTCTCACAGGATTACGCTTATTATTAAACTAACCTTTACCTCGTGATAATCTGGTCAACTCAAACTGGCCTTTTTGACCTCCTATTTTGTACCACCAAGAAGTTTTTGTCCTTTCCTTATGAATTCTAGTATTCAGGCAACGTGTTTTTCTCCAGTCCTGTGATTTTACCGGTTGCATATATACTCCCCTCTGTGCATTAATGTAGTGTGATGGTTTCCAACTTTCCAACCGACGCCAGACTTGTAATAAGACCATTGCTGTTAATGCATATTTGGGAGCAATACAACTAAAGCCTGCCAACACCAGCAATTGTTGCTGTTCAGTTGCTAAGCCGTGTCTGATTCTGTGATCCCGTGAACTGCAGCGTGCCAGCTTCCCTGTCCTTCATCATCCCCCTGACTTTGTTCAAACTCATGTTCATTGAGTCAATGATGCCATCCAACCATCTCATCCTCTGTTTCCCCTTCTCCTCCTGCCTCCATCTTTCCCAGCATCAAGTTCTTTCCCAATGAGTTGGTTCTATGCATCAGTTGACCAAGTGTTGGCCAAAGTATTGAAATACAGCTTCAGCATCAGTCCTTTCAATTAATAATCAGGGTTGATCTCCTTTACAATTAACTGGTTTGATTCTCTTACTGTCCAAGGGACTCTCAGGAGTCTTCTCCAGCACCACAGCTTGAAAGCATCAGTTCGTTGGGGCTCAGCCTTCTTTATGGTCCAACTGTCACACGATTACTGTAAAAACCACGGCGTTGACTATGCAGACCTTTGTCCGCAAGGTCCTATTTCTGCTTTTTAATATGCTGTCTAGGTTTGTCATAGATTTCCTTCCAAGGTGCAAGTGACTTTTAATTTCATGGAGTGGATATATAACTAATTCATTTTGCTCTACATGTGAAACTAACACAGTATTGTAAACTGAACACACACCAACAAAAATTAAAGAAAAAGAAGCTAAGTGACAAAAAGATAAACATATCTAAATATTTTCAAAATGTTTACAAATTAACCCAAAAATACAAATAAAATATACTGGTAATGTGGAAAATTATTTAAAATTTAAAATCCAGAAGCCCAGTAAATAAAAACTGTTCTCAGTTAGATCTATTAGTACTCAGATTAATTGAGACTGACAAACAATATGTGAAAATATTCTGCTTAACTGCTTTAGAGAGAAGTGAACATTTTCATACGTTGATGAAAGGAGAGTATCTATTCTTGTCACCTTTTTGGAAGGAATATGCTAACATATATTAAAATCAATTGTTTACTACTCTTTAACTGACTTTTATAAATTCACTTTATAAATCTGACCCTATTATGACTAGATATATGCACAAGGCAAAGACTGCTAAGTTGTTTATATGTGTAGTTGTAGTTTTCCTAGTAACAATGCACATATTACCTTTCTAATTAAAAAAAGAAATCCCAGAACTTTCTCGGTGGCTCAGCGGTAAAGAATCCGCCTGCAAACGCAGAATTCATGAGCTAGCTCACTGATCTGGGAAGACCCCCTTTGCCACGGGGCACCCAAGCCCGTTTACCACAGCTCTGAGCCTGAGCTCTGGAGCCCCAGAGCCGCAACCGCGGAGCCCCCGGCCGCAGCTGGTGAAGCCCGCGCGGGGCCGCGTCCGCAACAGGGGCAGGCCCGCGTGCGGAGCCGGTGCACCGCAGCCAGAGAGCGGCGCCGGCTTGCCGGACCGCGGTGAAGCGTGCATCAGTGAAGACCCAGCGAAACCAAAAATAGGTAAACTAACTAGAAAATTATAAAAAGTGCACTTTATTAGCCACTCATTAAAAAAAGAAAGAAATCCCAGGAAACATTAAAAACGTTCCTAGTAGCTTTTCAAAGCGTAGCTTGCCAAGAGATGGGACTGCACACAATGGCAAATAAGGTATCATGTTGGTCATAGTAAGCATTGGAAAAGGAGTAAGAAAATTAATAATTTAACATGTACAGTGAGTATTTTAATCGTTTAAAATTAACAAGCTTCTATATATGTCATAAAATTATCTTACAGATTTGTTCTATCAGAAAATATGTCAATTCCCAAAGATATATGGTATTTATTTGCTTGTCTAATCAGTTTAAACTGAAATATTATTTATTTTGTGGAGAAATATGAGTGAGATGAGCTGATTTGAGGGTATATATTATCTTCTATTTGTTTCATATTTTCCATCTTGTTTTGGAAAAGAAGAAATAATTCTTATATAAAAAATGAATTATGGAGAGATTAGCCGTGGATGCCTCCTCTTCAATGTGATCAGGCCACCTCTATCAGTTAATGAATAGATAATGACAACTTTATTTGAGTTCTCCAGAGAGCCCACAAAATGAGTATCACGATTCTATGTAAATATTTTTGTTCTGTGCATTTCTAGAAGCCAAAAGGGAATTCACAAAACTTCTGGTATATGCTGAATTTTTGCTGAAAAACCGACACTTCAGTTTAAATTCTAATTTTCCACAGTTTCCAGTTGAGCTATATCAAATCCTGAAAGATGATGCTTTGTGGTGTTGGAGAAGACTCTTGAGAGTCCCTTGGACTGCAAGGAGATCAAACCAGTCCATCCTAAAGATCAGTTCTGGGTGTTCATTGGAAGGACTGATGCTGAAGCTGAAACTCCAGTACTTTGACCACCTCATGTGAAGAGTTGACTCATTGGAAAAGACCCTGATGCTGGGAGGGATTGGGGGCAGGAGGAGAAGGGGACGACAGAGGATGAGATGGCTGGATGGCATCACCGACTCAATGGACATGAGTTTGGGTGGACTCTGGGAGTTGGTGATGGACAGGGAGGCCTGGTGTGCTGCAGTTCATGGGATCACAAAGAGTCAGACACGACCGAGCAACTGAACCGAATTGAACTGAACTGATAAGCATTGTTTCCTTACTGTGGTCTTTGGGAATTGGTAGTGGTACATATGGGTCCTTAAGTATGACTCTAAATCAGTGACCACAAACTTTGTATCTTTAGATGAAACGGATCATGTAAATCTTGTTCTCGGTGATTCACTTTGAAGCAAACACAATGCTTTACGATCATGCTGAGTTTTCTTTGCAAATGATATAGACTGGAATAAATATGTACTTTAATTATCTGATATGGATATTCTAGATTTTATACTTCTATAAAAGTACATGTACTTTTAGAGTTGAAGACTGCCCCCACCATTAAATATTAAAACCATACAGCATGGTCTGTGAATGCAATTCCAAAGCAAATTCTATGCGAAAGAATAATAATAGGAGTTAGGGCATAAGCTTCTAAATAACTACCCTGAAGGAAATAAAACACCCAGGCTTTATCTGTTCACTCATTAACAAATACTTACGGAATACTTTCTCTATCAGACTGTGTTAAGTACAGATCTAAGTGCTAGGACTACAAAACAGAATAAAACAGTCCCAAACCTTCACCCTTAACATGCTTTCACACAAATGTGTAAAAAGATAGGAGAAATAAATACACATACAATAAATATGTATTAAATGTATATCATACATGTATTATACATGTATAATTTTAGCTGTTAAGGAGAAATATAAAATAGAAGAAAGGGAGGGGAAGTGTAGGCTGAAGGTGAACCACTTGTAATTTTAGGTTAGTTCAATCTAAGAAAGGTGATATTTTAGTAGAGATTCAATAGAAGTAAAGGAACACAATATGTAAATATGTGTAGAAAGAATTCTAGCAAAAGGAAGAGCAAGCAAAGGGGATCTAAGTAGGGGGCATATCTGGCATGTTCAAACATAGTGAGAAAGCAAGTATTTTTTGAATAGCATAGAAGGAAGAAGATAATGAAACAATTTACTTGGTAAAGGAAAAAAAAGAATTCTTAAACTGACAAAGACTTTAGACAATTTTTAGTCACTTGACCAAACTTTGCTCAGGCTCTTCTGAGCCCCCTTCTAAACTAGGTCTCAAATTTGATCTTTGTTCATCCTTTTCCTTTCAGAGTTCAGTTTTCGTAAAATCCTGCTAAATTATTTTAAAGAGTATCCTGTCATATTTAATTTCTGATCACAGTTAATATCTGATCACACTTCTCATATCCCACCATCCCCCAAGTGATAACTGATCACCCTGGGTCTGCCTCCAGCAAGAATTGTATTAGATATTGTGTTGATGTCTCCTCTTAGCAACTGTATATCCACAGACCCCCATAACCTGCTCCTTGACTGGAAATCCTCAATGTTCTTTCACTTGGAGTTGAGCCCCATGTTTCTCCCTTGTTATGATGGTATTGACACCTATCGCAAATCTTGAATAAAGTCTTCCTTACTGTTTTAATGTGTCAGAATATTTTTAATAGGGTTATTATCTATGTTAATATGCATATTGACTTCAAAAAAACTAAACTATGATAATCCAATAAACCAATAAAAATATATGGAGAAAAATGAAACATGATTTTAAAAAATAATAGAATTATGTATGCTGAGTTATTTAGGGCTCATGACCCTATAGTTATATCTCCCAGCATTTATTTTCCTTGACATTAGAAATATTTCTTTAAAAGTGGGAAAGCAAATATATATATAGATGAACATGTAACAATAACATTTTAAAATATTTATCACCAAGTAAAACAAATGTTCACCCATTTATAAGGAAAGATGTTGGATTAGATGTTGCTGGATTGTGAAGTTCTAATATGCAGAGTACATCATGAGAAACGCTGGGCTGGAGGAAGCACAAGCTGGAATCAAGATTGCCGGGAGAAATATCAAAAACCTCAGATATGCAGATGGCACCACCCTTATGGCAGAAAGTGAAGAGGAACTAAAGAGCCTCTTGATGAAAGTGAAAGAGGAGAGTGAAAAAGTTGGCTTAAAGCTCAACATTCAGAAAACTAAGATCATGGCATCTGCTCCCATCACTTCATGGGAAATAGATGGGGAAACAATGGAAACAGAGGCTGACTTTATATTTTGGGGCTCCAAAATCACTGCAGATGGTGATGGCAGCCATGAAATTAAAAGACACTTACTCCTTGGAAGGAAAGTTATGACCCACCTAGACAGCATATTAAAAAGCAGAGACATTACTTTGTCAGCAAAGGTCCGTCTGGTCAAGGCTATGGTTTCTCCAGTAGTCATGTATGGATATGAGAGTTGGACTGTGAAGAAAGCTGAGCACCGAAGAATTGATGCTTTTGAATTGTGGTGTTGGAGAAGACTCTGGAGAGTCCCTTGGGCTGCAAGGAGACCCAACCAGTCCATCCTAAAGGAGATCAGTCCTGGGTGTTCATTGGAAGGACTGATATTAAAGCTGAAATTCCAATACTTTGGCCACCTGATGTGAAGAGTTGACTCATTGGAAAAGACCCTGATGCTGGGAAAGATTGAAGACAGGAGGAGAAGGGGACCACAGAGGATGAGATGGTTAGATAGCATCACCGACTCGATGGACATGAGTTTAGGTAAACTCCGGGAGTTGGAGATGGACAGGGAGGCCTGGCGTGCTGTGGTTCATGGGGTCGCAAAGAGTCAGACACGACTGAGCGACTGAACTGAACTGAACTGAACTGAACTGAAGGATTGCTCCCATGGGTAAAGTAACTGCTATAAAGTATTAAAATATTACAAGTATTAAATTGATGCACAACAGGGTTCTGATTTTCAAGAAGGATCTGTAGCCTGAAGTGAATGCATCTGAAAGAGAGAAATAAATAATAACGTTCACCCCACTGCTAAGTAAGAGGAAATCTTACTGGCAGAATATAGGAAGAAACTAGTGCTGAACCTAATGAGTGTAAAAAAAGTCAAGCAAACAAACAAACAAAATATGTGTGTGTGTGTATATATATATATATATATATATATATATAGCTACCTTCATGCGTGCTCAGTGGCTCAGTCATGTCTGACTCTTACTGACCCCACAGACTGTACCCTACCCAGCTCCTCTGTCCATGGAATTTCCCAGGCAAGAATGCTGGAGTGGGTTGTCATTTCCTCCTCCAGGGGAGTTTCTCAACCCAGGCATCAAATCTTCATCTCCTGTGGCTCCTGCTTGGCAGGCAGATTCTTTACCACTGAGTCACCTGGGAACGCCTTATGTATGCATACATTCTATTAAAGTGTTAATGAAAAGCAAAGTCTTCAATAGAAATCAGTTGATACAAACTGTACAGGAAGATGGAGAACTTGTAGCATGTGAATTCCAGGCAATAAGAATGCTAAAATGTATACCTACAGTTTTAGCCCAGAACACCATGAAATGAATGGTACAGAAAACACAGCGGTCCGGATTATATCACAGAAGAGATTACTTAGGTGCCTGGCACCCTGGTGAATGGAGGGCGTTAGTTTGAGGAACTGGAAGGGTACAGCAGAACCCTGATAGACAGCCTTCGTAAGTGAGACAGACGCTATCCCTGCACAGCCCAGCGACGGGAGACAGTGCGGAACAGCTGTATGGATGTGAGTGTTTCAGGGTTGGGATTGTCTTTAAAAATCTATTTGACTTTATTTAAAATCCTGTATCAAAGAGTCTCTCTTTTTGTTCTTAAATCAACAGCGCCCTGCTGAGAGTGATCTCTGCCTGGCAGTACAGTTAACACTCTGCTTTACGGAATAAGAGAGAAAAATAAGCTTTACTCCCTAACGCCACTGGCTTACTGTGCTTTTTATCCTGCCTTGGAAACAACAGTTTGCAAAGGAGTCTATTGTTTTGAATTGTGAGCAGATACCCTGCTCAACTTCATTTCAGCCTACTTATGCACCAGGTAACACATGGAATGATTAATTCAATGAAGTACTTTAATGAATGTTTTTCCATGATATATTCAGTTAAGAGTTCTATGTCTTATTATAAACATGATTGGAAATAACTTGCACTGTTTTGAACTCTATAGAAAACTTTTGACTGTTCAATATGAAAATGATGCTTCCATTTTTGTTATGATAATTTATCAATGGAACCAAGTAAGTTAAAAGTGAGATGAAAATGTACACTTTGCAAGTGCATCTGAGGTCTTTTTCTATTCTGATTTGCTATAAGAACTTGTGAGAATCCTCTGACACTGTTGCACTCCTAGCACAATAGGCATGTGATTTCCAAAATAGGACTGGGAACGTCACATCAGTTATGAGTACAGTATTTTTTATTTATCTGGATAAAATTCTATGAGAAACAGCTAGCAGTTTCTACTATTACTGCTAGCTTATGTTCCTGAAAATTTTAATCCCAAAGCATTTTTTATTTCCCTAAAGGAAATAGGTTTATAATCATGGCTAAGGCTTCTAAGCAACAACTCGTCCCCTCGCAGGACCACAGACCTTAGGTGTTCAATTCCATGACTTGATCCTTCTGTATACAAAATCAACTCAGCTGAAGATCTTTGTACACATTTCCCAAAGACTGGGTCAAAGTGCAAATTAAGGGACTACTCGATATCACGCTCTAAAGCACCTCTTCTTGACGGTGATTGCTGAATTAATTCAAATGACTTCATAGTTCCATTTTAATCAAAATTAATGAATTCATCACCATTGCTCTGATTTATTTGTGTGATTAGAACTAAAAAGGTCATTCTCATCATTTTTCACCTCTTTTAATCTTGGTTTCTCTATTAAGGAGAGGAGACTTAAAGCCTCTTGAAAAGAGATGTTTCTTTCCTTGTCTTGTGTGAATTAATTTAATTCTCTTTGAAAAGATTTTATTCAGCACTTCAATCAGCTTAAAAATGATGTACTACAATGGTGGGTGAGTGTATTTCTATTTTCTCAAAAAGAATGTCCTGAGGAAGTTATATGTCCCTGTAGGGTTTTCAGGACACGTCTGTTATTGTATCTGACAGAGTTTAAAAATATCTTTTAAAATGTTTATTTCCTTTCCATTTTCCTGTCTGTAAGTAGTGAATGATGGTACTTAGCAATCACTCAACTATGTTTACTGACTAAATGGACAGAATGATTACATTACACAACTGGATTACAAACCAATTTATAATTTCTATACGCTACAACTTGTATTATTTTCCGTTAAAGAGATGAAGAAAAAACAAAAGCTAAAAAATAGATGCTGGGTACTGTCTTTTACAGTTTTATATTGCTGGTATAACAAGGTATTACAATGCTGACAGCTTAAAACAACACACTTTTATATATGCCTAACATATATCATGACAAGAAAAGACCCTGACTCTGGGAAAGTTTGGAGGCAGGAGGAGAAGGGGATGACAGAGAATGAGGTGGTTGGTCCATCACTGACTAGATGGACATGAGCTTGAGGAAGCTTCAAGAGTCGGTGAGCAGAGAAGCCTGGTGGACTGCAGTCCACGGGGTCGCAAAGAGTCGGACACGACTGAGTGACTTAACAACAACATAGCCTATTCCAGATTGTTACACACTTTCTCCACCAAGTAGATAATTTTGAGACACATTCTTCTTTACAATGCAAGGGAAGAAGGGAGTGTCATTTAATGAGCATCAACAATGTAGTAAGAAGTCCTCTTCTACTTTCCCGTGGATTTTCACAAAAAGTCATGGCACTAAATATATATTAAGCACTTTCCATGTAAACACTTCTCATGTGTAAGATGCCATGCACAACTGTTTACCTAGACAGACAGTGTTCCCCTTAAAGCATTAACATTCTAATGTGTTTGGTGCTAATAAAAACACATGAACAAATCCTTTTTTTAAAAAATGAGCAAGTTAATTGCTGTTGGAAAATATTTTACAAAGAGAATAGACATTGTGATTTATTGTAAAGTAATAGGTAAAGAATTGATGCTTTCAAATTGTGCTGAAGGCTCTTGAGAACCCCTTGGACTTCTAGGAGATCAAATCAGTCAATCCCTAAGGAAATCAACCCTGAGTGTTCACTGGAAGGACTGTTGTTGAAGCTGAAGCTTCAATACTTTGGCCACTTGAGTTGAAGAGTCAACTCACTGGAAAAGACCCTGATGCTGGGAAAGATTGAGGGCAGGAGAAGAGGGTGACAGAGGATGAGACGGTTGGATGGCATCACCGACTCCATGGACATGAATTTGAGCAAGTCTGGGAGATAGTGCAGGACAGAGAAGCCTGGGGTGCGGCAGTGCATGGAGGTGAGAAGCGTCGGACATGACTTAGTAACTGAAAACCGGCCACAGGTAAAATAAGGCAAAGGCTTACTTTAAGTGTTATGGGAACATAAACAATTTTGTGTTAAGACTGAAAAATGACACTCATTCACAGGAAGGTATGTTATTATTCTCACTTCATAGACAAAAAATAAGGACTTAATTGAATTATTCATCCTAGATCAAAAGATACTATAATGGCAAAGTTGGCATTCAAGCCTGGATCTTTTGACCAAAAGTAAAATATATGTTTCGTGAAATCTAATTGGCATGAGGTTGTGGCTGCTTTATTGGCTACAGCAGGGCTCCCAACCAGGTGTGAGGTAGGATGCTTGGAATTTGCATACCCTCTTGCCCGTGGATGTCTGGCAGTATCTGTGAACATTGCAGCCAGTCACAGCTTGGTGGAGGTCCTAATAGCATTTTGTGGGTCAAGGCCACAGATGCTGTTGTACATTCTACAGACACAGAACAGCCTCTCCTGCAACAGCAAAGAGTTATCTACCCCAAAAGGTCAGCAGCACTGGGGCTGAGATAGTTGATATGTGTAAATGTGCTGAACAGTGGAAACTTAAGAAAACGTGCATGTTGTCACTTTAGAAACAAAATTATACAATCCATGCAAAGCATATGCAAAATTAGGTGTCTCACAAATGACAGTAGGGATAATTACTTGCTGGCAATGGCAGTGTTGATGATGATGATGACCATGGTGAACGATTACATACATAGGAAGATAATTTGACAGCGTGGAGAAAAACAAGATCTGACAGAAAGCTGTGCTCACAGACGCTGAGTAGGTCTGATTTCAGTTGACACACACGACTTGGCTGTCAAATTTTATTGCTCCTGGAAAGCCCCGTGACGAGTGTCAGTCTAAATCAAGTATTTGTCTCATTCTATACCCAGAGTCCCAAATGTTGGCTGTTTTTCTTTTCTTCCATCACTGACCAACAGATCATCATGGCTATGCTATGCTATTCTTATTGACAACCTTGACTGATGTTGTGTGAAAATTTGGTTGTGTCAACCAAATGTTGAAAACCATTTTGTTGAAAACCAAACATTTTCAACAAATGTTGTGTCAAAATTCTTATTGATAATCTTGATTGATGTTGTGTGAAAATTTGGTGAATTTCATTGTTAAAGGATAAACTTTCAAAGTGTAATTGATAATGTAAGGTAATATCTTACATTTATATTGCAGTTTACAATTTTCAAACATTGTACACACACATATGTGCAAATACATATATATTTGTGGCTGACTCATGTTGATGTTTGCCAGAAAACAACAAAATTGTGTAAAGCAATTATCCTTCAATTAAAAAAATAAACTAAAAAAAAGAAAGTTTGACAGAATCATGCTATAGAATACTGGGAAAATCACTTAACTTCATTTCTACATAGCATAAAACTCCATGTACATACATTGGAAAAGGATGAGAGGTGAGATTTCATTACAAAACTCGCATCAAAGGGCCGAAGGACTCAGGTACTGTCTCTTTCTGAACGGTGAGACTGCTTCTTATATATCAGTTATTTATTTGTCTTAGGACCTTGAAGGATACTGTCACCAGATGAGAAGTTTGGATGCATTTTGTGGCAATTGACGGAGTGAGCATCCACACATCTCTTGCGTCTCCTTCATTGGCCGGCGGTTCTTTACCACCAGCGTCGCTTGGGCAGTTGGAGCGCCGCTTTAAATCAAAACCATACACAAAGCGGGGCGGGGCGGGGAATGGCACATTCTGGGCCTGGGAGAATATGTGCTGGGAGACAGGGATCAAAGGTCCTCGTGACCAACCTTGAAGCACATGATGCCGCTCGTTCCCAGGTCTGAGTAGCTCCAGACAGCGTGCAGGAGCGGAGGAGGCACTGGCAGCCCGCGCCAGCACTCTCGCCTGGAGCATCCCAGGGACGGGGAGCCTGGTGGGCTGCAGCCCGTGGGGTCGCGCAGAGGCGGAACGACTCTTCCACGTTCATGCACTGGAGGAGGAAACGGCAGCCCACGCCACTGTCCTTGCCTGGAGCATCCCAGGGACGGGGAGCCTGGTGGGCTGCGGCCCGTGGGGTCGCGCAGAGGCGGAACGACTGAGCGGCTCCCCTTCCGCTTCCACGTTCATGCCCTGGAGGAGGAAACGGCAGCCCACTCCCGGGTTCTCGCCTGGAGCATCCCAGGGACGGAGGGGCCTAGTGGGCTGCGGTCCATGGGGTCGCGCAGAGGCGGACGCGACTGAAGCGCCTTAGCAGCAGCAGCAGCCTGTAAGAGGAACCTTTCTCAGAATCTCTCAAACTTATACCATCTGCATTCTCTGCATAAAAAATAGTCCCGACCAATCACAATGCAAAGTGAAGTTTTCTCTTTGTATATTTCAATTTTGTTTTTTCCTAAACAAAGGAATGTTCTCTCTTCTCATATGTAAATGGTGCGTATTGAAAAAGATCGTGTGTGTGATTATATGTAGTCACTAAATATGTGAATTAAAATTTTAAATATTGTTAAAATAATATTTGGAAATAGTATATAAACTGTATAATGCTTATTTGTAATATTAAGCAAAAGAAAAGCTACAGAATAGTTTATGATATTCTCAGGAATATATCATAATCACATACTAAAAAAGATTTAAAACATTACTAAGAGTGATTTTCTTTTGTACAATAACCCTACAATATATAGATTTTCTCCCAATATATAGATTTTTCTTTCTGAGTTATGACTTTTGCACTGGAAAATATAATATTTGCAAAATAAATCAATTTATTAAACTGACTTATTCTAAAGCATTTTATATAGCAGGGTAATAACCTTAAAATGTGTCTTTAAAGGTTTTTTTCTTTTAACTTATTTCTCCCGAAATGTATTTTAACTTGAGTATTTAAAAATGAACTGAGTAGAATAGCATACTTTAGAATATTAGGCTAAACAGAAAATCCTTTGTTAAGCAAGCTATATATCTAAGCGGAAGTAGATGTGCAGGAACTGTTTACTCAGGCATATTCCCGAAGCCTTATGCTGCTGCGTCCTGCTAACTTGCTCCTGTGTCCTACTCTTTGCAACGCTACGGGCTCCATCTAGTCCATCGGGGCGCTCCATCCAGGGGATTCTCCAGGTAAGCATACCGGAGCCTATTGCTCTGCCCTCCTCCAGGGGGTCTTCCCAACCCAGGGATTGTACCCACATCTCTTAAGTCTCCTGAATTGGCAGGTGGGTTCTTTACCACTAGCGCCACTCGGGAAGCCCTTCTTGAAACCTTAGATTCATGTAACTGAGCTTTCAGAAGTATTCATATATTTAACCTGAATTTTTGAAGCATCTACAATTTGATTATAGCTAACATGAGTGATATTTGCCCAAATAAAATTTGGCTTGATCTTTCTGGCCCATAAGACTGCAGATTCATTTATAAGATTGAATTTGTTATAAATCTGAGGTAACAAAATTATTTTAACTTTTAGGAACTAGTCACTTATTACAAATCTATATCAGTTTTACTGTTTTGGGAGCTATAACTCTACGTTTTATTTAATAAATTGTTGTACATTTTTATATTCCCACATTTGTAACAAGTTTCTTCCTCTTAAAATTATTTTCTATGCATCTAAGAGAAAAGATTTTAATTTCAGAATATGTATTCAAGTTAACTCATCTTTTTAATTTTAAGCACCACTGTATTTTCCATAAATACCTAAAACATTCATCTTTTAATATGAAGAATATTTTCTCTACTAATTACTTTTAAGAAACATATTAAAAATCCAAAATGTATCATAATAATGGATCATTTGTTGCATATCTTTTTAGATAAAAGTCACTTATTTAATATCATCTTATTGTATGTTAATTCAGTGTAATTTCACTTCCAGAATTTTAACCAAGATTAGACATTGGGTGTCAATCACATTTCACATTGAAATTTTCCAATCTCCCTCCCCAGGAGATCAGAAAATGATGTGAGCTGAGGAAACAGTTCTAGTATCATCTTGGGAACATGGTCAGACAATGCCTTGACTCACTTTCTGGCAGAGACTGCTCCAGAATTTCTTGTCACTTTCTTGTGTGGGAGTGGGGACGGGCTTTAAAGGCAACAGTTTAATTGAGAGTGTGGCTAATGTACTTGTCATGAAGAGGCAGGCCCAAACCACTCCGTTCATATGAGAATAAGATTCGCATGATTTTTAAAAAATTACATAGAGCACTTAATACCTCGGAGGCTTAGAGACACCCTTGCCTACAAGCCATCTGGTAGTGTTATTCAGTCCTTCCCAGAGTCATGGAAAATGGATCCTGAGAACAATTTTAAAAAGCTACCTATTTTCTAGTTAATGGAAATGACATTCTGATGTTAGATTATCTCTTATGCACAGATCTAAATAAGAAAAGAAACACAAAATACTTTGCAAAATTGATAAGCAGAAAAAATTGATAAGCAACAATGGGAAGACAAAATACCCTTTACAGAAATGTAGCAAATTAAGCATTTCTCAGGACAGAGTTTGCATGTCTCATTATAATTTATCTCCCCCCCCCCCACATTGGCAGTGGCATAGCCTGTTTGTGACATTGTACAGGAGACAGGAATCAAGACCATCCCCAAGAAAAAGAAAAGCAAAAGAGCAAAATGACTGTCTGAGGAGGCCTTACAAATAGCTGTGAAAAGAAGAGAAGTGAAAAGCAAAGGAGAAAAGGAAAGAGCAGAGTTCCAAAGAATAGCAAGGACAGATAAGAAAGCCTTCCTCGGTGATCAATGCAAAGAAATGAAGGAAAACAACAGAATAGAAACTCTAGAGATCTCTTCAGGAAAATTAGAGACACCAAGGGAACACTTCATGCAAAGAAGAGAACAACAAAGGACAGAAATGATATGGACAAAACAGAAGCAGAAGATATTAAGAAGAGGTGGCAAGAATACACAGAAGAACTGTACAAAAAATATCTTCATGACCCAGATAATCACGATGGTGTGATCACTCACCTAGAGCCAGACATCCTGGAATGTGACATCAAGTGGGCCTTAGGAAGCATCACTACGAACAAAGCTAGTGAAGGTGATTTAATTTCAGCTGAGCTATTTCAAATCCTAAAAGATGATGCTGTGAAAGTGCTGCACTCAATATGCCA
The DNA here is from genome assembly GCF_963930625.1 of Muntiacus reevesi. Taxonomy (NCBI): domain Eukaryota; kingdom Metazoa; phylum Chordata; class Mammalia; order Artiodactyla; family Cervidae; genus Muntiacus; species Muntiacus reevesi. The sequence goes on along the minus strand of NC_089264.1, from coordinate 60,221,799 downwards.
ACAGGTTTTGAAAACTCAGCAGTGGCTACAGGACTGGAAAAGGTCAGTTTTCATTCCAATCGCAAAGAAAGGCAATGCCGAAGAATGCTCAAACTACCTCACAATTGCACTTACCGCACATGCCAGCAAAATAGTGCCCAAAATTCTCCAGGCCAGGCTCAGTACGTGAACTGTGAACTTCCAGATGTTCAGGCTGGATTTAGAAAAGGCAGAGGAACCAGACATCAAATTGCCAACATCTGCTGGATCATCGAAGAAACAAAAGAGTTCCAGAAAAAAATCTACTTTTGCTTTATTGACGACATCAAAGCCTTTGACTGTGTGGATCACAACAAACTGTGCAAAAATCTTAAAGAGATGGGAATACCACTAGGAGTTTTATAGTTTCTGGTCTTACATTTAGATCTTTAATCCATTTTGAGTTTATTTTTGTGTATGGTGTTAGAAAGTGTTCTAGTTTCACCAGACCACCTGACTTGCCTACTGAGAAATCTGTATGCAGGTCAAGAAGCTACAGTTAGAACTTGACATGGAACAACAGACTGGTTCCAAATCAGGAAAGGAGTATGTCAAGGCTATATATTGTCTCCCTGCTTATTTAACTTATATGCAGAGTACATTATGAGAAATGTTGAACTGGATGAAGCACAAGCTGGAATCAAGATTGCGGGAGAAATATCAATAACCTCAGATATGCAGATGACACCAGCCTTATGGAAGAAAGTGAAGAACTCGAGTCTCTTGATGAAAGTGAGAGGAGATTGAAAAAGTTGGCTTAAAACTCAACATTCAGAAAACTTAAGATCATGGCAACAGGTCCCATCACTTCATGGCAAATAGATAGGGAAACAGTGGAAACAGTGACAGACTTTATTTTGGGGGGCTCCAAAATCTCTGCAGATGGTGACTGCAGCTATGAAATTAAAAGACGCTTGCTGCTTGGAAGAAAAGTTATGACCAACCGAAACAGCATATTAAAAAGCAGAGACATTACTTTGCCAACAAAGTCCATCTAGTCAAGGCTGTGTTTCTTCCAGTGGTCACGTATGGATATGAGATTTGAACTATAAAGAAAGCTGAGGGCCAAAGAATTGATGCTTTTGAACTGTGGTGTTGGAGACGACTCTTGAGAGCCCCTTCGACAGCAAAGAGATCCAACCAGTCCATCATAAAGGAGATCAGTCCTGAATATTCATTGGAAGGACTAATGCTAAAGCTGAAACTCCAATACTTTGGTCACCTGATACAAAGAGCTGACTCATTGGAAAAGACCCTGATGCTGGGAAAGATTGAAGGCAGGAGGAGACGTGGACGACAGAGGATAAGGTTGGATGGCATCACCGACTCAATGGACATGAGTTTGGGTAAACTCCCGGAGTTGGTGAATGACAGGGAGGCCTGGCGTGCTTCAGTTCATGGGACCACAAAGAGTTGGCTATGACTGAGCGACTGAACTGACTGAGATGACAGCCCTCCAGGCTCCTCCGTCCCTGGGATTCTCCAGGCAAGAACAGTGGAGTGGGTTGCCATTCCCTTCTCCAGGGGATCTTCCCAACCCAGGGACTGAACTCAGTTCTCCTTGCATTGCAGGCAGATTCTTTACCATCAGAACTACCAGGGAATTCCTTATGTGACTACAGTAAAGTGATATAAAGTAGACTTTGAGAAATAGAAATAATGTAAAATTCATCCATCTATCTGGATGACATAACTTGACAAAAGCTTCAAAAAATTCAAGGTCTGAGATTTTAATGTCTATTTTAGTGTAAGTAATAAAGCAAGTAGGCAAAGTCCAGTAAGGCTATTGAACATATGATCAATACTACCAGCCAAAGTGACTCGCTTATTGTGATATCTATAGACACTGGGTTTCCTGGGTGGCTCAAATGTAACAACTCTGCATGCAATGCAAGAGACGCAAGACATAGATTCGATCCCTGGGTCAGGAAGATCCCTTGGAGGAGGGCATGGCAACCCATTTTAATATTCTTGCTGGCAAAATTCCAAGGACAGAGGAGCCTGGTGGGCAAAAGTTCATTGGGTCACAAAGAGTCAGACACAACTGAAGTGACTGAGCATGCACATACCTTATGACGCTACATATAATGAGAGGTGCAGAAATCAATGAAATCAAATATAGAGCTATAAAAATATTATAAGCCAAAGCTGTTTTTTCTGCATAAAAGTAAAGTTGATGTATCCCTATATATTATAGTCAAGGAAAAGTAGGGCAAAACACTTAATACTACTATCAGAAATGGAATAGGAATGAACACTACAGATCTATGAAACTCAGAGATTATAAAAAATGACTTGTAAAAAATATGTTCAATAACTTAATTGAAAAAGATACATTTCTTTAAAAATACATTCAGCAAGTTTAATTCAAGAACACATGAAATAGTAGCCATATTATACATGAATAGCCATATATTTGTTAAAGAAAGAATTTTTTTATTTAAAGAAAAAAACTTTTATGGCACAGATATTTTGAGTGATATGATGAATGCTAATAGAAAATTTAGGGAAGACATAGGCAAGCTTTTCTTCAAACTATTTCATAAATCAGAGGAGCAACACTCTCCAAATCACTGGAGACTGATGTCAGTATAAGTCTGATACTAAAACTTGATATACACATTACAAAAAGTAAAATTGAGACCCTATCCCTGGAGAACAAAATCCTCAAGAAAATTTCATTAAAACCTAACACTACACAATGGCATCTGGTCCCATCACTTCATGGGAAATAGATGGGGAAACAGTGTCAGACTTTATTTTTGGGGGCTCCAAAATCACTGCAGATGGTGACTGCAGCCATGAAATTAAAAGGCACTTACTCCTTGGAAGGAAAGTTATGACCAATCTAGATAGCATATTAAAAAACAGAGACATTACTTTGCCAAAAATGGTTTGTCTAGTTAAGGCTATGGTTTTCCCAGTGGTCATGTATGGATGTGAGAGTTGGACTGTGAAGAAAGCTGAACGCCGAAGAACTGATGCTTTTGAACTGCAGTGTTGGAGAAGACTCTTGAGAGGCCCTTGGACTGCAAGGAGATCCATCCAGTTCATCCTAAAGGAGATCAGTCCTGGGTGTTCATTGGAAGGACTGATACTGAAGCTGAAACTCTAATACTTTGGCCACCTCATATAAAGAGTTGACTCATTGGAAAAGACCCTGATGCTGGGAGGTATTGGGGGCGGAAGGAAAAGGGGATGACAGAGGATGAAATGGCTGGATGGCATCACTGACTCGATGGACATGAGTTTGAGTAAACGCCAGGAGTTGGTGATGGACAGGGAGGCCTGGAGTGCTGCGGTTCATGGGGTCACAAAGAGTCGGACACGACTGAGAGTCTGAACTGAACTGAACAATACATAAAATTGAATTTCATCCTAATAACAAAAGGTTAAACATTTGAAAATTAAGCAACGTATTTTATTATTTTCACCAAAAAGAGAGCTAGCAACATATTGCAATCTTAGTGGAAGACACAAAAGTCAACATATTCATGATAAAAACTCAACATGAATTAGATATTCATTATAAAATGACTGAAAACATTAGAACAGCACAGAACCTCTTCAAAACATGTATTAAAATGTCAGATAACATAATAAGGGCAAGATATTTTATAATATGCTCATGAATTGGAAAACTCAGTACTGTTAAGATACAAATTTTCTATCGATCTATACAGTCTATACAATAGCAAGATTATTTTTTGAAGAAATTGATAAATTGTTACCAAAATTCATATGAAAAGATTCATTTGTTCATAGGTAAATGAACTTGAAAAGAGCAAGACTGAAAGATTTACACAATCTGATTTCAAGAGTATAAAGCTACAGATATCAGAGCAGTGAAATAATGGTAAAGGGAGACAAGCATCAGTGAAATAGAATAGTGCACCTCGAAATAGTCACAGGTCTATGACAAACTGATTTTCCAAAAAGCTGCTAAGGAAATTTAGAGGAGAAAGGATAGTCTTTTTATAAAATAAGTGATGAAAGCATCAGACATACATAATGATAATTAAAAAACTTCATTCCCAACCTCATTACATACTCAAAATATCAACTCTGTTGAATTCCTTTACTGAGCAAAGGAATAGTGCTCAATGTTAAGAAGGAACAATCTACTCATGTGCACAACAAGCGTAAATCTCACCTGCATTATGCTGATTGAAGAGAGGCAGATACAAAAGAGTACCTACTGTATGGTTCCATTTATATGAATTTAAAACTGCCAAAACTAATCTGCAGTGATAGCAATCAGATTAACAGTTACCAAGGCAAGAGGGCTGAGTAAGACTGTCTGGAGTGAGGCATGAGGCAGCTTTCTGGTTTTATCTTGGTTAAGGTAGTCTTTATACCAGGGTTTACATTTGTCAAACTCTCCAGCAAAATATATGCAATTTATCGTATGTATGCATGCAATGCATGCTAAGTAGCTTCAGTTGTTTCTGACTCTTTGAGACCCAATGGACTGTAGCCTGTCTGGCTCCTCTGTCCGTGGGATTCTCCAGGCAAGAATATTGGAGTAGGTTGCCTGGAGAATTCCATGATTCGAAGATGTAGGAGAATCTACATCTTCCCAACCCACAGATCAAATCCGTGTCTCTTAGGTCTCCAGATTGGCAGGCAAATTCCTTACCATTAGCACCACCTGGGAAGGCCTATTATATGTATATTTATTTCAATAAAAGTGATTATAAGAAAAAGTGAATATTTGGCTTGAATGTAAAAAATGTTTTATAACTTTATTAATCTGACTTATTTTAAATTGTTGTTATAGTGTAGCCATACTTGCTAAGTTTTCCTAGTCACCTTCTAGTCATTAGATTCCTCCTTTGTAATTAAATCTAAATGCCTACAATATTTTCCCCTGTACCTTGTTTTTTTTTTTTTTTTTTTGAGGAGCAATGATCTAACGTAATGTTTTTCATTTTCTTCAAGCTAAGCAGTAGAAAACTTGAAGAAGTTTTCCCCAACCTATACAAAGTTGTTGCAACACGTCTTCTCTGGCCCTAGAAACAAGAAGCCAGAGACCAGTGGACAGTTAAGCAGATGATATCAGTAAAAGCACTGAAAAGAGAGAATTTTTCCTTCTCCGTTGTTTCCTATGACAAAACATAAAAAGAGAGACTATTTTGGGTCAAATAGCTTCAAGTGCTTCAGGAGCTGACATGAAAATGTAGCCATAGAAGGCAAGACCATGGTGAGATCCCACTCACAATCTGGAAGAAATTTCTAGCAAAAATGTTAAAAATATATACAGTTGTCACTCTGTGATCTTTGCATTACCAAAATGTCCAATTATTTAGAAGTTGCTTTAAAGAAAATCCATCTAACAGAATAAGAAAGGCATGGACGTCAAATTAAAACAATATTGAACTCAAACAGTGGTTCAGCGACCACCACCCAGGTCATCTTGGAGAAGTTATTTACTTCTCTTGAGCCTCATCCTCTCACATATAAAATCAGATATTATCCTGGATTATATATAACACATATGAATCATTTGGTCTTTCTTACTATACCTTATAACAATGTATAGGTGGAGATTTTGACATTAGCTAAGAAACCAATAAAAATACATAACAGTGTTACAGTATAATTGTTTTTCCACATCATGATAATGATTTTATCTCTGTGTTAGTCAGAGTTCACTATAGAAACAGAGCAAACAGGACATATGTATATATGAGTGTGTGTATTTATAGAGACAGACACACAAGCGACAGACAAGAGAGAGAGAGGAGGACAGAGAGCAAGGGGCTAGGGACAGGGACAGATGCCCAGGAAGACAGAGGATGAGTAAATCATGGACAACAGAGTCCCAGAAGAGAAGAGAAGTGGGCGCTCTTTGCCTATGAACACAGTGACCACGTCACTGTCAGCTAAGCAGAGAATAAGACAATCAGACATCACAAAGAAAACTGTCATAGAATAATAGTTGCCAAATGTTTCGCTAATTAAAGCTTTTGACTGCCTGTAAATGCAGGAGAGGACAGCATACAGTGGCTTTCCTACTGAGCTTTGGTTATTATAAAATTCGAAGAAGATGTACTATGTTCTTGAATTAAGGCTACAAAGTAAGCTATATATATATACCTTTTGGCTCTGTGTTATTTCTAAAAGATTTTTAAATTGTTTTAAAGTTCAAATTGAAGAATAAATATATACTTAAACATACAATTAGAGAAATGCAGATTCACTTTATTCATTGAATGTAGGCATTGTACTATGTGAATAAGATATAGTTTCTGACCTGGAAGAGTTCACAGTATAGGCATGATGAAATATACATGTAATATTAGTCATTGAACTATTCTTTCCCATTTTTCATTGAGTTTGCTACTCCATTTATTCATAATTATCCATTATTCCTTAAGGAAAAGTAACATTTTGATAGGGGATCCTAAAAAGTACAACAGGGACAATATTCATCTTAGATTTGTTCATATTTTGTTTCCAGTATTGGCTCTTGAAGAGAGTAATATCCGAGTGAATCAGTGCTTTAACAGAATGCACAGAGAAGAGAGTTTATAATGCTGCTACGGACTCCCTGAGAAATAAACATGCTTCTTCTGGGCTGAATGATGCTCCTCAATGGAGCATATCTAAAGAGGACATGAACGGGAGAGGCTGGAGATAGAATCCCGAGGGAAAAGAGATGACCACGCAGTCTGGGGCCAGAGTCAAGAGGCATGGTAGAAGTTGAGCTAAGCCTGTTCACCGCTTACTTGAGTACCAGGTTTGTAGATGAATTGAGTCAATCCTTATTCTATAGGATGAACAAAAGGCAAATGTGAAAGCAATGTTTAGTCAAACTCCTTCATTCAATCTTTCCAACCAAACTCCCAGAAAAGAAGTAAACTACTGCAGAATGCTCTAACATTCACAGAGCCAATAGAGGGTAAGAGTGTGTGCATAATTCAATATATGTACTTGGGTGAGACTGGATAGTTGATAAAACATACCTCGTTATAACTGTAATTGCACAAGATAGCTATTTGTTAAAAAAAAAAAAAAAAAAGTTATGCAACCAAAGACTGTGAATGCAGGTATTAGAAAGTGAAAAACAAAATGCTTAGAAAAATAGAAAATGTGCATTAGAGAAGTTGCAACACCAGGAGATCTGGAAAAATAAGCAGTATTTGTTGGGAAAAGAGTCAGCAAGGGATCAAAGAAGGCAGAACATTCTGAAAGAACAACATGGAAAAGCGAATCCTTCTTTCTTTCATCTGTGGCTGTACTGGGTCTTCCTTGCTGAGTGAAGGCTTTCTCTAGTTGCAGCAAGGGCGGCCACTCTCTAGTTGCGGTGCCTGGACTTCTCATTGCAGTGGCTTCTCTTGCTGTGGAGCCCAGGCCGTGGAGCACGCGGGCCTCAGCAGTTGCTGCGAGTGAGCTCCGCAGTCTGGGCACACGGGCCTAGATGCCCCACAGCGCGGGGGTGTCCAGGAGTCTCCGGTGGAGGTGCGCGCCAGCAGGGGCCCGTTGCAGGCTCAGGGCACTGAATACAGGAGTGCCCGCACAAGTCCTTTGGAAGGAGGTCTCCTTCACAGTCATTACCCCTGCCATACAGGAAAGGCCAAACAACAGGGAGAGAACACAGCCTTGCCCATCAACAGAAAATTGGATTAAAGATTTACTTTAATTCTGAGCATGGCCCCGCCCATCAGAACAAGACCCAGTTTCCCCCTCAGTCAGTCTCTCTCATCAGGAAGCTTCCATAAGCCTCTTATCCTTATCAATCAGAGGGCAGACAGAATGAAAACCAAATCACAGAAAACTAGCCAAACTGATCACATGAATCACAGCCTTGTCTAACTCAATGCAACTAGGAGTCATGCCTTGTAGGGCCACCCAAGATGGACGGGTCATGGTGATGAGGTCTGATAGAATGTGGTCCACTGGAGAAGGGAATGGCAAGCCACTTCAGTATTCTTGCCTTGAGAACCCCATGAACAGTATGAAAAGGCAAAAAGATAGGACACTGAACGATGAACTCCCCAGGTCGATAGGTGCCAAATATGCTACTGAAGATGAGTGGAGAAATAACTCCAGAGAAAATGAAGAGATGGAGCCAAAGTTAAAATAACACTCAGTTGTGGGTGTGACTGGCGATGGAAGTAAAGTCTGATGCTGTAAAAAAAAAAAACAATATTGCATAGGAACCTGGAATATTAGGTCCGTGAATCAAGGTGAATTAGAAGTGGTCAAACAGGAGATGGCAAGAGTGAACATTGACATTTTAGGAATCAGCTAACTAAAATGGACTAGAATGGGTGAATTTAACTCAGATGACCATTATATCTACTACTGTGGGTAAGAATCCCTTAGAAGAAATGGAATAGCCATCATAGTCAACAAAAGAATCTGAAATGCAGTACTTGGATGCAATCTCAAAAATGACGGGAAGATCTCTGTTCATTTCCAAGGCAAACCTTTCAATATCACAGTAATCCAGGTCTATGCCCCAACCAATAATCCTGAAGAAGCTGAAGTTTAACAGCTCTATGAAGACCTACAAGATCTCCTAGAACTGACATCTAAAAAAGATGTCCTTTTCATCAGAGGGCCTGGAATGCAAAAGCAGGAAGTCAAGAGATACCTGGAGTAACAGGCAAGTTTGGTCTTGGAGTACAGAATGAAGCAGGGTAAAGGCTAATCGAGTTTTGCCAAGAGGACCCACTGGTCATAGCAGACACCCTTTTCCAGCAACACAAGAGATGACTCTACACATGGACATCACAAGATGGTCAGTACCAAAATCAGACTGATTATATTCTTTGCAACCGAAGATGGAGAAGATACACTCAACAAAAACAAGACAGGGAGCTGACTGTGGCTCAGATCATAAACTGCTCATTTCAAAATTCAGACTTACACTGAAGAAGGTAGGAAAAGCGACTGGACCATCCAGGTACGACCTAAAGCAAATCCCTTTGATTATACAGTGGAAGTGAAAAATAGATTCAAGGGATTAGATCTGATAGACTGAGTACCTGAAGAACTATGGGTGGAGGATTGTAACATTGTACAGGAGGCAGGGATCAAGACCATCCCCAAGAAAAGGAAATGCAAAAAGGTAAAATGGTTGTCTGACAAGGCCATACAAATAGCTGAGGAAACAAGGGAAGTGAAAGGTAAAGGAGAAAAGGAAAGATATACCCATCTGTATGCAGAGTTCCAAAGAATCGCAAGGAGAGATGAGAAAGCCTTCTTCAGTGATCAAAGCAAAGAAATAGAGGAAAACAATAGAATGGGAAAGACTGGAGATTTCTTCAAGAAAACTAGAGATACCAAAGGAACATTTCATGCAAAGATGGGCATAATAAAGGACAGAAATGGTATGGATCTAACAGAAGCAGAAGATGTTAAGAAGAAGTGGCAAGAACACACAGAAGAACTATATAAAAAAGATATTAGTGACCCAGATAAACTTGAGGGTGTGATCACTCACCTAGAGTTAGACATCCTGGAATTGAAGTCAAATGAGCCTTAGGAAGCATCACGGTGAACAAAGCTAGTAGAGGTGATGGAATTCTAGCTAAGCTATTTCAAATCCTAAATGATGATGCTGTGAAAGTGTTGTACTCAATATGCCAGCAAATTTGGAAAATTAAACAGTGGCCACAGGACTGGAAAAAGTAAGTTTTCATTTCAATCCCAAAGAAAGGCAATGCCAAAGAATAAGCAAAATACCACACAATTGCACTCATTTCACGCACTAGGAAAGTAATGCTCAAAGTTGTCCAAGCCAGGCTTCAACAATACATGAACAAGAACTTCCAGATGTTCAAGGTGGATTTAGAAAAGGCAGAGGAACCAGAGATCAAATTGCCAACATCCATGGAATAGTAGAAAAAAGCAAGAGAGTTCCAGAAAACATCTACTTTTGCTTTATTGACTATACCAAAGCCTTTGACTCTGTGAATCACAACAAACTGTGGAAAATTCTTAAAGAGCTGTGAATACCAGGCCACCTTACCTGCCTCCAGAGAAATCTTTATGCAGGTCAAGAAGCAACAGTTAGAACTAGATATGGAAAAATGGACTGGTTCCAAATTGGGAAATGAGTACATCAAGGCTGTATATTGTCACCCTGCTTATTTGGCTTATCTGCAGACTATATCATTCGAAATGCCAGGCTGGATGAAACACAAGCTAGAATCAAGATTGCCAGGAGAAATATCAGTAACTTCAGATATGCAGGTGACACTACCCTTCATAAGCAGAAAGCAAAAAGGAACTCAAGAGTCTCTTGATGAAAGTGAAAGAGGAGAATGGAAAATCTGGCTTAAAACTCAACATTCAAAAAATGAAGATCAAGGCATCTGGTCCCATCACTTCATGGCAAATAAACAGGGAAACAATGGCAACACTGACAACTTTATTTTCTTGGGCTCCAAAATCACTGCAGACAGTGATTGCAGCCATGAAATTATAAGACACTTGCTCCTTGGAAGGAAACTTTTGACAATTTAGACAGCATATTAAAAACAGAGACATTACTTTACCAAAAATGTCCTTCTAGTTAAAGCTAAGGTTTTTTCAGTAGTCATGGATGGATGTGAGAGTTGGACCATAAAGAAAACTGAGCACAGAAGAAGTGATGCTTCTGAACTGTGGTGTTGGAGAACTCTTGAGAGTCCTGTGGACTGCAGAGACATCAAACCAGTCAATACTAAAGGAAATCATTCCTGAATATTCATCGGAAGCACTGATGCTGAAGCTGAAGCTCCAATACTTGGCTATCTGGTGTGAAGAATTGACTCATTGGAAAAGATGCTGATGCTGGGAAAGTTTGAAGGCAGGAGGAGAAGGGGACGACAGAGAATGAGATGGTTGGATGGCATCAGTGACTCAATGGACATGAGTTTGAGTAAACTCCGGGAGTTGGTGATGGACAGAAGAGCCTGGCGTGCTGTGATTCATGGGGTCGCAAAAAGTGGGCATGACTGAACAACTAAACTGATACTGAACTGATGTGGAATCTTCCAGGCCAGGGATCGAACCTGTGTCCCCTCTCCAGCAGGCAGACTCCTAACCACTGGACCACCAGGGAAGCCCAGAAAAGTGAATTTCACATTCAGAGAAGAGTGAACTTCAAGGCTTGATGTGTTGTGGTTATCATGGAAACATTTATGGTGCTTCTGTTTCATCACCCGGGTTGTTTAATGCTGTAGAATGTTTTATTAAAGAATAGCTGGATAAATTTTACGTGGGTAAAGAGAGAGAAACATTGGGAAATGTTATGAGAGAAAAGCAGTTTTTTAGTATTCCTTACCATATTGAAGATGAGTGAAGAGAATCCTCATGGAAAGAGATGTTAAGCTGGCATTATTGCTTTTAAGGATGTATAGTTCATTTGTAACCAGTCACAGAGAAAAATAAAATAAAATGGAAATTTTGACCAAACTGCCAGTCACCGATTTTAAGTATCAATATTTAAAGACAGTATTGTTAAGACTCAAATGAAATTGACAAGGTAAAATATACCGAAGGCCATAATCCAGTGGCACATTCATGCGTCATATTGTCATGTGTGTGTGTGTAACTCTGTCCCTCACACATATATATCTATGTATAACTTTCTCTGTATATACCTATGAAATAGACATGAATGAGCTCACACTATATAAAGTATTTATGAATTTTTTTCAATAAAGTAAATAAGTAACACATCCCTCTCCTCAACATAATCAAATAGTACAGAGTATGTAGCACAAAAGTTAATCTCCTTCCATCACATTATTTCACTAGCTCCATTAAGTATTTAGTAAAGTTCTGCTATGCGTTACACAAAATTAAAAGTTGAAAAAAAATAATTTCTGTCCTCAAGAATGTAATGTCTCTCTTGAGAAAAGAAAACAGAATAAGGGGACTATATTTTAGAGGGTATTATTAGGAAAGAACAAAGCATGAGAGAAAAAGGAAATGGTTATTTGATAGAGCTATTAAAAGTATATACAATTTGATAAGTGAAATTCAATTGCTGGAACAAACATTGCAATCAGATGATTATTATTTTAAATAATAAGGGTATATTGGTATTACAACTCAGCTTGCATTAATCTACTTGGGCAGCTATACCAAAATACCATAGACTGGGTGTCTTAAACAATAGACATTTACTTCTCACAGTTCTGGAATCTAAGATCAACATCTAGAAGTCCAATATCAAGGTGTCCTCAGATGGTACCTGCTAAAGCCTCTCTTTCTGTCAGCAGAAAGCCAACTTTTCTCTGTATCCTCAATGGAGGAGAGCGAGAACAACCTTCCTTTATTCTTATAAAGCCGCTAGTGCCATCATGAGGGCTTTACCCTCATACCCTCATTTGATTTTAATTACCTCCCAAAGGTCACATCTCTAAATACAGTGACATCGGGAGTTAGGGTTTCAATATATGAATTTTGTGAGGGACATTAATTCAGTCCACAGAACTGCTGCAACAATAAAATATGAAATGGAGTATGTATATGACTTTTTTCAGAAAATGAAGAAATGGGGACGACATCATTTCTTGCAACAAGTCTGCACTATATAATGTTCCTGTGAGGATTAAATCAAATCAGATAAAAAGTTTAAAGCTCTTAACAGAAGCTGAGCTGTCAAAAATGGTTTGACCTTTATATTATTGACTGTCAAGCACTGAGCCAAGTATTTTTGACACATTACCCAGATTGTTTTCAAAATAACTGCAAAGTGAGGGCAGTCCTCCTTTCACAGCGAAGAGACTGAGGCCCAAGACAAGTAAATACCTCTCCAAAAGAATGCAGTTTTTCAGAGCTAGAGTTAAGATTAGCAACATTGTCTGTCTGATTCCGAAGCCCAGTTTTATATATGAAGCCAAGATAGCTCTTCTTTCTGTAGATATTAGGGATTTATATTTGTAGTCATAAATCATAAAAATTTTTACAATTTTTAAAGTGATTGGAAAGGGGGAGTATAATGAAATATAGCAGAAAATGTGCCACTTTCAAAAAGTGATGATTCATGGTATATAACAATTTGTTGGTGATTCTCAAGATTACCATGTGCCTTCAGCAATATGTGAATCGTGAACTTCCAGATGTTCAAGCTGGCTTTAGGAAAGGCAGAAGAACCAGAGATCAAATTGCCAACAACTGCTGGATCATCAAAAAAGCAAGAGAGTTCCAGAAAAACATACATTTCTGCTTTAATGACTACGCAAAAGCCTTTGATTGTGTGGATCACAATAAACTGTGGAAAATTATGAAAGAGATGGGAATACCAGACCACCTGACCTGCCTCTTGAGAAACCTGTATGCAGGTCAGGAAGCAACAGTTAGAACTGGACATGGAACAACAGACTGGTTCCAAATAGGAAAAGGAGTACATCAAGGCTGTATATTGTCACCCTGCTTATTTAACTTATATGCAGAGTACATCATGAGAAATGCTGGGCTGGAAGAAGCACAAGCTGGAATCAAGATTGCCAGGAGAAATATCAATAACCTCAGACATGCAGATGACACCACCCTTATGGAAGAAAGTGAAGAAGAACTAAAGAACCTCTTGATGAAAGTGAAAGAGGAGAGTGAAAAAGTTGGCTTAAAGCTCAACATTCAGAAAACTAAGATCATGGCATTTGGTCCCATCTCTTCATGGGAAATGGAGAAACAGTGCAACAGTGGCAGAGTTTATTTTTTGGGGCTCCAAAGTCACTGCAGATGGTGATTGCAGCCATGAAATTAAAAGACACTTACTCCTTGGGAGGAAAGTTATGACCAACCCAGACAGCATATTAAAAAGCAGAGACATTACTTTGCCAACAAAGGTCCATCTAGTCAATGCTATGGTTTTTCCAGTGGTCATGTATGGATGTGAGAGTTGGACTGTGAAGAAGGCTGAGCACCGAAATTGATGTTTTTGAACTGTGGTGTTGGAGAAAACTCTTGAGAGTCCCTTGGACTGCAAGGAGATCCAACCAGTCCATCCTAAAGGAGATCAGTCCTGGGTATTCATTGGTAGGGCTGATGCTGAAGCTGAAACTCCAATACTTTGCCCACCTGATGCAAAGACCTGACTCATTGGAAAAGACCCTGATGCTGGGAAAGATTGAAGGCAGGAGGAGAAGGGGATGACAGAGGATAAGATGGCTGGAAGGCATCACCGACTCAATGGACATGAGTTTGAGTCAACTCCGGGAGTTGGTGATGGACGGGGAGGCCTGGCGTGCTGCGGTTCATGGGGTTTTGCAAAGAGTCAGACACGACTGAGCGACTGAACTGAGCTGAATATTAAGATACGGGCATAGAAACATGAACTCTAAGGTTCTGAAAGTAAGGAGTGTCTGCAGGTTATACAATACTATTTGCTACTAGAAAAACAAATCATCAGAGCTCATGATCTAGAAGAGTGACTCACTTGCCTAAATATGACAGGCCTAACAAAAACGTATATGGGTGCTGTAGTTTAGGATCAAATACAGTGGAAGAGTTGGTACAAGTTCATGGGATTGAAGGCAGCTGAATAGGTGATAATTAAGGAAATAAAATCTATTAAGAATACTCATACCTATTAAGTTTTATTATGCCCTGTGTATTAAGGTAAATTATAAGACAAATGATATATTCTGGATAAATTAGGTCTTATGGAAATTTTCCCAAGAGTCTAAAAATGAAGAGCTTTTATTATTGCTATAGAAGGTAATACTGTGGTTGAGAAATCAGAATTTGTAGTCAAACATCATACTAGTTTTATAATACTGTTAGGATTTCTTAGTCAGCCTTTGCTTTAGTTTGTTTCTAGTAAAATGAAAATAATGATAGCACCCACCTGTTAGGTCTGTTTTATTGCTTAAACAAGATAAAGAAATGTAATGTGCAGAGAGCTGAGCTTTGTACCTATTTACTACTATAGGAAACACAGCTTTTATTATGCATGCTTATTGGTCTGCTTCATTGTGGATCAAAGGCTTCCTTGATCCCTTCAACAAGTATTTGAAAAACACATTGCATTCTGGTTGAGAGACTTCTTCAAATCCTTTCTTATTCTGTCACACAGTTAAGCTTCTAGATGGTCGAAGACTCATCAAGCAAGATGCTTTATCATTCTGGGAGTACCAGTCCTCTTTGAGATTCTAATGAAAGCTTCATCTGTTGAGTTTGCCAGGAGCAGAAGTGGTCAGTTAGAACATGAGCTAAACGGAAAGTAGCAATCGCGCTTTTGTTCATTTATTGTGACAGTAAAAGTAAGAGGCAGAAAAGAAAGGCACCAACTCCCAACTGTTTCATTTCCCCCCACTGAATAGTAATGGGAGAGGGTCAGGTGACTTGCAGCAGAAACTGGAGTCATCTTCTCACTGAACAAACATGCCTGCAAAGCGTCCTTCTGGACCTGAAGAGCCAGATGAGGGAGAGAAGGGAGGGCTAGTATTAGAAAATCAGGGTCTAGTGGAGAAAAGTGTCTTAGCCAAGGCTGTCTAGTAAAACAGCCTCAGAATAAAGATGCCCGGGCTAGAAATATACTTACGAGCTTGGCTGGTCTTGGCAGCCTTGAGCCATTGACTGAAACTCCTTCCAGGGCCTGTAATATCCTGGCGATGTGCCCAATTTAGTGTGTGAACAGGCACTTTCCCCCAGGAGGCCTGCAATGCCATGCCACATAATTGCTCAAGGTCAGGCCTGAAAGATCACACATTGGGTTTTGGCCAGGAGCAAGACTCTCAATATCTACAAACCTTTTGCATATACCTCATTTGGTTGCATTATATTTACTGTGAGTAAACAATATATCAGAACAACTTTTACAATGAATTATATCTTTTTCACCCATGAAAAATTTAATGATCACTTTATGAAGAAAGTCCAACCCCTCTTCCAAAAAAAAAAAAAGGAAAAATTTTCCTTCTGAACAAAAACATATTTGAACAAGAAAGATGAAATTTAATGTATGTAAAACATCAACATTTTGCCATGGTCATTTTGATATCAGTATCTATGTCATCCTTGGCAATAAATGAGAGTAGATTTTCTTTTCAATGCTGAAAATGTGTATACACAGAGCTATGCAATAGAAGTAATAAATAATAAAATTGATGTTTTCCGAGTACTTACTATGTACCTGGTACTGCTTATATTTTTTTCTTCTGTGTAATGAGTACTCAATAAGGTAGAATCAGAAAGTAAATTTATTCTTCCCACTCTGCCACTGGGATGGCCAAAAAGTTCATTCAGGTTTTTCTGAATCATCTTATGAAAAATCCAAACGAACTTTTTGGCCAGCCCAATATCTTTATATCTACTCAGTGTACTAATTTCTGACATTTGGCTGTAAAGGTGATCATGAATTTTCACTCTGAGGTAATAAAAGAAATAGCCAGGCCAGCTTAATCATCTCAACACTCAACTTCATTTAACATGAAAGCTTGTCCCTTCTGCCAGTTTGAGATTCCTCTGGGCCATGAAGCTGACAGTGGGGAAGAGGACCATGGTTGAGATCTCAATTAGTCGTCTTCAGCTCCCTCACCCTTCCCAAACAGTATCTTATACATCTAGGACTGGAATTGAGGATACAGAGAAGGGCTAAATGAAAGAAAAATTCTTAATTAATTAGCACAAGTTGGCCTGTCTCAGACTTCCTCTAGGTATGCAGAGCCTCAATGCTGATATGTCTTTTTTTTTTCAATTGGGGGTTTTTATGGTTTCCTCAAAGGGAGCCTCCCTAGGTGCCTGTACCTGTCAAAGAGCTCCCTAGACAGGTCAACACCTCTTCTCCGACTGACCATTTAACTCTCTCCCGCTTCCCTTCCAAAATGTATAATGACCTAAAACCAGCAACTTACTGCTGAGGGCCCCTTATGCAAGGCATACTTGTGGTTGCATTTGATTTCAAAAGGCCTCAGTGTGGCTCGTGATACAAGGGAAAGGCACCTTTCATCAACAGAAAGCAGCACACCTAGCTCCCAGAAGAACCATTCCTTTTCACTCTTCCAACATCTGCAGCGCTTAGCCTTTGTATTTCTTAGCCACGATGCAAATTCAACATATGTTATAGGACACATATCAGCTAATTAAGTGACTGCAAGAATTCTAATTCTGGACTGACTTAACACAGATGAAGCTCCACTGTTTTCTAACCATGGTGATAAAATGCTTATTTAAAAATTTATAATCCTTCCCAAGGACTTCCCTTGTGCCTCAGCTGGTAAGGATTTCACCTGCAATGTGGGAGTCCTGGGTTCTATCCCTGGGTTGGGAAGATCCCCTGGAGAAAAGAAAGGCTACCCACTCCAGTATTCTGGCCTGGAGAATTCCACAGACTGTATAGCCCAAGGGGTCGCAAAGAGTCAGATACGACAGAGAGACTTTCACTTTCAGTCCTTCCCAAGAGGATTCAAAATGAGTTTTAATTGTATTACTGCTTATTTTTATCTTCAAATAAGTAAATAAGTCATTTTTTGTAAGATCTGTGTCATTCTATAAGGAAGAAAAATGAAAAATCTACACTATTTTGGGCAGAATTAAACTTTAAAGGAATTTTGCAGATTTGAGCTTACCTCTAGCCTACATGAGGGCTTTCCTTGTAGCTCAGTTGGTAAAGAATCTGCCTGCAATGCAGGAGGCCGGGGTTCAATTCCTGGGTCGGGAAGATCCCCTGGAGAAGGAAATGGCAACCACTCCAGTGTCTTTGCCTGGAAAATCCCATGAACAGAGGAGCCTGCCAGGCCACAGTCCATGGGGTCGCGAGAGTCAGACACGACTTAGTGACTGAAGGATGATGACCTGCCTACATAAAAGTTACAAGGCAGAGTGACTCTCATCTATAGCTTGTAGCCGTATTCC
Source organism: Muntiacus reevesi (assembly GCF_963930625.1). NCBI lineage: Eukaryota > Metazoa > Chordata > Mammalia > Artiodactyla > Cervidae > Muntiacus > Muntiacus reevesi. The sequence goes on along the minus strand of NC_089264.1, from coordinate 60,203,976 downwards.
TTGCAGGGCCTGTCTCCAAACACTTATCTTCTGAGGAAGGTACCTTCTGAGCAAAAAACCAGAGTATTTCAGTAGCATGCGTGGGATTGCTTGTAGAGGTATACACGTACAGACGTGTGTGTGCACCTGCTAAGCAGCTTCAGTTACATCCGACTCTGTGTGTTCATTATTAATATGGTTAAAACTGTTTGCCTAAAGCTTCCCTTTTCATTCCCATCAATTCATTCCAAGTGCTGGCTTTCCTTCTTCTCCTGTTAGAAAAAAAAATAGGAAACTTTGAAATTCAACTTGGTTCTTTTTTTGCAATTAATCCCTAGAAATGTTGTTGTGTAAAAGCAGCTTTATTGCCTACCTCTATTCCCTGGTGAGGAGGAACTTTCAAAAAAAAAAAAAAAAAGGTTGCAACTCCGGTTCTGATTTAATTAACATCCATGATGGCAGTAGATCAGATAACTTATAAACCTATTGGAGAGACTTCAATCAATATTTATTGATGTATATTATACATTCAGTCTTGCTGAATACTAGATCTCCAGATTAGATATCCTGCCAAACATTACAGATGGTCCCTTTGAATACAAAGTCCACTGCTTTTCTTCCCAGGTTAGGTTTAGTTCTATTAGCTAATTAGTGATGCTTAAAAAAAGTTAGAGGTTTTAAACAACAAACATTTATTAATTTCAAGTTTCTGTGAATCAGAAATTCAGGAGCAGCTTAGCTGCTTTGTTCTTTCTTGGGATCTGTCAATAGGTCACAGCTGAGATGTCAACTAGAGCCAGCATCATCTGAAGGCTTGACTGGGGTTGGAGCATGTGCTGCCAAGATGCCACTCAGGTAACTACTGGCATAAGGTCTCAGTTAAACTCTGGCTATTGGCAAGAGGCCTTCATTTAGGAGGACAAGATGAAAGCAAGTGTTTTTTATCACCTGATTTTAGAAGTCAAACTCCATCATTTATACAATATCCTAGTGATATTAGGGCTTCCCAGGTGGTACCAGTGGTAAAGAACCCTCCCACCAATGCAGGAGACATAAGAGATGTGGGTTCGATCCCTGGGTCAGAAAGATCCCCTGGAGGAGGGCATGGCAGTCCATGCCAGGATTCTTGCCTGGAGAATCCCATGGACAGAAAAGTCTGGCAGGCTACGGTCCATAGTGTTTAACAGAGTCAGACAGGACAGAAGTGACTTGGCACGCATGCACGCTGGTGATATTAACATATGTCAGCCCTATGTAATGTGAAAAGGGCCGCTCACAGAGATTGAAACCACCAGGCAAGGAAGACGGAAGGCAGACTGCAGTCTGCCCTCACACCCACAAGGGAGGCTCATGTTCTTCCCCACATGTGAGACTAACTTATATTCTCTCGCAGAGCACAGAAGTGCCATCCCATCACAGAATCAAAGTACAAGATCTCCTCAGGTTTAGGAAATATAACTCATTTAGCAAATATAACTCATCAGGTTTTATTAAGTGTAGCTCCCAGATACATTTCTTTCAATCTGAAAATCGATGAACAGAAGAGACAAGCCGTCTCTGTCTCCCTGAAAACTGCAATGATGGAGAGCTCACAGCTACAGAGTATTTAGGGGGCACATTATCAAGGGCATACTGGGATAAGCCCAAGTGAAAAGACAAATTATTGCATTTTATGTCTCCTACCACAAAGAAGGAAGCTCAATTCCCAGTGAGCCTCTGGGAATTCTGGAGACGTTATACTATACATCTAGGAAAAAAAGTGTTGTGACCCATACAGTGATGTTACCAGGGGCTAACTGTTGTGTGTGAAGCCTAGAACGCAAATTTGCTCGTAGAAAGTCCAGACTATAATGTAAGCAATGTAGGCAACTCTGTCCCTTGAACCACTAAATCTGCAAGATGATTTGGTTTTGATGCTATCAAAAGTGAGAAAAGATACTATATAAATGATGAGACAAGATCCATGGGAACATCATAACCTGGAATAATGGGGTTCTGAAGCAGGTCCATTACATCTGCTGCAGGAAGTTCAGCACTTTGAAAAAACAACTCCCAACGTGCTAATGGTTTCTGTGAGAAACGGCTGACCATGGGACATCAAGTGACTATATACCCAAAATCCTTCATCATGAAGTGAATCTTATCAGTCCTACAAAATCATAAGGTAAGACACGCTTGGAGCTTCCCTGTAGCTCCAATGGTAAAGAAACTGCCTGCAATGAGGGAGACCTGGGTTTGATCCCTGGTCGGGAAGGTCCTCTGGAGAAGAGAATGGCAATCCATTCCAGCATTCTTGCCTGGAGAATCCCATGGCAGAGGAGTCTGGCAAGCTACAGTCCTTGGGTCACAAAGAGTTGGACACAACTGAGTGACTAACACTACGACTACTGAGACACACTTAGCATTTTAAGCTACATCTGACGGCTAATACAAGCAGGGACAGAGGCACAAGTGCTTAAGGGGTAAGGTGGTCAGCTCCAAGATATTCCCAGTGACCCCCACATCTTGTCCTTCACACTTTGTGTGATCCTTTCCTGCATTGCCTCAGGGTGGGTCAGTGCGACCAGTAGGATTTTGTATAAATCATGATATGCAATTTCCAAGATAATTTTATAAATGGAACAGTGGCATCTGTTTCTGTTGTATGCATTCTCTTCCTCTCTGAGATCCCTAGCTCTGGGGGATTTAAGTGTCCTGTTGCTAATGGCCTTATAGAAAAGTTCATGTGTTGAGTAACTGAAACCACTTGCAAACAACCTGGTGAGTGAGCCTAGAATGGATTCTCCAGTCTCCATCAAGCCTTCAGACATTATAACCCCAGACAATAGCTCTGTTACAACCTTGGGAGTGACCCTTAAAACCATACACACTCAGCCAAAGTCCTTCATGTGAGGCATAAACAGAGGATGAACATGCTTAAATTAGTGAAATAGTGGTTGAGTAAGAAGGCGCATTTCTGAATATCTCTCTATGCTAAAATCTACCTGTGAGCTATGAAAGCATAGGACTAGTCGCATTGTTAACAACTCACTCTTTTTCCATGCAGGCTACTTTCGTTAGAAAATATTTGTGCTTTTATCTTGGAAAATAATGTCATTGTTGATTAATTAATAACAACAAAATCAAACATGACTTTTTTTAAGTCTAATTTTGCACAGTTCTGATCACAGCTTTGCCAGCTACCTGGGGGGTGGGGAGGGTGTTGTTTATTCCCACAGCATAGTGAGTGACACATTAATCCCAAGCACTGTAAACTAAATATCTCCAACTTTTCCCATTTCTGTTTTTTCCCTTTAATTATCAAGTAGGAGATGTGGGTTTGATCCCAGGCTTGGAAGATTCACTGCAGAAAGAAATGGCAACCCACTCCAATTTTCTTACCTGGGAAATCCTACGGATGGAGGAGCCAGGAGAGCCACAGTCTGTGGGGCTGCAAGGAGTCAAACATGGCTGAGCAAGAAAGCAGAACAACAGCGGCATAGATACAGTCAGAGCCTCTATTCTAGGTTCAGTAAACAACCCAGCACCTTCCACTTGATTTAGGACAATTCCCAAGAGATTTTCTTTTTCTTTTTTTCCTTGACATCTCTTACTTTAACCCTTGTTCTGCCAGAGGGATTTTAGTTGGATATTTTAAAAAAGATTTCATAATCCTTTTTCACCACATATTCCCTTTCAATGCAGCTTTTGTGGGTTTTCAATCTCATTAAATCATACTTTTAGTTATGTCACTTATTTTTTACTGATGAATTTAACAAGCAATTATTGAAACTTGATTATGCTAGCTCTATGCAAAGCATCTGAAATATAGAGGTGAGGCAGAAAACAGTTTCCTTTATTAATGAAATAAAAATCTAGCTCTCTAAGATAAAGGGTGTAGGAGGAGTTTTGCCAGTATCAGTCCTTTGGCATTCTTAAACATTTTGGAATATTGCATAAAATAGCTTGGTGGTAATGTGGCTATGGGAATTTAATTATTCTGACATCATACCATAAAATTGAACTATCTTGATAGATGAGATGGTCAGATAGCATCATTGACTCAATGAATTTGACCAAACTCCAGGAGATAACAAAGGACAGGGAAGCCTCACATATTGCAGCCCATGGGGTGCAAAGAGTTGAACATGACTTAGTAATTGAATAACAACAATAATTTGAACTCACCACTCTCACAAACAATTGGATCTATCAAGGCAATCATTTTAAATGTATTAAATAACATTCAAGAAAAAATAAAAGACTTGATATGTTAGCATTAATACAGAGATCCACATGTGCTTGGGAAATTCATTACCATATAATTTAATTTTGTTTCTAAATAAACATTGAATCAGTGGCCCTGGCATGTGTCAGACATGACTGCTTATTTCTTTAGGGAAATAGTCATCTGTTCAATGAAGCTTTTATATTCAACCTCTAAGTTAAAGATTTATTCCTTCTCAGACTAAATTTAGAATTTATTTATCTATCAAGCTATGAGCACAGGAAGTCAGACAGTGAGAATGTACCCAAGGGATAATGACAGAAATTATCACTTATATATTGTCTCTTTTTCACCATGAGGCTTCTAGATATATATCATATATACAACTTGATTTATATGCTAACCACCATAAAAGAAGTGGATTAAGCGAAATTTTAAACCCTAAAACGAAGTCTGTTTTGTCTCATAGCTATGAACATAAATTTTATATCACATACATCTCTAGTCTGATTTTTTTGCAATTAAATACTCATGAATAACACAGTAAATTAAATCTGGATTATTACACTCAAATATTGGTAACCGATCACTAATTCACTGTGATGTTTATTTGCATTTTGCCTTTTATCAAGTGCCTTGCTTACTTGGTAAGTATTATTTAAAGCTTATATGAAAAGAAAATCTGAATATTTTATTTGTTTCAATAGAAACACAACCAGATGTGCATGGGGAGAGATAAAAATGGACATAAAAAATTTCATAGAATGAGGCAGATGGCTGTTTGAACCATCTAGATGTTATGCTCTGAGAAACATATAAGATGAGAAATCTACTAAGCCAAGCAGAGTCTGAAAACATAAACAATGGTGAATATTTGCAGAAAATGATACTTGCTAGTGTTTTATGTTTATCTAAACCACCTAATTATTTCCCAAAACTACCTAGATTGGTCATTTCTAATTTCAGAAAGATAATAAAGTGTCAGTTATTCTTCATCTAAAGTTTAATGAATATTTCAAATGGTAATTACCTAGACTTTATATTTGATACTCTGTGATTCCTGCAGAATAAATACAACAGCATACTTGTGAGTTTGAGTTTAAAGAAATCGAGTTTAAAATCATTTTTACTGAGTGTTTAACATGACAAGATATAGGCTGCTGCTAAGTCGCTTCAGTCGTGTCTGACTCTGTGCGACCCCATGGACTGCAGCCCTACCAGGCTCCTCCATCCATGGGATTTTCCAGGCAAGAGTACCGAAGTGGGTTGCCATTGCCTTTTCTGAGAAGATATAGGAGTACCCAGTAAACTCAATACTTACCTTTAAAATATACATGGGAATACACATACAGAAACAAATAATCCCCAATACCTTTTAGTAATGAGGAGAGAAAGTCATATGATGAAAATATTTATTTATCCTATAATTCGAAATAGATTTATCCAGCACATGGTGTGTGCCAGACACTGTGCTAAAGCCCTTGAGATACAATGATGTGGAAAAGCAAGTGGACCCCTGCTCTGAACAATTCTATGGATTGCTGTGGGGAGAAAAGTATCAATCATATACTGTAATTGCACTTATGAATAGTTAAGTAGTAATATACACCAAAATAAGTGCTCTGTATGAAAGATGTAAGATTCACTGAAACCTAATAACAAAGAAACTTACCTAGATTTTGTCATTTAGAAAAAGCTTCTTTAAAATATGCGATGCTTATGTTGATACATTACAGATGTGTGGGGGTTAATTAGCAGGTTCATAAACCCTACTGTGAAGGTCATGCTATTTGAAGAGCCAGGGTGACATTAACCCAGAGCACAAGGGGAAGCATGGTAGAAGATTAGCTAAAAGAATAAAACAGAACCCAGAGAAAGCTGTTGAGAAGGTTAAAAGCATGTGTAGCCAGGGAAGGGTTAGAAAAGAATGGTAGTGGGGTAGGACATACTTTGAATTAACTTTTCTGTTTTTAAGTTTCATTGTGATATAACACATACACGGTAAAATGAACCCTATCCAGGTATAAAGATCTATAAATTTTGATCACTGCATACAGTCACGCAAAAGCTTGTCCAGTATGCCTGTTGGAAATTTCCGTCTCTTCTCTAGCATAAGTATTTCTAGTCTGAAGACTACTCAAATATGGAATCTAGGCAAGGGATGTAACTTTTTAACTGGGGACTACGCTCGTAGTCTCCTAGTCATTTATCCTTGATTTTCTCCGATAGTAAAAGCAAGTATTAATAGTACTCTTGCTGGCTGTCTTTTGTGATACCACCGTGTATCAATCATCTCTGGGGTCAGTTGCCCTTGGATGCCATTCTGATCCCATGACTCATGAATGCTGGGTCCACTCGGTTCCTGGCAGCTGCGTGCCCCGCCTGTGATCTGGGGTTATCTGCTCCCAGGGTCCTATCGCTCTGTTACTCTTGCAGGCAGTAAGCCTAGTCAGGTAACAGCTTCCTTTTCCTTCACCTCTGATCTCAAGACAGTCACTCATCACTGAATGTTTTAGTAAATACTACTTCTTTAGAAGGAAATGGCAAACCACTCCAGTGTTCTCGTCTGGAGAATAACACGGACAGAGGAGCCTGGTAAGCTACAGTCCATGGGGTCCTAAAAGAGTTGGACAAGACGTAGTGACCAAACAACAACAACAACAACAACAAATTCTTCAGTAAATACTTTAGTAAATGCTATTTGTCTCACCGGTACAATCTTTATTGACCCTGGTAAATAGTGAAATCTCTGAGCCTTACTATAGGACATCATCTACTGGGTCTCGGGGCATCATACTTTATATATATACCAGGGTGCCCATTTCCCTGCACCCTTGGCCTCTTCCTCCACTGTCTGCAATAGCAGTGCTAGCATTTCAGCTTTGCTCAACAGGGTCATCTCTCTGTTCAGGTTCTAGGAACCACTTACTTTGTAGCTAGTTTGGAACATCTTCCAAGATCTTTAATTTCAGTTGAGTTCAGTCACTCAGTCGTGTCCAACTCTTTGAGACCCCACGGACCACAACACTCCAGGCCTCCCTGTCCATCACCAACTCCCGGAGTTTACCGAAACTCATGTCCATCGGGTCGGTGATGCCATCCAACCATCTCATCCTCTGTCATCCCCTTCTCCTCCTGCCCCCAATCCCTCTCAGCATCAGGGTCTTTTGCAATGAGTCAGCTCTTCACATCAGGTGGCCAAAGTACTGGAGTTTCAGCTTCAACATCAGTCCCTCCAATGAACACCCAGGACTGATCTCTTTTAGGATGGACTCGTTGGATCTCCTTGCAGTCCAAGGGACTCTGATGCTAAAATGTATCTCAACTGAGTGTTCCCAAATTAATAAATTCTCCCTATCCAAACAGCAAGGAGATTAAAGCAGTCCTTCCTAAAGGACATCAACTCTGAATATTCATTGGAAGGACTGATGCTGAAGCTGAAGCTCCAATACTTTGGCCACCTGATGCACAGAGCCAAGTCACTGGAAAAGACCCTGATGCAGGGAAAGATTGAGGGCAGGAGGAGAAGTGGTCTATAGAGGATGAGATGGTTGGTTGGCATCACCAATGCAATGGACATGGTAAATATATTAAAAAGTGCTCAACTTTATTAAATGAAGGAAAATGTAAACTCGAGGCAGCACCAAGTGTTAGCAAAATGTGGAGCAAGTGAAACTGTCACTCACCACAGTATTTACAAGGTGGGGATTTAAACCATCACTGCTCCTTAGACACCTGTCAGGGTCTATTGAAACCGAACATATACCTATCCTATGAACTTGCAGTTCTACTCCAAGGACTGTGTTCAATGAGATGCATACATCTGACCTCCAAAGTCATGGTCATGGGTTTGTAACAGTAAAAAACTGAACACTACCCAAATAGCCATCAAAACTAGAATAGATAATTGATAGTGTTGCCACACAATATAATACTAATAATATAGTAGGTTTAGAATGAATGAACTAATATTATATGCAAGAGTATGACTGCCGTTGCTGCCGCTGGTTCTGCTGCTGCTGCCAAGTCACTTCAGTCGTGTCCGACTCTGTGCGACCCCATAGACGGCAGCCCACCAGGCTCCCCCGTCCTGGGATTCTCCAGGCAAGGACACTGGAGTGGGTTGCCATTTCCTTCTCCAGTGCATGAAAGTGGAAAGTGAAAGGGAAGTCGCTCAGTCGTGTCTGACTCTTAGAGACCCCATGGACTGCAGCCCACCAGGCTCCTCCATCCATGGGATTTTCCAGGCAAGAGCGCTGGAGTGGGGTGCCTTTGCCTTCTCCGAAGACTGTGACTGATTTTAACAAAAAAAACACTTTAAGCAAAACTAGTCAGATACACACAAAAGGTACATTTCTTATATGCTATTTATTCCCCTTCTCAGGGTTGTGGGCACACAGCATGCCCCATTTGTGAAATTTAATTATGCTGATATTTGTGATTTTTGCACCTTTCAGCAATGTATTATGTTTCAATAAAAATTCAAAGAATAAAAAGGAATCTAGAATGAATAACTGCGAATACATAAGAAGGCTTAAATATAGTTTCTTGAACTAGAAGATAAAAGAAGCATTTAAAACTATATATGCAGTCACAATAAAAAGTTAAATAGAATAATAGAGTACATGTCAATATGAATTATACATTATAGATGATTCTTAAATTATTTTGCTTAGGTTTCAAAAATAAAATTCTCCAGTTTTTTTAATACAAGATTTTCTTCTTTAATATAAATAGAATTATTTTAATATTTCACTTGAATAGTAGTAATCATTGAAGGAGTAAGAGAAATGATCTCTGGTGACAGGTCATGGCAAATTTACTCCAAAATTCTTATTACAAAAAAGCTCTTACTGTAATTTTCTTTGTTGTAATTATTCCCTTATGTACAGTTGGTGAAAGTTGTTGCTAGAAGGTTATAGCAAACATTGTTGTCTAATATAACTATCGACAATGATGACCATGCTCTATAATCAGCTCTGCTGAAGACAATGACCAACAAATACATGTAGCTACTAAGCATTTAACTGTGACTAGTATAACCAAGAAACTGAATTTAGATAGCTTGGTGTAGGTAGTATCTACACTTATTTGTTATTTCTGCCCAAATTGCTCATTTCATTGAAGAAAACTCACTGCTGCTCTCTGATAATACTCCTGACAACACTGTCCTAACCACCCTCATTTTTATCATTCCTGTACGTTGAAAATAGCTTAGCACATTTTTATGAATGTCTAACAATATGATGTTTTGTTTCTACAAAGATCAAAACCAAGTAAAACGATCATCTTCCTCCAACCTTATTTTTGTTTGTTTGTATTTCTTAGATTTGCCTCTATTGCCTTATGTGGCAGTAGTTTATTCACAGTATTCCATTTTATGAGTTTATCACAATTTATTTGTCTATTATATACTTAAAGGGCACTTAGTAAGTTTCATTTTTTTTTAACTGTTACTAGGAGGACTTATGTGCATTTCCATAGTGCATATTTTTCAAGAGTTGTAACCATGTAATCAACTTGAGAATGAAACTGCTGGGTTTTAACATATTCATATATTCCAGTTTGTTGTATCATTTTTTTTCCATTTATTTTTATTAGTTGGAGGCTAATTACTTTACAATATTATAGTGGTTTTTGCCATACATTGACATGAATCAGTCATGGTTTGTTTTCATGTTATATCATTTTAAATTGCATTTCAAAATGATTATAAAAATTAATATTCCACCAGAAATTTACCTGAGTTCTTTAGGTTCCATACTCTCATCAATACTGTGTACTATATGCATTTTTTATTCCAAATAAGAACAGTAGTTACTAACTGTGGTCTTAATTGCATATTTCTGATTATTAACGAGGTGGGACAGCTTTTTGTTATTAATCATTTATATTTTATTTCTGAGGAAAGTCTGTTCAGGTCTTTCATTGGTCTTTTCTACTGGTTTGATAATAGTTTTATACATACTTGGGAATTTGTTATATATTTTTAGGACAATACGATTTTGATTATATGCAATGCAGGTAATTTTCTTGATTTGTTACTTGTATATCAAGTATTTTACAATATCTTTTGATCAGTTCAAATTCTTCATTGATAAATGACATTTATCATTCCTTCCTTTGATGGTGGTTACTTCTTGGGCCTTGTTTAAGACATCATTTCATATCTGTGAATCATAAAACTATAATTTTCTAATTTGTCTAAATAGTTTTAATTTTTTTCATTTCACAGTTAAATCTTTTAATTTTAAATTGATAGTTCTGTGTCCACGGTAATAATTCAACTTTAGGTACCCAGATAGACCAGTCAATCCAGAACTAGTCCTTTCTTTTCCCAGTGGTCTGAGATGCCACTTCTGTTTTGAAACAATTTTCAGATATAGACGACGCTGTTTCTCCTCTCCACTGTGTGTGTGTGTGTGTGTGTGTGTGTGTGTGTGTGTGTGTATGTATGTATGTGTGTGTGTATGTGTGTGTGTATGTCTCTGTGTATGCCTCTGTGTGTGTGTGTGTGTGTGTGTGTGTGTGTGTGTGTGTGTGTGTGTGTGTGTGTTCACGGGCGTGCTCACTCAGTCATGTCCGACTCAGCAAACCCATGGACTGTAGCCTGCCAGGCTCTCTGCCCGTGGAAGTTTTCAGGCAGAATTACTGCAGTGCGTTGCTATTTCCTCCTCCAGAGGACCTTCCCCACCCAGGGGTCAAACCCAGGTCTCTTGTATCTCCCGCAGCGTCAGGTGGGACAAGGTACCACCCATTCCCACTGCGCCACCTGGGAAGTCCTTCATTTTGCTCCATGGGTTAATTTTTTGTTTGTTTCCAACCAACTATCACAATTTAAATTATAGTGACTTTAGAATAGCTTTTGATAGCTGCTAAGGAAAGACCATCACATAACTTTTCTTTTCCAGCAGTTTCTGGTCTTTCTTAGGACTTTGTTCTACCACAACAATTTTATAATCATATATCAAGTTTAAAAATTACAACTGAAATTTTGATCTGAAAGTGTGCTTTGCATGCTTCCATTTTCAACACTAAAAACAGTAAGTAGAAAACCCTTAAGCCTTTCATGATCAGATACAATCAGAAAAGAACTTTGAGGGTTTGTCCAGGAATCATATATTTCCTATTCTGCTGTCCCACTGTTAATTTCTTCACTAAAAAATATCATGGGCTCTTGAATGCCCATTTTTAATGTGAAACCTATAAATTAATTTATAATTAAAATTCTTATTACTTGTTATTAATTAGGAATTTGGAATTGCCCTTCATTAAGGAAATGAGAAACCATTTCCCTAAACCTGGAATTCCACAGGTGGCTTCTTCAACTGTCTGTTAAATACAAAGATTATTGGCATATAAAACCTAAAATATTCCTCAGTAAAATCTATTAGAAGGCTATCTTCTGAACCTGTGAAAGTTCACTTCCTAGGGACATCACGATGCTTCTGCCACATTTTATATAACAATATGAGAGAACATTATTGGACAGATACAAAATACTAAGGACATTGTGTTTTAAAATGTTCAATTCAACACATGACTCTATAATCATAACTGATTGTTAGATGACTCAGAAATTCAGATGCATCAATCATATTTCCATTAGTCATATGGCTAATAGTGGGAAAGCTTGCATTTAAACTCAACTGTGTCTGGGAAGAATGTAAAAATGTGGTTAAGTTTAGAGCTTAAAAAAAAAAGTATGCTGATACGTCAACTCAGCATTGCTTTTTTTGTGTGGTACACTGAATGATGGCTTCTTAAGTATATCCAAGTCCTAAACCTCAGAACCTGTGATATGATTAATTTAAAGATCCTAAGATGGGGAGATTACCCTGTATTATCTGTGTAGGCTTCGTATAATCATAAGAGTCCTTATATAAGAGAAACAGGAAATCAGAGGGCTGGTAGCAGATATACTGCTGGAGCAAGAAATGCTGGAGTGATGCAAGGAAGGGTTTGCAAGCCGAAACTGTGGCCTCAAGGTGCATCTAGAAATTGGCCTCTACAGGCTTCTAGAACAACCTCCAGAACTGAAAAAGACAAGGAAGCAGATCATCACCTGCCGGCCAGAACCAGTCATGCTGACACCTTAACTTTAGTCCGATGAGGCTAATTTTGGACTTCAGACCCGCACAATTGCGATATCATAAATGTGCGGTTGTGTTTTAAACCATTAAGCACGTGATAATTGGTCCTATTAGCAATAATAAACTTAGTATGCTTTACTTAAATAAACACATGAAGAATACTGCCTCGGAGCCTAGCTCCAGATCAGGCGAAAACACAGTTTGTTACTGAACTAACATGTGAGGCATTTGTGAACAAACGCCTGCTGCTAGGAGGAGGTCTCTTTGGGGAAACCTGGACAGTGGGCCTTAAATATCAAGTCTTCCGGACGAAATCTTTCTCCTCGATTGGTTCCATTAAAAAATAAAAAATTTCCGACTTCATCCCTGTGGAGCTTTGTCATGCTGGAAACGTCCCACAGCTATTCTGCCACTGCAACTAAGTGATAGGAATATGAGCAGCAGTGGGAGCCAAGACTTAAAAAAAATTAATAATAATTCCTTACATGGAAAGAACCAGCATCCCGCAAGTCTGAACATAAACACAGACCTGTCAGCCTTGGTCACCAGGAAGCCTACTGAAGTCTGGATTACAAGCTGTCTATCATAGGCTATCCCCAAAAAAACAGCTCATGGATATTCTGCAGAGGCCAAATACTCTTGGGTCTTTTTCTGTTGTTTTTTTTTTAATGAAATCAGTTCATAGTCTAAAATTGAATTATGGAAGATATTTCAGGTGAAGTAAGAGAGGCAAGATGTTGCAGGCTTATAGATATATCTATCAATAAAATGCAGAAACTCTGATGATTTTAGTATTAAATTGATTTTTAAAATAACACTACATTTGTTCTGAAACCTACTGATTGTGTGTGCCTGCCTGCTCACTTACTCAGTTATGTCTGACTCTCCATGACGGGATTTCCCAGACAAGAATACTGGAGTGGGCTGCCATTCCCTTCTCCAGGGGATCTCCCTGACCCAGGGATTGAACCTGCATCTCTGGCACCGGCAGGCAGGTTATTTACCACTGAGCCCCTGGGAAGCAAACCTATTGATTGTCCATGTCATTTATAAAAGCTATCAGATCTATGTAAATAATCAAAGGAATTATAATTAAACACAGTATTTATTGGAAAAATTGATAGAAATTATTGTGATTGATTATTGTATGTAATTCAGATATGCATAATTTATAAAATTCTCTTAAATTTTTCATATATAACCTACCACTTTTGATTAGACTTAGAGGAAGAGTGTCTCTTTGATACTGGAAAAAGAAACTAAAATAAAATAACTACATTAGCTAGTTTCATTTATTTTAGGTAAAGTAGTCATTTCAAAGTCCATCTTGCCCACTCATGTGTGTGCATGTGTATATGTGTGTGTGTTTTCCCTTTCATGGGCTTGTCCTTTTCAATCTCCTTTTTCAAACTGTGTTCAAAATACACTAAACCCCCTACATATGAAGGAGTTCTGCTCTGAGAGTGCATTCATAAGTCCCATTTGTTCATATGTCTGAAATTTTGGACGTATGAATTTACATTTGCGTCTTTGAAAGCTTGCAACTTGGAGGTTCGTATGTAGAGGACTTCACTGTATAAAGAAAAGCCTCATGGTCTTCATTTTCATTACCTTTGCCATGGAAGGCAGAGGGATCTCTGCTCATTAGCCTGTACCTTGAATCTACACGGCCTTTGCAGTTGCATTTCTCATTAATGCTACTCTCAGTATATCTTGGTGGCTCAGTGGTAAAGAATCCACCTGTCAATGCAGGAGATGCAGGTTTGATCCCTGAGTTAGGAATACATCCTGGAGAAGGAAATGGCAACCCACTCTGGTATTCTTACTTGGGAAATCCCATGGACAAAGAAAGGAACCTGGCGGCAGGCTACAATTCATGGGGACACAAAGAGACAGACATGACTTAGCAGTAAACAACAATAACAGCATATCTTTGCCTTCAGAAAACATTCCATCCTTCATCTATTCCATACCATCAACTACAGGAAGATATGAAGGCACTCTCAGATGCCTGTGGCCCTGTGTCATGCCCAGTGTGGGGCTCCAATGAAAGACAAACTATTCTTAAGCCAACATGGTAGAAAAGAGACAACTGTTACCATATTCTCATTTATCCCTCCAGCTCCACGTAAACATGATTTTGACCGAATACACTGCAGATTTACTCTATCTTATTCAAAACTTCTGGGAAAAAATAGGTTTTGGAATTCAGAATTTGGTGGACAATAAAAATCACCCTTTAAGCCAGTACACTGATATTTCTGCAATGAAAGTATATTCAGGCCAAATGGTTTCTGGAGCTTTTTCAATTTTGAAAACATGGATAAGGGACTTCAGACCTATAGTTTCTGAGCCTTTGCTCTTTATCTAGTACTCATGAAAACTTCTATCCTCAGCACCTGACTTATTTCATATCATATTACTCTAAAATTAATTAGCCTTACATCAGTCCTCCAAACTTTTGCTGAATTTTGCTCAATAATGCCTGGTATTTACAAATCAAGAGTATTTTCTTTCAGGTTTCTTGTTCTTTGTTGTACTTTGACTTAATTCTTAAAAGTAAAAAAAATTAAGAAATTAAATTGATTGACTATACAAAACATTTTGATAGTCACTCTTTCCTCTGCTGATAGGATTACACAATTTCACCCTATTGAATTAAAAGAGTCACATTGCAGTCTTTGGCCACTTAGGAGTCACAAAGGGCCACTTTGACTAGAAATTTATAAAGTCAACTCGTGATACACTGTATTCTATTTCTTCTATGCTTATGAAAGCATGTGTCAAAATAGAGCCTCAGTGAAACTGTATACATAAGAGACATAGCCCCTCTCTGACACATAAAGAGTTTCTAGGATATCTAGGTTGAATCTTAATGAAGAACATTTTAGCCTAGCCTGCCTGTAGAAATGTTTTATAAAAATAATCTAATAAAGTCATTCCAAATACACATAAAGCTTAGTAAATTGCATAAATTAAAACTAGGGGCATGTGTCATTGAAATTAAACATATAATACCAATTCAAAAATCTATGTCAAATCTTTTAAAACATAAGTAAAAATTTATAAACATAACTACCTCCCATCCTTCTCATTTAATAGATATGGTTGCTATTTATAAATGGGTATCCTTTCAATGTTCATTATATTATATTCACTACTTATGAACATTAGAAAAATTATACCTGTACCACCTCTTATATTTAATTGCTAGCAAGCCTCAGCCATTACAAAATCCTGTGATCTCCAACAAAGATGTGAAGCCCAGTTTAACAGTATTTTTCCTACTCTTGATCCCAAACTCTGCTGGACAGCCCAAGCCAAGGTTTTCAACAATGTCAGTAAACCCACTCACCAGGACCTACTCCACTTTCTTTACAATCTCACTTAGAAGATCTCACAGGGTTTATATTCTGGTGGAGGGACCTTTGGTACCACATTAAAATTCATAAACCCCTCCTCAGGACTCTGCCAAAGCAGTTTCATCATTCTCGTCTCATTAACTCGGGGCAAATTTTGTATCCCGTGCCAATAATCCAATCTAACAATGCATCAAGAGAAGTTCCAGAAATGCTTGGCAGGAGTTTAATTTCTAACACTTGATAGAATGCTTCCATTTCAATAAATTCTCCACTCAGCTTTATATTCTGTGAAGAAGTGAAGTGACGTGAAGTGACTCAGTCGTGTCTGACTCTTTGAGACCCCATGGACTGTAGCCCACCAGGATCCTCTGCCCGTTGGATTTTTCAGACAAGAACAAGTTCAAATACTTCATGATCCACACCTATATGGATTGCTTCAGTTCCTGCCAAAATATGTATATATATACATATATATTATATGTGTGTGTGTGTGTAACCTTGAATTATTTTAGAATAATTATTATTTTCTCTTGGAAACACAGGCTGAATTCTTGTTAATCATCTGCTAAGCAGAGAAATCAGGTAAAGGATTAGAGGAGACCCAGCGCTGAGGTAGAAATCGCTAGAAGTCAGTGTAGGGCCAGACCCTCCGTTCATTTTTTTAAATTCCATCTCTACTTCTCCCATATGAATGTCTCGCCCCATTAACTTAATGCTACACTTGTTGTTTCAGGTTCCAGGCATTCAGAGGAATGCCTCCATGATCTGGTGGGTCATAAAACATGCAGACCCAAGACAAGACAATGAGTAACTGCTGTCCAACTTTTCAGAAAGAAAAAAACCAGATGGACCATTGAGTCTTAGCCCAAACACCTGGTACCTAAACAAAGGCCTGGGGTCATGAGAAAGGGTCATGGAATGGCAACTCAATGTTGCCCAAGAAAGCCCGAGGACTAGAGGATCAAAGAAAGCCATAAAAATGAGAAAGTGGACATAGTGGCCTTGTCACTGATGGGTCAGAAACTACAGATGCTAGGGATCCGAGCAGACCCAAGACGGAAACATCGACGCCAGTAAAGACGTAAACTGCTATCACTCCTATCCTTTTGAGCACTTTACCTCCTCTCAATATCTACGCTGGGAGTTCTGCATTTCTCTCTTCTTTAAAGTGAACTCTGCCTGTTTTATACCTTGAGTGTTCATGTGTTCGTGAAGTTCACTCTTCAGCTCCACAAACAAGAACTCAGATTCCCGGTTCAGCATCACTGGGCCAAGTGTGTCTGCCTCAGGTGCTATCTTTGCTGAGTCCCCATGTGGTTGAGGTTTTCATCATATAACAAGAATGAGAACTCTTCTTTTTGTCAATATTGCTCAAAGGAAACTGTGATTTCAAGACTGGGTGGATCATCATCCCAGAACTCAGATTTTCACTTTTATCTTATGAAGATTTAGACGTTTGCACAGGGAATCCATTGATGCTGCCACATAAGTCTCCTTTGTATCTCTGCAACATTTAGGATGAAATTGTGCAGATTACACCACCTTAATGGCAGAAAGCAAAGAGGAGCTAAAGACCCTCTTGATGAGGATTGAAAGAGGAGCATGAAAAAGCTGACTTAAAATGCAATACTCAAAAAACAAAGATTACGGCATCTGATCCCATCACTTCATGCAAATATATGGGGAAACAATGGAAATAGTGCAAGACTTTATTTTCTTGGGCTTCAAAATAACTGCAGACAGTGACCACGGTCATGAAATTAAAAGATGCTTGCTCCTTGGAAGAAAAAGCTGACAAACCTAGGCAGTGTATTAAAAAGCACAGCTATTACTTTGTCAACAAAGGTCCATATATTCAAAGCTGTGGTTTTCCCAGTATCATGTATGGTCATGAGAGTTGGACCATAAAGAAGACTGAGCACCGAAGAATCGATGCTTCTGAACTGTGGTGTTGGAGAAGAGTCTTGGGAGTCCCTTGGACTGCAAGGAGATCCAACCAGTCCATCCTGAAGCAAATCAACCCTGAGTTTTCATTAGAAGTTCTGATGCTGAAGCTGAAGCTCCAATACTTTGGCCACCTGATGTGAAGAACTGACTCATTGAAAAAGACCCTGATGCTGGGAAAGATTGAAGGCATTGAAGGGAACGAGAGAGGATGAGATGGTTGGATGGCATCACTGACTCAATGGACATGAGTTTTAGCAAGCTCTGGGAGATGATGAAGGACAAGGAGGCCTGGCTTGCTGCAGTTCATGGCGTCACAAAGAGTTAGACACAAGTGAATGACTGAACAATAGCAACAAAAAAGAAAAATAACACTCAAGACTTTTTCTTCCCGCCTTAATCTTGGTTAGATAGCTTGGTGCATTCCTGAGGACACCGTGCCTTCAGTGGGTTGCTAGGTAACAGATACCATCGTAGAGTAGCTGGCTACCTCTATTATTGCAGGCAGTAGGATTCCTTGGACCAGGGCCATACTGAGTTCTAAAATGTGTATTATATCAATATCTAAATAAGCTCTTTGGGACATGTATTACCTTGCAAATTTTATTCACTTTCACTTAATCTAAATGAAGTTCAGAGGTCTCAACAAAGACGGACAGGTTTTGAAAAAGCAGTATATGAATGAAAAATACATTAACTAAGTAGATAATATTTTAAAATAGACAACTAATTTTCTATCTGTATTTTGCAATAGAAATCAGAATAAAGGATTGTTAAAAAAGAATTTCCGTCATGCACTTTCTCTTTCTGATTAAATGTTCATCTTCCCATTCTGGTAAGCTTTCTTTTCATTAGCATCACATTTATATTATTGGCAATAACAATAGATGTAATTTTCTAAGTACCTACTATGAGCCATGCATACTCATTCATGACAACGGTTCTTAAGTCGGTGTATGCTAATTCATGTTCAGCTAAATGAGGAGGAAAAAAAAGAGAGAAAGGAAAAAGGAAGGAAGGAGAGATTTTCATAGGATCTTCTCAAGAGTAATTTTAGTTTTGCTTACTGTCGCTATTTTTGCTAGCTTCAGTTTTACTATTTTCATGGCAGAACTTAATTAAAGTTAAACTATATGATGCACAATGCAGTTGTCTCTAGATAATTTTCAGTTTAAAGTAAAAAATATTGTAATTTAGTATTTCAAGCATCATTTTATGTCTGGGCATTGGCACTACTTTTAAAGTTTGGAACATTCGTATAATTTTCAATAAAAACTCTAATTATAGGGGTAGTTTAACAAAATGCACACTTAGATCTCAAGACTTTACAGATTATATATCCTTTGGGTTTGGATACTAGTATGACTACTTAGAATAGGTTAAAGGTTTAAATAAGTTAAAAACCTATTCTTTAGTGTGTTAAAGAACCTGGCTTTAACGTATATATTCTTCTTTCACTTTGTCGCAATAGTATGTATACAATTAATATTATTTATATGTTTTCCCTTTTGTATTATTTAATTTTCTGTGCCATAGTTAGGGAAATTATGTAAAATAGCAAATGCACATAAATGTTGTTTAAAGATACATAGGAAAAGGGAAATCATTTTAAAAATGGACACTATTCACTACATGAAACAAAAATAATGCAGTTAAATAGCCTTCTTTATTTCCTCACAGTTTTTATGGGTCAAGAAACTGGGAGCTGGTTAGCTGCATGTAACTCAAGGGTTATAGTAAGCTCTCAGCCACGGCTACAGTAGGAGATGGAAGTCCTGCTCCAAGCTCACCTCCATTATTGTTAATGTTATCCATATTGTGGATTCAGTTCCTCACTGTGCTAAAGTCTCTGCTCCTTGCTACACAGACCTCTTCACAGAGAAGCTCAAAACTCAATCCAAAGCATCCATCAGACTGAGTGAGTGAAAGAGTGGGAGACAGTACCTAAGACAGAAGTCAGACCTTGTGATCTCTTCTGGAAAATGACATCATTTTTTGGATGTCTCCTCTATTTAGAGGGGGCTTCCCAGGTGACTCAGTAGTAAAGAATCTGCCTGCCTAGGCAGGAGACGCAGGAAGATCCCCTGAAGTAGGAAGTGGCAGCCCACTCCAGTATTCTTGCCTGGAAAATTCCAAGAACAGAGGAGCCTGGCGGGCTACAGTCCATGGAGTCACAAAGAAGTGGACACTGAGCGTCCAAGAATGCACACGTTCTCTATTTACAAGAGTCTGAATAGTAGGAAGCAAGGATTGAAAGTATTTGGGGCCAGTTTAGAGATTGTATACACCAAAACTGAGTCTCCCAGTTTATTAACTATTATCCTTATTTTCAGCTGATGTATATGCTTTTCTATTTGAATGCATTTCTGTGAAACAAAAGTACAAGTTATTAGATATGGATAGATATCTCAAAGAGATCTTCATTAACTTACCACAGTTATATCCTTTTAAAATATAGAATGAGAGGGTACTAAGGTTGAATTTCAAGACACACATACACATATTTGATGATGCAGTGCTCCATTATGCTGTGACAGAAGAGATTGTAAAAGCAAGATATGACACAATGGAAATGCTGGTGTCTTTCTCTATTCTAGTTTCTTTGACTAAATGATATTGAACTCTGAATATGCATCTCTGTGAGAAGCTTTAGGGATCATGAAAATAGTTTTTAATATCTACTATTAGGAGCCGTTAATTCAGGAATCTCTACAGGTCACAATTTTATACAATTGCACACTTTTTTTATTAAGAAAATAAATCTTGTGCCTGAGAGTTTTTGATGTTCTGCAACAGGGAATTTTTTTCTATAGAGGCAAGTAATGGATAAATTATATTTATATTTGTTAAAAATACAAATAAGCAAATTCAGCAGTGAAAACAAAGCAACAAATAAAATTCTGACCTCCTGGAACTTTTAGTGGAGTGAAACAAACAATAGATAACATATGATGGAAGAAATTGTCACAGACTGAGGGAAGGGAATTCATTCTACCTTATATGTGATTTGGCTTGAACTTTATGCTGATGAGAACCGCCTGTCTTATGGCCTGTTGAAACATTAATTGTGCATGTGTTTTAACAATTAAATGAAAGAATGCATTTAAAAATCAAAATGGAGTAACTCTGGTTCAGGCACTGAAAATGAAGGCAGGTGGCCATTGTGGATGTGCTCTCAGACAAGGTTCTGTATCAAGCTCCCAAGGACATGACTTTTCTGAACTGCATGAAAGGCACCACCAGCCCTTCCTAGAACATTATCTGCTAACTTACCAGCTGAAACTTCATGGTCTCAAGTCTCCCCTTGTGACTATGCAACCATTTCAGACCCCAAGCAATCCTTGCTTACCAAGCACCCTTACTTCTTTTACCCCATGCCTGCTCCAATCCTAATTCTGACAACACAACTTTTCACATGTTGCCTTTGTAAACCTCCCACATTTTGTGATGTGGTGGAACACAACTCAGGTGTTTCTTGAATCTGTATTTCTTAGGTTATAGTCCTCAGTTTTGGCTTGAATACAACTCTTTTTCTATCCCTAAAATGGATTGTATATTGATTATGTCCACCAACAGATAAATAAGAAAAATATACAGTGTACTATGTTTAATTAAGCAAGGAGTCCATTAAACTGAGGTGGCCCTGATGTCATGGTAGCTTACATAAGCAAACCAATACTGAAGCTTGTAAATGCCTCAAAGTAATGAAATCAAAATGTCAACTAGGCTTTAAGTGATACCCAATCAATAAAGCACTTTCTCTGTATCCACACTTTTTCCATAAAGCCTTTCCCTTGGTACCTGTCATAGAGTATTCCTAACAATTTCTAAGTTGATGCTGGTTTATTTGAACTGATGTTTCTTAAAAAAAAAACTCATAAAATTTTAATATGTCTCAGTTTATCTTTTAACAGTTATATGGTTTTAAGTGTAAAGAGAGTATAAAAAGCTGAGTAAGGAGAGTTTGGAATGTTGAGTGGTTGTGGTTAAAATTTCCCATTGTGTAGCCTGTTGAGGTTATCTAACTGAGGTAATCTGTCATAAAGATATGACAAAAGTAAAGGAGCGAGTCCTGCCTTTTTAGGATAAAAACATTTCAGGTAAAAGAAAGAGTCAGCACAAAAATGCTTTGGCTGAAACGTATGTGGCATTTTTGAGGACCCTCAACAATGTAGTGTGGACCAGCAGAAGGATCAAAGCAGGGATATTTTCAGATCTGTAACATCTCAAATAGTATGCTTGTTTTCATCCTTTTTCAGGAAACTTTTGATAATTGTGCCATATAAAGATGAAAAATTACAAAGAAAAAGGCAAACATACAGAACACCAGATATCCAACAGAACTGAATGGAATCTTCAGAAAAATGGTATTGTAGATTGAGTCACCACCATCAAAAAGGCAGTACCTGTGAATGGAACATCATTTAGAAATCATGTCTTTGAAAATGTAACCAAGTTGAGATCCTTTTGAATTAGAGTTAGCTCTAAATCCAATGGTTGGTATCTTTATAAGACTATATGAAAATGGATACAAATGCACAGAGAAATAGTCATGTGATGGCTGAGGCAGTGATCGGAGTGATGTGTCTATAACCCAAGGAACACCTAGGATTACCATCAACCACCAAAACTTAGGAAGAGGCAAGGAAGGAGTCCTTCCTAGAACTTTCAGAGGTAGTATTGTATTGCTGGCATTGATGGCAGATGCCGAGCTTCCAAACTGTGATTGAATAATTTCTACTAAGTAACCTAAATTGTGGTGCTTAGTATGAAAATTCTAGAAACTAGTATTAACAGTGAAAGAGCGATCCTGGGACATTAAATGGGAAACAAGATGAAAAGATACATACAGAAGATTACAGAGAATGTGCGCTAATAAAATAAGAAAATAAAACAATAAAAAAAGAG
Organism: Muntiacus reevesi; assembly: GCF_963930625.1. Taxonomy (NCBI): domain Eukaryota; kingdom Metazoa; phylum Chordata; class Mammalia; order Artiodactyla; family Cervidae; genus Muntiacus; species Muntiacus reevesi. Next base: position 60,181,483 of record NC_089264.1, on the reverse strand, counting down.
AACTCAGAAATGACATAAACTACTCAAGAGAAGTCTGCCCTGGTGGCTTAAATGGTAAAGAATTTGCCTGCAGTTCAGGAGACCTGGGTTCAATCCTTGGGTTGGGAAGATTCACTGGAGAAGGCAATAGTAACCCACTCCTGTATTCTGACCTGGAGAGTTCTGTAGACAGAGGAGTGTGCAAAGAGTCGGACATGACTGAGCAACTAACACACTTGGATAAACACAAATGTAATTATGGGATTACAGTGAAATTGTCTTAGATGCTAATAGTTTACATAAAAGAATGGAGATCTCAGATTTGCTTGGTTACGTTTTATAATGGCCTTTGTCAAAATGTCTACTGAAGTACAATTGGAAAGTGTGGGATGAATAGCCAAAACTTTCAAAGAAATCAAGATAATGAAAAGACAAGTACTAATTGGAAGAAAGGCAAAGAAAGAATAAAATGCAATCATACTATGCTTTGATATTCAGCCATGGGTATTTATATAAGAATAATAGTGCAATTACTAAATATACTTGTGGGCTTCCCTGGTGCCTCAGATAGTAAAGAATCTGCCTGCAGTATGGGTGCCCCAGCATTTCACATGATGCATAATATACATGATGTGAAAATATACAGCCACGATGCACTCCTTTCTCAATGTTGAACTAGACTGTTGTTCCGTGACCAGTTCTAGCTGCTGCTTCTTGACATGCATACAGGTTTCTTAGTAGACAGGTAAGGTGGTCTGATATTCCCATTTCTTTAAGAATTTCCCACACTTTCTTGGGATCCACACAAAGTTTTTAGCATAGTCAATGAAGCAGAATTAGATGTTTTTCTGGAATTCTCTTGCTTTCTCTATGGTACAATGAACATTGGCAATTCATCCCTGGTTTCTCTGCTTTTTCTAAATCCAGCTTGCACATCTGGAAGTTCTCAGTTCGCATGCTGTGGAAGCCTAGCTTGAAGGATTTTGAGCATTACCTTGGTAGCCTGTGAAATGACAGCAATTGTACGGTAGTGTGAACATTTTTTGGCATTGCCCTATTTTGAGATTAGAATGAAAAGTGACCTTTTCCAGTCCTGTGGCCACTGCTGAATTTTCCAAATTTTCTGACATATTGAATGTAACACTTTAACAGCATCATCTTTTAGAGTTTTAAATATGTCAGCTGGAATTTCATCACCTCCACTAGCTTTGTTTGTAGTAATGCTTCCTAAGGCCCACTTGACTTTACACTGTAGGATGTCTGACTCTAGGTGAATGACCACACTATCATGGTTATCCAGGTCATTAAGACATCTTTTGTACAGGTCTTTTGTGTATTTTTTCCACCTCTTCTTAATCTCCCTTGTTTCTGTTAGGTCTTTACCATTTCTGTTCTTTATTGTGCCCTTCCTTGCCTGAAATGCACCCTTGATATCTCCAATTTTCTTGAAGAGATCTCTAGTCTTTCCCTGTCTATTGTTTTCTTCTATCTTTTTGCGTTGGTCACTGAGGAAGGCTTTCTTATCTCTCCTTATTGACTTCCCTGGTTGCTCAGATGGTGAAGAATCTGCCTGCAATGCAGGAGACCCGGCTTTAATCCCTGGGTTGGGAAGCCCTCCTGGAGAAGGAAATGGCTACCAACTCTAGTCCTCTTGCCAGGAGAACTCCATGGACAGAGGGCCCTGGTGGACTAGAGTTCATGGGGTGGTAGAGAGTTAGACAAGATTGAGCGACTAACACTCAGCGGCATTCAGGTGGGGCATCTCTCCCTTTCTCATTTGCCTCCCCTTCTCCTCTCCTCTTTTCTCAGCTATTTGTAAAGCCTCCTCAGACAACAACTTTGCCTTCTTGTGTTTCTTTTTCTTGAAGATGGTTTTGGTCACTGCCTCCTGTACAATGTTACAAACCTCTGTCCAGATTTCTTCAAGCATTCTGTCTACCAGATTTAATCCCTTGAATTTGTCACCTCCACTGTACAATCATAAGTGATTTGATTTACATCATACCTGAATGGCCTTCAGATTTGTTTTTGAGCGTACACAAATGAAAAGAAAGTATCAAAAAAGATTATCTGCTTCACCGACCACACTTCTCCAAATTTTAGTTAGGTACTTTTTCTGTGTATAATTGTAAGATATATATCTGCATTTATTTTGACTTTGGTAGATGTTCTATTTATATTTCCCATAGGAACATAAATTCCTTGGGGACAAAAGCAATAGCATCCATTTATTCCTAAATTGAACTTCCAATCATCTTCAAATTCCCTGACACATATAAGGAAAGCAATAAATATTTTTTGAATGAACATTTTTTGAATTTTTTAATGCTCACAATAATCCCAATAATTATATTCTATGCCAATTCTCATTTGACAAATAAGGAAACTGAGACACAATGTGGTAAAGTTACTTGCTCAAGGTCACAGGATTGATAAGCATGCAGCAAAGGTCACATTTAAATATACATACTCTAATCTGCTGATAGGAACTCTCATCATGAAGGTTAGGATTACAGGAAAGTGTTACAAGAAAATTATCAGGAATGCTCTCATTCAAAAGAAGTCAAAATTTGGGAGCTAGAATACTAAATCCCAGGGTAAACAGAATCCAGACATGGCTTTCTGAATCATGAAACAAGCTTACTTGAGGGCATGAGAATTTGTAGTGACAGAAAAGCAGATGAACAACATACAGGTTGTGGTTATGGTTTAATGCCTTTGCAAACTTCTATAGTTTGCAGAACCATATTTTTTTAACCATATTTTTCAAAAATAATTTTTGTGAGCCACAGTAAAAACTGGGTTCTGTTCAACTGAGTTCTGGCAAGGGACACTGTCAACCACTGTGGTAGACAACATAAGTAGAGATCAAGTTTGCCTCCAGTAAGACCTCTCCTTGTGGAGAAGCTATACATCTGTACCTTACTGAACTCAGACATCACCATGTGGCTTGCTCTGACCATTCACATACGGTGGAACTTTCTGGGCAGAACATTTAAGAGCAAACTCACAGTTTGCTTAATCAGTTTTCCCCCTCAAAAGATTGGCCATTTTCAGATACAGACTTCTCCTTCACCCAAGTTTCCAAAGAAACGATGACATGGACTAGAGTGACGGCTTTCTGTGATCAGCAAGTTGTATGGAACAACTTATGTGACAAATTCTATGTGAAATGAATCTCTATAAGCTGGTGAGTTTGCTGGGACTATGTGTTACTGTCATACTGTAGCTTAGCTGACAGAGTTAAGACAGAATAAACAGGCTTTTTCTATTTTTATCTTGGTGCTCATGACACCAGCAACAACAACAAATTCCACCATGTCTGTTCTCAAAATGCTGATACTCCATTAGTGTTACAGAAACCAATGAAGTAACAGGATTTACTAGAACACCAGGGAAAGAAATAGAGTACTTGCACTTAGTAAAGATGATTCCAAGAAAAGAAAAAAGTTTTAAACTAATAAACAAAAAAAGGTGGGCAGACCCCAGAGAGTTGCATTCAGTCTTTCTTAGATTCAGGTCAGGGGGTGATGGAGCACCCTTACATGGAAATGTGCACTGAACATCTAATGCCTGTCATTCTAGAAATGAACCTCTGCCCAACATGAACACGCATCCCATGATGCAAAACACTATTCAGGGTATGATACTTTTACAGGGATTTGACCTCATATGTGTACCAAAAATAAAATTTAATATATTTCCCTTCTTCTACCAGTCCGTCTTATATACTATGCTTCCCAATCCATCAATACTCATTTGCAAGACAAAGAGTATGCCTAGCACCTACTGTAAGTGGGTAAATCCAAGGTGGTTTATGTGTTATGCTTTCTATGCAGACATAATTACGTAGAAATTATTTAATAGGGTGAGTTGATCTTATGCATTCTTTTCACTTATTAGGGATTTTCCCTTCAAGTGTAAAAATGAGTTTGTAAAAAACTCACCCAAGTAACACAAAAAGTTAACCATTTTCCCATATTGTTTTGTGTTTTGATCATATCTGTAGGAGTTTAATTATTTCATAGGACCCTAAAGTTAAAAGCAATTATTTATAAAGCATCATTTTTTCAACTACATGATGTGTTAGCATACCAATAACAAGGATATATGTCCTCAATCTTTTTTTCATTGTTAACAGTTGTATAGGTATTATTTCTATTATAAATGGTACATGATTGGTTATTTGCTATGAAAAAACTAAATTATTCATCTGAATAACACTATCTTGCTAAAAGGCATTTTTGTGCTTTAACAATATTTCAGAGCTCCTGACATTTACAGCAAATCATAGCACCATTATCTGTCGCATGGATTACTATTCAAAAGATGCTTGACATTGTCATTTCAAGTGTGTCTAAAGCAAAGTGTTGTTCACCAACCACACCATAGATTCATGAATGATATTTTGTTGTTGTTAAAATTTTATGTGCATTTATATTTAATATGCCTAGAGAAACTGATTCAATGTAAAGGCATAAAACCAGGATGAATTGCTTTCTGTTCTTACATTTATGAAAAAAAATCATGAAACATATCAGATGATGATGACAGCCTCCCTTTCTACTATCATTTTTATGAAAGTGACCTGCAAGTTTGCAACTGCAGTCATACCTCTTTCCTGAGTACAGATCTGAATTTCCAATGACAAGCTGGACATTCTTTAAAATATCCTATGAAATGAAAAAACTCACAAGGATGTGTCTCATACCTCTTTGTTCCTTGTAACTTCAGTGCCAGGGAAAACGCACAGGAGATTATTAATGAATATATTATTTAATTCATTTAATTAATGACCATTATTTGCTTTATGCCTAATATCACAAAGGACAAAATGAGTTAAAGGTGGATTCACATATGGCTGCTAGGTAGAACAATCTTTTATAAAGGCAAACTAAGTAACATTATCTCTCCTTGATATTCTTTGGAACTCTGCATTCAAATGGGTATATCTTTCCTTTTCTGCTTTGCTTTTCACTTATCTTCTTTACACAGCTATTTGTAAGGCCTCCTCAGACAGCCATTTTGCTTTTTTGCATTTCTTTTCCATGGGGATGGTCTTGATCCCTGTCTCCTGTACAATGTCACGAACCTCCATCCATAGTTCATCAGGCACTCTGTCTATCAGATCTAGTCCTTTAATTCTATTTCTCACTTCCACTGTATAGTCATAAGGGATTTGAATTAGGTTATACCTGAATGGTCTAGTGGTTTTCCCTAGTTTCTTCAATTTAAGTCTGAATTTGGCAATAAGGAGTTCACAAACTGAGCCACAGTCAGCTTCCAGTCTTGTTTTTGCTGACTGTATAGAGCTTTTCCATTTTTGGCTGCAAAGAATATAATCAATCTGATTTCAGTGTTGGAGAAGACTCTTGAGAGTCCCTTGGACTGCAAGGAGATCCAACCAGTTCATCCTAAAGGAGATCAGTTCTGGGTGTTCATTGGAAGGACTGATGCTGAAGCTGAAAATCCAATACTTTGGCCACCTCATGAAAAGATTTGACTCATTGGAAAAGACCCTGATGCTGGGAGGGATTGGGGGCAGGAGGAGAAGGAAACGACAGAGGATGAGATGGCTGGATGGCATCACTGACTCGATGGACATGAGTTTGAGTAAACTCCGGGAACTGGTCATGGACAGGGAGGCCTGGCGTGCTGTGATTCATGGGGTCACAAAGAGTAGGACACGACTGAGCAACTGAACTGAACTGAAGTAACATTATTCTATTCCTAGTACATCAGAGACAGGCCATTGCTTTCGGGGTAATATGCCAACTCTGAAACAGCTTGAGCAGTCTTCATTATAGTCCTTCTGCTCACTCCTTACATCAGGCTCCTGGAAGTCCTTATCTGCTAAACTCCATCCGTGTTAACTTCTCCCTGCCAGGACACCTATCTCCTTAGTACAACCTTTCTATTTCTTCCCTCATCTTTAGCAATTTAACTTTTCTTTTTTCAGACTGCAACTGAAAATCCATTTCCTCTAAAAATTTCTATCATCTCTGCTGTATGCTGCTAGACTATTGGTTTTTTAAAATGTTGTAATTTTAAATTTGTATTATAAAACTACAAATTTTATCATTTGTAGATGTATTTGTTTGCTACTTTGGTCCAAATATCACAGAGCACCACATATTTCTTCTGATATTTAGCATATACATGCTATTTTTAGATTCACATTTCCCAGTAAAGTGCCTGATTATACCAAATATCACATGTTCTTAATAAATGAGTATTAAAAAGATGAGTGTGTTTCCTTACACATTATACTTAAAGGCTGAATTCTCAATTTTTTCTATGTTGGGTTATTCATTCTAACTGCTCTATTATAAAGTCAGTGTTTTTGATACGATCACTGTGAAAGTTAGACTTGTTTACCTGATGATGTAACTAAATAATTATTCTCAGCTCTTATATATGTGTGTATGTGTTCGTGGTTTCAAATGTTTGTTGTAAGCAAACATAAATGTACCAGTTAGGGCTATAAATACATGATTCTAACTACTAAAGATTTCTTTAACACCTAGTATGTCTTTGAGTTGAAGATTGAAGATTTTCTTCATCCTCCACAGTCCTGGTTTGTATTTTGTAGTTAAGTATTCATGGAAACGTCTAGAACTAAATTCCCTGTGAATGAGAATACCTAATCTCATCACATAGTGCCAAGTTTATTTGGTGATACAAGGTTCTGATGGTTAGGACATGATCTGGAGGTCACATATTCACCATTTCTAGAAATTAGGACATGAGCATCTTTGGGGCCATTAGTCTGCCTATCATAGATAATCCATATAACTATATATCTGGATACTGTTATATATACACTATATATATATATATATATATAGTTCATATATATCTCTTTACATGTACATATACCACAAATATACATATAGAAGTTGCAGATAAATAGATGCTAGACAGATAGATATGGATTAGATAACAGGAAGCTATTTATTATGGAAAATTAAACAGCAACTATAAGATGGTAGAAAAGCTAAATTAATGTTAGTGAAAATAAACCAGGGGAAAATCCTGCCCATAATTTCCTATAGCTTGTTTCTTAAATTTGAGATATTTTATGTGTTAAAAGATGCTTTGAAAAGCATTTTAATGATCAAAAATAGTTTGATCAGTGCTAAATTTTAAAAAAATGTAATCCTTTTTTTAAAAACTGTATAGACTATCTTGTGGTCTTTCAAATGTTTTTATTCAGCAAATATCTATCAAATAGATACTATGTGTCAGACAATATTTTAGAAACTAAGAACGTAAACCTTGCTTTTTTTAAGTTAATAAAATATACTTTTGGGTATAAGGCTTAAATTCATATTAAGAGGTAGCTAATAATAAACAAATGGACTTCTCTGGTAGCTCAGCAGTAAAAAATCTGCCTGCAAAGGCAGGAGATGCAGCTTTGATCCCTGGGTCGGGAAGATACCATGGAGAATGAAATGGCAACCCACTCCAGTATTCCTGCCTGGGAAATCCCATAGACAGAGGAGCCGGGCGGTCTACATACAGTCCCTGGGGTTGCAAAAAGTTGGACACAATTTAGTGACTAAACAACAACAATAATGATAAATAAACAAGTGCAAAGTACAGATAGAATAGAGATCGATAAATGCCATGGAGAGTTCTATGAAATAAAGCAATAAAGGGAAGAGGGTGTTCCAGGTAGAGATATTACCATTTTAATTGTGGAGTCAGAGAAATCACTACTGAGAGGTAAATTGAAGGAAATGAAAGAAACAGAACATCTTGGAGACTTCCCGGGTCCCTAGCAAACCAGGACAACTGGTCACTCTAGATGGATCAAGAGTCAGAATCATATACGCCACACTTAAAATACATGCTAAATACCTAAGTCCATGTAGCAAGTAGTTAAATATTTGCGTTTGTAACTCAAAGGTAGAAAGAAATCAGGGTTTGAGATCTAAATCTAGGTATCCATCAGTTTATTGACATTATTTACAATGCTTTTATCTGGATAATATCATTACATGCAATGGATAATTCTAGACAGAAATGTGAAAAAATCCCAGAACTCAGACGTAGGCCATTCCAATGTTAGAGGTCAGCTGCTAGGATGGGAAGCTAAGAAAGATAGGGAAAAGTAAAATCAGCAGAGTGTGGGATCCAGAAAAAATGCACCTAACTGCTAAGGTGGATCTCATAAGGCAAATACTTTGAATTTACCATTGTGTTTATGAACTGGAACTTGGAAAAGGTCAGTTTTCTCAAAGAAGGGCAATGCCAAAGAATGTTCAAACTACTGTACAATTGCACTCAATTCACATGTTAGCAAAGTAATGTACAAAATTCTCCAAGTTAGGCTTCAACAGAACATGATTGAGAACTTCCAGATGTTCAAGCTGGATTTGGAAAAGGCAGAGGGACCAGAGATCAAATTGCCAACATCCGTTGGATCATAGAAAATGCAAGATAATTCCAGAAAAATATCTACTTCTGCTTCATTGACTATGCTAAAGCATTTGACTGCATGGATCACAAAAAACTGTGGAAAATTCTTAAAAGGTTGGGAATACCAAACCACCATACCTGTCTCCTGAGAAATCTGTGTGTAGGTCAAGAAGCAACAGTTAGAACTGGACATGGAACAACAGACTGTTCCAAATATGAAGAGAAGTACGTCAAGGCTGTATATTGTCACCCTGCTTATTTAACTTACATGTAGAGTAAATCAAGAGAAATGCTGGGCTGGATGAAGCATGAGCTGGAATCAAGATTGCCATGAGAAATATCAATAACCTCAGATATGCAAATAATACCACCCTTATGGCAGAGGGTTAAGAAGAACTAAAGAGACTCTTGATAAAAGTGAAAGAGGAGAATGACCAAGCTGGCTTAAAACTCAGCATTCAAAACACGAAGGTCATGGCATCCAGTCCCATCACTTCATGGCAAATAGATGGGGAAACAGTGGAAACAGTGACAGACTTTATTTTCGTGGACTCCAAAGTCACTGCAGATGGTGACTGCAGACACAAAATTAAGAAAACCTATGACAAACTTGAACAGCATTTTAGAAAGCAGAGACATTACTTTACCAACAGAGGTTTATATAGTCAAATCTATGGTTTTTCCAGTAGTCATGTATAGATGTGAGAGTTGGACCATAAAGAAGGCTGAATGCTGAAGATGCTTTTGAACTATGATATTGGAGAAGAGTCTTCAGAGTCCCTTGGACTGTAAGGTGATCAAACCAATCAATCCTAAAGGAAACCAACTCTGAAAATTCATTGGAAGAACTGGTGCTGAAGCTCCAACACTTTGGCTACCTGATGCAAAGAACTGAGTCATTAGAAAAGTCCCTAATGCTGGGAAAGACTGATGGCAGGGGGAGAAATGAACAGCAGAGGACGAGATGGTTGGATGGCATCACCAACTCAGTGGCATGCATCTGAGCAACCTCCGGAAGATGGTGAAGTCCAGGGAATGCTGGCGTGTTGGAGTCCATCGGGTCACAGAGAGTTGGACCTGAATGAGTGACTGACCAATAACAAAAACAAATTTATGAGCTTAGTCATTTTATTCTTCAGGAGAGCTCCGTTGCAAAATGAGGAGAGGCAAAAGAAGATATGGCATTCGTGGCCATGGATAATCTTTGAATGAATTTTGCTACCAAGAGTAAAATAAATTGGGCATCAGGTAATTTTTTTTTAATAAAGGAGAAACTTTCAGAATACTTCTATGCTGATGGCAGTGATTCAGTACATACTGAAAATTTGATTATGAGAATCAGGGGAGAATAATGAAAGTTATCATTCTAAACAGGCATGGGTAAACAAGCTCTAGTGTCCAATTAAAGTGGTTGGCTGGTAAAAGGCACGGTTCATCCACAGTAGCAGGAGTGAAGGCAACCTCTATAGACACTGATGCAAACAGGTAGGATGACTTACCCTTGTAGGTTACATTCTAATTATATATAAAATTTAAATTAATGGACAGAAAGATCATCATCTGACTGGAACAATAAGAGTAAAAACATTCCAAGAGAGAAGAGTAAAAAATAGGACCACTTGGAAACAACAGGGACAATGTGAATTTTATCATTATGATTCTAAAATGAGACTTACTGGCATAATTGTGGATATTTCTCAGTTGTAATGTGTGTTAAGGCAGAAATAGATAGAGTAGGGCTGAGTCAGATTTGGATTTTTCCAGGTAGTATCCATGAAGTTAAAGAACAAAATATTCTATTAATCTTCATGAACCAAGGAGTCTTAATTTTCAAGCAGGAAGGTAGTATGTGGGATGGGAGAGGGAGACATGACTTCTCAAAGGGGTATATATATTGTAGAAATTGGTGTACAAAGACAGTTAGGTAGAATGTCAGGGGTTTGAGGGCAGAAAATGGGATGCTTGCAATTTGGCTTATGGAGAGGTTGCAGTAACCAGTAATAACCAGGATGAAAGAATGGCCATGTGTGTCTGAATTCAGGGAAAGAAAAATATCTTTGGAATAGGGCACTGAGAGGCCAGGGTATTGGAAGCACCACAGTTTTGGATGCTGACTTCATAAACACTTGTCCCAGTAATCTGTAGATGGCTCAAAAAGTAGGCATTGGAAGCTGTATGTACACTGTTGATGAAATTCAACCTGTATTTTTATAGAGAGGAGAAATAATGACTTGGAAGAAAGGTGGATGAGTAAGGAGGATATTAATCCCAAATACAGTGATGGGAAGGGTATGAAAAAGAAAAAACAAAACATGCTTTTGAATAGTTACATGACAAGCAGTGCCCTCAGGGGATTGCTAAATTTTAGTACAGTAATGATCAATGTTAATCTTGAAGAGAATGATACGGTAGTTAATATTTTTAAATAAGATCTTTTAACCCCATTAATTTTTGTGCTGCTCATGAAAATAATGTTGCACACAATAAACTCAAGGCAGACTAATATAATGGTAAGACTCAGGGCTCTGGAGGAAGAACAGGCTCAGTATGATTGTCATTATTTCATATGACAAACATGTGACCTTGAGCAAACTTCTAACGTCACTGTGACTTTGTGCTTTGGAGAATTAGAATTCAGTTTGAAATTTTAAAGATGTATCTCTGTATCTCTCCAAATCAAGTTCTTATTATAGCTCCTTAGTCACCTTGATACGAGGGAGACCTAAAAGGTAGAATTCTTTATTTGGGAGAATGGAGGGGAGAACCGAAGTATCTCATAAAAATAACTTTCAAATTCTAAGGCAATCACATATCCTAACAATGTCAATGAAATCTGGTGCTTCTGAGGACATTCTTTTACAGGGACAGAACTGAATACTTTGAGAACACAAAGACACTGCATCCCCTGGTGAGATTATTTCAGAATACTTAACACGTTTGATAAGAAAATTCCCACAATCAAAGGTCCTATGAGGTAAGCCACAGCAGTGACTTCAAATCTCTTCTTCCCAGCAGTGCTAGGGGTCAAAACCAAGTGCCCGATAGTACACATGAGCAAAATACCAAATGCAGAAAAAGAACAAAGCCATTAATTGGAGAAAATTCTTGATTGACATGGAAGAAAAATAGAACTTGAGGAAAATAGAGATACTGAGGTATAATACTAATTTTGACTTTCTGCTTATTTTATTTACCTCCTCCTCCTTTCATGGATGATTCTCTGCTATTACTTAATATTATCTTTGGGCTTATTGAATGTTTTTACATATTTCAAATTATTTTAAAATAGGACACATTAATAAATACCCTATATCACATCCTATCCTAGCTGAAAGAAATACAGCATTATAAGCACAACACGCTTAAAAGATTAAGCATGTGTAACAATTTCTTGATTCTTCCGAGGTACATTTTTATGTTTGTTTTTTTTTTTTAATTTAGAACATGACCATTCAAAATTTGTCTTTGTTGTTTAGTCACTAAGTCACATCTGACTCTTTGCAAACCCATGAACTGTAGCCTAACAGGCTACATGAACTTTAGCCTAATAGCCTCTGTCCACGGGATTTCTCAGGCAAGAATGCTGGAATAGGCATCATTTTCTTCTCCAAGGGATGACTATTCAAAGTACTTATATTCAACGCTCCTATAAAAGTAGAAGTTCAAGTCAACATGTCAAAGGAGTCCTTTCTTTGTTATCCATGTATCTCTAGATTTTGTAAGCAATTATACTTTCCCTGGAATAAAATACTTATATTTCTACTCTTTCATCTGTATTTAAGTGCCATCAGCCACTTAATTACCTAAGTCAAAAATCAGATACCATTCTTATTCTGAAATGGACAAAATAAAGATCGTCCACAACTCCTAGTATTTTTCACTTTACAAAGGTTTCTACTACCTCTCCCAACCCCACTCTAATTCTTTTGTCTGAATTTTCACCCTGGTCATTGTAAGTGTCCCTTTGCTGGTTTTCCTGCCTCCGGTCTTGTTCTCTGATTTCCAACAGCTATCCTTATCTTTGCATTAATCCTCTGTTTAAAGCACACTCAGGGTTTTTTAAATCGCTTATGCAAGACGTTTAAGGATTAGTTTATGTTACATTTTCCCCCTTTACCTAAAGTGTTAATTTTTTTCTGGACATATCTCACTGGCCTCACATATCATATTCCTGGAATGCTCTTCCCTGATATCCTAACCCTCTAGCACACATCTCACCAGTCTAATTCACCCTTCACATTTCAACTTGATAGCATTTTCTCCAGGAAGCTTTCTTTCTTTGAGTAAATAAGTTTTGAGAAATATCTCTTCTGGTACCATACCTTGAACAAACCAAAAGAAGATGATCAGTCCATCTCTACCACAGAAATCTCTTCAACTTCCAGTTCTGTTATAGAAAATTTTGAAATGAAAAGAAGAAACTAAAGTAGGAAGCGGTTTGCGCATACAGGATCTGAACCTTTTAGCTGAAGGTGGATTGCCAGAATATGGACAGCACACTGACATATGCTAAGAAGACTTTTCATATCGTTAAATAATGACTTTTTGTGCCTTAAAGTGACATCAGCTATAGAGTTACACTCACAACAACTTTCAGTAACTACAAAATGTATCCAGTGAGTTGCATCATTTTATATTTATAGTATCTTATTTTATTTGTTAATTTTCCACTTAAATATACAACACTCAAAATGTTAACCCTCTCTGGATGAATGTGGAAATAGTCCTCCAATGCTAGTTTAAATTTCTTTATCAAATTTCAGTCAACTGTGGTTTCCTTTCTCCTTTTCTGTTATTTTTAATTGATAGTGACAAAAATGTATGCTTTTAAAATAGTTTTCATTTCATTTCCTACTTTGGGTTAATAATAGAAATTATTTGCTGCATACCTAAAATTAAGGGATTCTATTGGTTGCTGATTATTGTTAATTTTAAACTAACTGATTGGAGACTTCATTTTTGAAAAGAGGGCTTCTAATCAGAGTATTTTATTATTAGTCCCTGATTTCTACTTTTTTTCATAGAACTGCTAATAATTTTTGTTATAGAAATAAGACTTCTAATACTTCCATTTTAAATGGAAGTATTTCCATTTCCATTCATTTGAAATGAATATTTAATATTTTAAATGATTAGGATTGCTGTGTCCTTTGACATATTTATTGAACTGAAAAGTGTTTTAAATGATTTTTTCTTCCTTTTGTTTTCTTCTGGTTTCAACCTACCCCAAAAAAGTCAGATGAAAAAATGGAGGTTTTTCTTCCTAATAAAGAAATAGCAATAAACATTACTGTGGTGTAATTTAAGTAGCTCTTCAATATTAATTAGTATTGTGTTCGTGTACCTTAAGCTTCAGAAGACTAATTAATGATACTGAGAAGAATAAGTTGGCTGATAAGTTAAAAAAAAAAAACTATTTTTAATAAAAAGAATGCATGAAAACTTTGGTGGATGGAGTTAAATAAATTCAAATTACAATTCTGTATCCACTCATCTATTCTTAAATCCATTTTTGAAATGTGTATTTTTCACTTGGGCCAGTAGAATAATTAAAGAGACACAAAGCCTCTGTCTATAACTTAATTACATTCTAGTGAAGATGGTATTTATTAACCAAATATTAATGTGAACAATTGGATTTTAAAATTGTTTTAAACACCATGTAAGAAAAGAGCAAGGGCTTCTGAGGTAGCTCAGTGGTAAAGAATCCTCCTACCAACGCAGGAGGCACATGAGGCGTTGGTTCAATTCCTGGGTTGGGAAGATCCCCTGGAGTAGAAAATGACAATCCAGTAACTAAAGAGCCTCTTGGTGAAAGTGAAAGAGGGGAGTGAAAAAGTTGGCTTAAAGCTCGACAGTCAGAAAACTAAGATCATGATATCTGGTCCCATCACTTCATGGCAGATAGATGGGGAAACAGTGGAAACAGTGTCAGACTTTATTTTTCTGGGTTCCAAAATTACTGCAGATGGTGACTGCAGCCATGAAATTAAAAGACCCTTACTCCTTGGAAGGAAAGTTATGACCAACCTAAACAGCATATTAAAAAGCAGAGACATTACTTTGTCAACAAAGGTCCATCTAGTCAAGGCTATGGTTTTTCCAGTGGTCATGTATGGATGTGAGAGTTGGACTGTGAAGAAAGCTGAGCGCCGAAGAATTGATGCTTTTGAAGTGTGGTGTTGGAGAAGACTCTTGAGAGTCCCTTGGACTGCAAGGAGCCCCACCCAGTCCATCCTAGAGGAGATCAGTCCTGGGTGTTCATTGGAAGGACTGATGCTGAAGCTCAAACTCCAGTACTTTGGCCACCTGATGTGAAGAGCTGACTCATTGGAAGAGACCCTGATGCTGGGAGGGATTGGGGGCAGGAAGAGAAGGGGACAACAGAGGATGAGATGTTTGGATGGCATCACTGACTCAATGGACATGAGTTTTAGTAAGCTCCAGGAGTTGGTGGTGGACAGCGGAGCCTGGTGTTCTGCTGTCCATTGGGTCACAAAAAGTTGGACACGACTGAGCAACTGAACTGAATTGAATAAACTGGGAAACCTAAAGGAAATGGAGAAACTTCTAGAAACATACAACCTACAGAAATTGAATCAAGATGAATTAGAAAAGTTTAAACAGACCAGTAACAAATAAGGAGCTTTAATCATCAGTAATCAAAAACTTCCCATCATAGAAAAGCCCATGACCAGGAGGTTTCATGGGTGATTCCTATCATATTTTCAAAGAAGAATCAATACCAATCTTTTAAAAATTCTTCCAAAAAAACAGCAGAAGGATCCAGACAAACTTTCATAAATCCAGCATTATCCTGATACCAAGTCAAAGACACCACAAGAAAACTACAGATCATTATTCATGATGAATATAAATGTAAAAATTCTCAACCAAATACTAGCACCCAAATTCAACAGCACATCAAATGGATTATATATTACAACCAAGTGTAATTTATCCTTGGTATGCAAGACTAATTCAATATAAGGAAATCAATGTAACATACCACATTAACAGAAAAAATAAAATTACATGAATATCTCAAAAGATACATAAAAAGTTTGAGACTAAATTCACACCCATTGACAAACAAAACTCTCAGCAAACTAAGAATAGAAAGAAATTACCTCAGCCTAATAAAGGCCATATACGAAAGCCTACAGCTAACATTACACTCAGCAATGAAAAACTGAAGACTTCCTAGACAACCAGGAACAAGGAAAGGATGACAATTCTCACCACTTTTATTCAGCATAATAAAAGAAGTTACAGCCAGTACAATTAGGTAAGAGAAGTAAGTGAAAGTATTCAAATTGGAAGGGAAGGACTAGAACAGTCTTGTTTACAAAAGGTGTCATATATAGAAAATCCTAAAGGATCCATTAAAAAAATTCTTAGAACTAATAAATTCTATAGAGTTGTAGGATACACAATCAACATACAAAATTGATTGTGTTTAAATATACTAGCAACTATTGTAAAAGAAATTAGGACAATAATGCAACTTAAAATAATATCAAAAATAATAAAATACTTAGGAATAAACTTAACCAAGAAGGTGAAAGACTTTATAATGAAAACCTCAAAACTTTAATGCAGAAAATTAGCCAAGGTATAAACGCACAGAAAGACATCCAATGTTCAGGGATTGGAAGACTTAATAGTGCTAAAATATTCATACTACCTAAAATAACTATAGATTCAATGAGATATTTGTTGAAATAGAAATGGAATTTTTTAATAGGAAGAGGAAAAATTCTAAAACTCATGAGCCAAAAAAGACCCTGAAGAGTCAATCTTGCACAAGAAGAAAGCCAAAGGCATCACATGTCTGATTTCAAAATACATTACAATGTTAACAATAATCAACACTGACATATAAACAGCAGAACAAAACAGAAAGCCTGGAAATAAGCCACACATCTATGGTCAGCTAATTGTCCACAGGGTGTCAAGAACATACAATAAAGACTGGAAAGTCTCTCCACATATAGTGTTGGAAAAACTATCTATAGAACTGCAGAGTGCAATGAAATGCTCTTTTGTACCATATATAAAGATTTAAGTCAAAATGGAACTGTAAAACTACTAGAAGAAAACAGGAGAAAATTTTCTTGATGTTGACCTTGGCAGCCTATTTTTTGAATCTGACACTAAAAGCACAGACGAGGAAAGCAAAAATAAACAAATGGATTGCATCAAATCAAAAGTTTCTACACAACAAAGGAAACAATCAACAAATTAAAAGGACAACCTATGAAGTGGGACAAAATAGTGCAAACCAAAAATTTGATAAGGGATTAACATTCAAAATACATAAAGAACTCATACAACTAAGCTTAAATAAAAAAATAAAAAAACACTGTCAAAAATGGGTAAAGGACCTGCATTGACATTTCTCAAAGGAAGTCATACAAATGGCCAACATGTACCTTAAAAGATGTTCAGCATCATTAACTTAAAGAAATGCAAATCAAAACCACAATGAGACATCATTTAACACCTGTTAGAATGACTTATAAAGAAGACAAAAGATAACCAGTGCTGCCAAAGGTGTGGAGAAAGAGGAACCCTTGTATACTATGGTTCAAATGCATTATACATAAGCAAACTAAGTTACATTTTTTTTCTAATAAAAGTATTGAGGCTACGTAAAAGGCATTTTCTTTTCTTTTCTTTTTCTGAAGAAAAGAAACATTAATTGGGAATGTGCTTACAGAGGTTCAAAAAAGAAAAAAAAAATCAATTCATTATGTAAAAATATTCCTTTGTTGAATATGCACTTTGGATATAGCCCCGTGGCCTTAAAGTCTGATTTGAAGAGATATCAGAACTTGTGCTCTTTGAAATGCTTGCCCATATGCAGTGTTTACTTCCCAAGAAGATCTCCTTGCTCAATATTTATTCATAACTTATTTATAGTCCTTGTAATCTAGTCAATATGAATTCCTGGAAGGGTCTATCCTGAATTTTTGCTTTTCTTATAGAATTTTCAGATGTTCAGGCATGGCCTGTCAAGGGAAATCATTGCAAACATTCTCTCCTCCATTGGCTTTTGGCAAGGTTTTCCGCCTTACAGTATCAGGCACATGGTATTATTTTTACTGAAATTAAACTCAGAATAATGTATCCAGAGCCTCATGAATTGACAGTCTGTCTCTGGATTATTAAATCACCCACAGTATATACCTAGGAAATCATTCTAAATTATTTATTGCAAACTTCAGGGAAGAAAGTAAGTAAAACTCTTTTATTAACTTTTTTTAAGCTGCCAGCAGAAAACAAGACCTTGAAAAATAAAACAGAAAACTGTCAACAACACTTAACCTTCAGGCATGACAAGAAGTAATCTTTTTCTATAGCGCATTTTCTAGTCACTGATCACATTCTGTGTTTAAATAAGCCAATTGTGTATGTATTTTGTGGTAAGATATGATTTCACTTTATTTTTTATATTTAATTTTTTTTCTCAATGGATTTGCTCTTTATTGCCAGTCATGCAGTTTATTTTTATTGTCAAATGTTTTTAGGTAAATCTTGTGGACAGGACACAGAACTATTTACACAGGATTAACTGCCACGAAATCCGGGGCTAAATCTTTGACGACAAGACAATATTTCTCCCAATATCTATTCTAGGAGATGTTTTAAATCTCTGTCTTACTACATGAGCTTTGAGTCGCATGGCCTTGGATTTAAAATAGTTATTCCACTTTTAATCACGGAACCTTAAGACATATGATCAATCATTTTAAACCTTAGCTCCATTGTACATTAATAAGGGTAACAGCATTTATCTTTCAGGGATGTTGCATGGGTTAAGTGAAAAATACACTTCATATTACTTATAGTGTAAATTAATATATTAACATATGCAGCCAAATGATTATTAATAATACTAACTAATAATGTTACCACTAAAGCTAATTCGATTTGAAAATAAGCTATATTTGTTTCAATATTTATCATAAATGTGAGAGCTAAGTTGTTAGAATACACGCACACACACGTGCACACACACACATACACATTCATATATACATATATTTTTGTTGGAAAATTCCACGTACAAAGGAAGCTGGTGGGCTACAGTCCATGAGGTAGCAAAGATTTGGACACAACTGAGCATGCACACCTGTATTATAGGTTCATCTTTTCTGTCTTTTGAGGATACTGTTGGTTAGTTACTAACTGAAAATTCTTCTCTTTCCACTTCCTCCCTGAAGACTAGAATAATCACTTTACCAAACTTCTTTGTAAACAAAAGTGAATTTGTAACAGTTATATCAATGAGTTGTCAAGTGTAAATATGCTGTGGAATGCTTGGAAAATATTTGCTTTCCTCTTTCTGGGAAATTCCCTACCTCAGTTCAGCTCAGTTCAGTTCAGATGCTCAGTCATATCTGATTCTTTGCGACTCCATGGACTGCAGTACACTAGGCTTCCCTGTCCATCACCAACTTCTGGAGGTTACTCAAACTCATGTCCACTGAGTCAGTGATGCCATCCAACCATCTTATCCTATGCCATCCACTTCTCCTTCTGCCTTCAATCTCTCCCAGCATCAGGGTCTTTTCAAATGTCAGTTCTTCCCCATCAGGCGGCCATAGCATTGGAGTTTCAGCTTCAGCATCAGTCCTTCCAGTGAATATTCAGGACTGATTTCCTTTAGGATGGACTGGTTGGATCTCCTTGAAGTCCAAGGGATTCTCAAGAGTCTCCTCCAACACCAGAGTTCAAAAGCATAAATTCTTTGGCGCTCAGCTTTCTTTATAGTCCAACTCTCACATCCATATATGACTACTGGAAAAACCATAGCCTTAACAAGATGGACATTTGTTGGCAAGGTAATGTCTCTACTTTTTAATATGGTATCTAGGTTGGTCATAACTTTTTCCCAAGGAGCAAACTTCTTTTAATTTCATGACTACAGTCACCATCTGCAGTGATTTTGAAGACTCCCAAAAAATAAATAAATAAAGTCTATCACTATTTTGTCTGTTTCCCCATTGATTTGCCATGAAGTGATGGGACCAGATGCCATGATCTTAGTTTTCTGAATGCTGAGTTTTAAGCCAGCTTTTTCACTCCCCTCTTTCACTTTCATCAAGAGCCTCTTTAGTTTTTCTTCACTTTCTGCCATAACTGTGGTGTCATCTGCATGTCTGAGGTTATTGATATTTCTCCCAGCAATCTTGATTCCAGTTTGTGCTTTATCAGTCCAGAATTTCTCATGATGTACTCTGCATATAAGTTATATAAGCAGTGTGACAATATACAGCCTTGACATGCTCCTTTCCCTATTTTAAACCTTTCTGTTTTTCCATGTCCAGCTCTAACTATTGCTTCATGACCTGCACACAGATTTCTCAGGAGGCAGGTCAGGTGGTCTGGTATTCCCTAATATTTAAGAATTTTCCACAGTTTATTGTGATACACACAATCAAAGGTTGGGCATTACTTTGCTAACGTGTGAGATGAGTGCAAATATATGGTAGTTTGAGCATTATTTGGCATTGCCTTTCTTTAGGATTGGAATGAAAACTGACCTTTTCCTGTCCTTTGGCCACTGTTTAATTTTCCAAATTTGCTGGCATATTGAGTGCAGCACTTTCACAGCATCATGTTTTAGGATTTGAAATAACTCAGCTGGAATTCCATCACATCCACTAGCTCTGTTCATAGTGATGCTTCCTAAGACCCACTTGACATCACATTCCAGGATGTCTGGCTCTAGGTTAGTGATCACACCATCATGATTATCTGGGTTGTGAAGATCTTTTTTGTACAGTTCTTCTGTGTATTCTTGCCACCTCTTCTTAATATCTTCTGCTTCTGTTAGGTCCATACCATTTCTGTCCTTTATTGAGCCCCTCTTTGCATGAAACGTTCCCTTGGTATCTCTAATTTTCTTGAGGAGATCTCTAGTCTTTCCCATTCTATTATTTTCCTCTATTTCTTTGCACTGATCACTGAGGAAGTCATTTTTATCTCTCTTTGCTCTATAAAGTCATCAAAAACAAGACCAGGAACTGACTGTGGCTCAGATCATGAACTCCTTATTGCAAAATTCTGACTTAAATTGAAGAAAGTAGGGAAAACAACTAGACCATTCAGGTATGACCTCAATCAAATCCTCTACTTACTGCCTTAAATATGTATCACTGGTCTTGTTCCAATGAAAAATCTTGCCAAAGGAGCTCCTAGTACCATTTTCATTGTGATCTGTGAACCTCTAATGAGTTAAACAAGTTTATTTTATCTGCCATTTGCTTCTGAAAGAATTACTAGTTGATAAATTTGTAAGGCTTATATCACCATTCAGTGATCCATAGCTTCATAGATTTTAAATCCATATGGGAATTGAAAGCTCTCCAAGTAAAAATATTTCATATATTTGTCATACTATATTCCAGACATAATAAAAGTCAATGTAGTTGGTTAAGTGTAATCACTTCATTACAATTAAACTAACATAATTTTCTAACATAGTGTTAGATTTTTGAAACCGTGTCTTTGATTTATGAAGCATTAATCAGATTGTCTTCCTTATTCTTTATACTAAAGTGCTTATATTGATGAGACAGCTACTCTATGTAGACAATTTGGAAATAATTCTCTTGCTGAAATATTTTGTTTGAAACAGAAGTAGCAAGTTGAAACACTTCCCATGTTGTTCCTTCAGTATTTCCTGCTGCTGCTCTGCTCAGTCGTTCGGTCATGTTCCACTCTTCATGGTCGGTGGACTGCAGACCTCCAGGTTCCATTGTCCATGGAATTCTCGAGGCAAGAATGGAATACTGGAGTGACTGCCATTTCCTTCTCCAGGGATCTTCTCAGACCAGGAATCACACTCATGTTTCTTGTGTCTCATGCATTGGCAGGCAGACTCTTTACCACTAGCGCCACCTGGGAAACTCATTTAATTTCAGACATGACAATGAGATACAGTAGCAATATAAATTTATTATATTTAATGGGCAGAGAGGAAGTAATCAATCCCCAGAAACTAAAAATAAGATTACAAGCTAACAACAATAGTACTAAAATATGATGTGTAATAGATGAGATAAACATCTACAAAGGTAATTGTTTTATTAATGGTTTGTAATGCATGAAAGAGGAGTTGACAATATGCAGGTTCACTCAAAATTATGTGTACAATTTTAGTAAATGTAATTAAATCAACAATACAGTTGAAGCCAGAGGGATTATAACTGAAGATGTTTAATAAACATTTTATTTTAGAATAATTTTAGATTTATAGAACATAAAAATAGTACAGAAAATTGCTATATGTCTTATACTATTTCCTCTGTTACTAAAATCTTACATTATTATTATACATTTTTATAAGGAATGAGCAGATATTGACATATTATTGCTAACTACAATTCAAACATTTTTCATAAAGTCACT
Organism: Muntiacus reevesi; assembly: GCF_963930625.1. Classification (NCBI taxonomy): domain Eukaryota; kingdom Metazoa; phylum Chordata; class Mammalia; order Artiodactyla; family Cervidae; genus Muntiacus; species Muntiacus reevesi. The sequence continues at coordinate 60,159,658 of NC_089264.1, read as the reverse complement.
CACCCCCTTCCATAATGCACTTTTTAAAAATTCACTATGTACAGCCTATGTAGAGAGTTATATGCTTCACCTTCTTGAGGGCTATTTATACAAATTATTTGGAATTCTTTCTTTTTTTTTTTTTTATTTTTCAGTGGGTTTTGTCATACATTGATATGAATCAGCCATAGAGTTACACGTATTCCCCATCCCGGTCCCCCCTCCCACCTCCCTCTCCACCCAACACCTCTGGGTCTTCCCAGCCCACCAGGCCCGAGCACTTGACTCATGCCTCCCACCTGGGCTGGTGGTCTGTTTCACCACAGATAATACACATGCTATTCTTTTGAAACATCCCACCCTCACCTTCTCCCACAGAGTTCAAAAGTCTGTTCTGTACTTCTGCGTCTCTTCTTCTGCCCTGCATATAGGGCCATCGTTACCATCTTTCTAAATTCCATAAATATGTGTTAGTATACTGTATTGGTCTTTATCTTTCTGTCTTACTTCACTCTGTATAATGGGCTCCAGTTTCATCCATCTCATTAGAACTGATTCAAATGAATTCTTTTTAATGGCTGAGTAATATTCCATGGTGTATATGTACCTCTGGGACAATGTGAAACGCCCCAATATTCGAATCATAGGAGTCAGAAGAAGACAAAAAGAAAGGCCATGAGAAAATACTCGAGGAGAAAATAGCTGAAAACTTCCCTAAAATGGGGAAGGAGATGGAATTCTTCTGCTTGGGAGTTTTTCATATTCTTCTGCATTTACTTATTTTTTCAGTCATTTATTTTTATCTGTGTAAATTAATGACTATTTAATTTACACTTATATAATTATTTCAAAGAACTGGCTTATGTGATCATAAGATCTGTGGGCAAATCTGAAATTCATGGGCAGGCCCGTTGACTGGCAATCCTAGGGAGGACTTTACTTAGAGTTAACAGATTGCATATATTAGTCACATTTACAACATATCTCCGCAACACCTAGGTTTCAGTGGCTGATTGAATAGCTGAGAACCAGAGTGTCGTTGGCAGCACGTCCGTCTCATACTCTGAGCATCCTGAGTTCAAACCCCAGGGGGGCAGGCAGTAGTTTAGGGCTTCCCAGGGGGCTCCCGGTGGGGAATTGCCTGTCGACGCAGGAGGAGCGAGAGACGCGTGTTGATCCCCGGGTGGGAGAGATCCCTTGCCGCACATTCCGCTCTTCTAGCCTGGAACGTTCCGTGGAGGGGGAGCCTGGAGGGCCACCGTCCACGGGCCGCAGAGAGCGGGGTGGGCCGGGCGCCTGAGCACACAGTGAACACACCCAGACACGGCGCTTGGGGACGCTGGCCACCAGCGCTGCCCGTCGCGGAGATACTGCAGTTGCGTGTGTGCTCACTTGCTTGGCTGTGTCTGACTGTGACCCACGGACTGCAGCCCTCTAGTCTCCTCTCCCATGCAGTTTTCCAGGCAAGAATAGGGGAGCCGGTTGCCACTTCCCTCTCCAGGTTGCCGTCTTCCCCTCCCAGGGATCGAACCCGGGTCCCTTGAGTCGCCTGCATTGGCAGACGGATTCTTTACCACTGAGCCACCTAGGAAACCCACCTTGCAGTTATACTTAACAATTGATAAGAAAAAAGAAACTAATCCTGATAGGAGAATTTGCAGAAATTTGGGTATGCATGGAATCTGACATAATTCTCACAAAATGCCGATTAGGAAAATGCAGTTACTGTGTCCTCTTTACAGATGATAGTTATGAAATTGATAAGATGTTGAGTAAATTTCTAAAAATAAGAATAGCTGGTCAAGATTCAACACACGATGGAGACAAGGTCTGTCCAAGTCTAAATCTCTTCTTGGTGCAGACAGTGCCGTAATTCATCGCACACTAATGATCCTGCTCGCTTGCGTACTGAGCTGAGGCTCTCCCCACTGTATCTAGCTGACACTTGCTGAGCACTGCTGCGAGCCACGCATCACAGGCATGCCGCAAGCGCAGTGCCAGGGCGCTAGAGCCGAGATTTGCGACTCTATGTCCTGGGTGGGACCACCGCGTTTTCCTCTCGCAGTGCTGTGGCCTTGGGATGTAACCTTTTAATTTCTTCATTTGTGAAATGGACAGAAACAGCATCTACCGCATGTAATAATGAGGAATAAATGAGTTAATCAATGGAAAGGACAGCTTGTTCAGAGAAGGGACATAAGATACAAGTAGCTTTTTACTGTTGCTCATTTACTAACAGTTTCTTGAATTTTGTCCATGTGCTAGGCACGCTACTAGGTCCTAATATTCAAAGACAGAATCCTGTCTTTTCACCTTACTTATAGTTTCCTTTGTAGTGCAGAAGCTTTTAAGTTTCATTAGGTCCCATTTGTTTAGTTTTGCTTTTATTTCCAATATTCTGGGAGGTGAGTCATAGAAGATCTTGCTGTGATTTACGTCAGAGAGGGTTTTGCCTATGTTCTCCTCTAGGAGTTTTATAGTTTCTGGTCTTACATTTAGATCTTTAATCCATTTTGAGTTTATTTTTGTGTATGGTGTTAGAAAGTGTTCTAGTTTCATTCTTTTACAAGTGGTTGACCAATTTTCCCAGCACCACTTGTTAAAGAGATTGTCTTTTTGCCATTGTATATCCTTGCCTCCTTTGTCAAAGATAAGGTGTCCATAGGTTCGTGGATTTATCTCTGGGCTTTCTATTCTGTTCCATTGATCTATATTTCTGTCTTTGTGCCAGTACCATACTGTCTTGATGACTGTGGCTTTGTAGTAGAGTCTGAAGTCAGGCAGGTTGATTCCTCCAGTTCCATTCTTCTTTCTCAAGATTACTTTGGCTATTCGAAGTTTTTTGTATTTCCATACAAATTGTGAAATTATTTGTTCTAGTTCTATGAAAAATACCGTTGGTAGCTTGATAGGGATTGTGTTGAATCTATAGATTGCTTTGGGTAGAATAGCCATTTTGACAATATTGATTCTTTCAATCCATGAACACGTTATGTTTCTCCATCTGTTTGTGTCCTCTTTGATTTCTTTCATCAGTGTTTTATAGTTTTCTATGTATAGGTCTTTTGTTTCTTTAGGTAGATATACTCCTAAGTATTTTATTCTTTTTGTTGCAATGGTGAATGGTATTGTTTCCTTAATTTCTCTTTCTGTTTTTTCATTGTTAGTATATAGGAATGCAAGGGATTTCTGTGTGTTAATTTTATATCCTGCAACTTTACTATATTCATTGATTAGCTCTAGTAATTTTCTGGAAGAGTCTTTAGGGTTTTCTATGTAGAGGATCATGTCATCTGCAAACAGCGAGAGTTTCACTTCTTCTTTTCCTATCTGGATTCCTTTTACTTCTTTTTCTGCTCTGATTGCTGTGGCCAAAACTTCCAAGACTATGTTGAATAGTAGTGGTGAGAGTGGGCACCCTTGTCTTGTTCCTGATTTCAGGGGAAATGCTTTCAATTGTTCACCATTGAGGGTGATGCTTGCTGTGGGTTTGTCATATATAGCTTTTATTATGTTGAGGTATGTTCCTTCTATTCCTGCTTTCTGGAGAGTTTTAATCATAAATGAGTGTTGAATTTTGTCAAAGGCTTTCCCTGCATCTATTGAGATAATTATATGGTTTTTATCTTTCAATTTGTTAATGTGGTGTATTACATTGATTGATTTGCGGATATTAAAGAACCCTTGCATTCCTGGGATAAAGCCCACTTGGCCATGGTGTATGATTTTTTTAATATGTTGTTGGATTCTGTTTGCTAGAATTTTGTTAAGGATTTTTGCATCTATGTTCATCAGTGATATTGACCTGTAGTTTTCTTTTTTTGTGGCATCTTTGTCTGGTTTTGGAATTAGGGTGATGGTGGCCTCATAGAATGAGTTTGGAGTTTACCTTCCTCTGCAATTTTCTGGAAGAGTTTGAGTAAGATAGGTGTTAGCTCTTCTCTAAATTTTTGGTAGAATTCAGCTGTGAAGCCATCTGGTCCTGGGCTTTTGTTTGCTGGAAGATTTTTGATTACAGTTTTGATTTCCTTGCTTGTGATGGGTCTGTTAAGATCTTCTATTTCTTCCTGGTTCAGTTTTGGAAAGTTATACTTTTCTAAGAATTTGTCCATTTCATCCAAGCTGTGCATTTTATTGGCATAGAGCTGCTGGTAGTAGCCTCTTATGATCCTTTGTATTTCAGTGTTGTCTGTTGTGATCTCTCCATTTTCATTTTTAATTTTGTTAATTTGGTTCTTCTCTCTTTGTTTCTTAATGAGTCTTGCTAATGGTTTGTCAATTTTGTTTATTTTTTCAAAAAACCAGCTTTTAGCTTTTTGATTTTTGCTATGGTCTCTTTAGTTTCTTTTGCATTTATTTCTGCCCTAATTTTTAAGATTTCTTTCCTTCTGCTAACCCTGGGGTTCTTCATTTCTTCCTTCTTTAATTGCTTTAGATGCAGAGTTAGGTTATTTATTTGGCTTTTTTCTTGTTTCTTGATGGAAGCCTGTAATGCTATGAACCTTCCCTTAGCACTGCTTTTACAGTGTCCCATAGGTTTTGGGTTGTTGTGTTTTCATTTTCATTCATTTCTATACATATTTTGATTTCTTTTTTGATTTCTTCTATGATTTGTTGGTTATTCAGAAGTGTGTTATTTAGCCTCCATATGTTTGAATTTTTAACAATTTTTTTCCTGTAATTGAGATCTAATCTTACTGCACTGTGGTCAGAAAAGATGACTGGAATGATTTCAATTTTTCTGAATTTTCCAAGACCAGATTTATGGTCCAGGATGTGATCTATTCTGGAGAAGGTTCTGTGTGCACTTGAGAAAAAGGTGAAGTTGATTGTTTTGGGGTGAAATGTCTTATAGATAATCAATTAGGTCTAGCTGGTCCATTGTGTCATTTAAGGTTTGTGTTTCCTTGTTAATTTTCTGTTTAGTTGATCTATCCATAGTTCTGAGTGGGGTATTAAAGCCTCCCACTATTATTGTGTTACTATTAATTTCCTCTTTCATACTCGTTAGCGTTTGCCGTACATATTGCGGTGCTCCTATGTTGGGTGCATATATATTCATAACTGTTATATCTTCTTCTTGGATTGATCCTTTGATCATTATGTAGTGTCCTTCTTTGTCTCTTTTCACATCCTTTATTTGAAAGTCTATTTTATCTGATATGAGTATTGCGACTCCTGCTTTCCTTTGGTCTCCGTTTGCGTGAAATATTTTTTCCAGCCCTTCACTTTTAGTCTGTATGTGTCTCTTGTTTTGAGGCGGGTCTCTTGTAGACAGCATATATAGGGGTCTTGTTTTTGTTTCCATTCAGCCAATCTTTGTCTTTTGGTTGGGGCATTCAACCCATTTACGTTTAAGGTAATTATTGATAGGTGTGGTCCTGTTGCCATTTACTTTGTTGTTTTGGGTTCACGTTTATACAACCTTTCTGCATTTCCTGTCTAGAGAAGATCCTTTAGCATTTCTTGAAGAGCTGGTTTGGTGAAGGAGACACATGCACCCCAATGTTCATCGCAGCACTGTTTATAATAGCCAGGACATGGAAGCAACCTAGATGCCCATCAGCAGATGAATGGATAAGGAAGCTGTGGTACATATACACCATGGAATATTACTCAGCCGTTAAAAAGAATTCATTTGAATCAGTTCTAATGAGATGGATGAAACTGGAGCCCATTATACAGAGTGAAGTAAGCCAGAAAGATAAAGAACATCACAGCATACTAACACATATATATGGAATTTAGAAAGATGGTAACAATAACCCTATATGCAAAACAGAAAAAGAGACACAGAGGTACAGAACAGACTTTTGAACTCTGTGGGAGAAGGTGAGGGTGGGATGTTTTGAAAGAACAGCATGTATATTATCTATGGTGAAACAGATCACCAGCCCAGGTGGGATGCATGAGACAAGTGCTCGGGCCTGGTGCGCTGGGAGGACCCAGAGGAATCAGGTGGAGAGGGAGGTGGGAGGGGGAATCGGGATGGGGAATACGTGTAACTCTATGGCTGATTCATGTCAATGTATGACAAAACCCACTGAAATGGTGTGAAGTAATTAGCCTTCAACTAATTAAAAAAAAATTTTTTTAATTAAAAAAAAAAAAACAAAGACAGAATGACTGATCTCTTGTTCACATTTTTTTGTTTGACAGTTTCATAATATTCACTTAAGCTTTCAGATAATATTTTTATAAACTGTATTTTTTCTTTTATTTTTTATGTCTTGTACCTCTTAGTCATTAAAAATAAAACCACAAAAGAAAAATTACGAAATTCATTTTGGCAGCAAAACCTGACCTGATTTGAATTGACATGAGTATATTGAGATTCCTTATTCAACTCACTAGTGTGAATATCCATGTTTTGCTGATTAAAAAATATTATTTGATTATAGGGGATTGTCCAGGTCCTACTGAAGTATGCTGTGACATTTGGTATATGTTTATTTTTGCATACCTAAAATAAAAATTTATTTGAATTCTTAACATGCACGGTCCTCAGGGCTTTGAATAAAGAATTGTGAAAATGCATCCGACTTTATTGAGTACTTATTTTCTGCCAGATAAAAATACAATAAGACAAATATAATTCCAGTGAACCAATAGAGAGAAAAATAAAATAAAATGAAATAAAATAATTTTAGGTGGTAAAAATTGCCAGAGATAGAGAAAAATTAGTGTTGAGTACTTTCAATAAAGCTGTTAGGAAAGACATCATAGTAAAGAATTAAACATATTATATGAATAAGTAATATTTTATGTTCAAATATCTTAACCAATAACAAAACAGATACTGAATTTGGTGAATGTAAAATGAAAAAAAAAGTGTGTAATTATGATTAGCTATATGAGTGCATGCCAATTTTGTCTTCCAAGGTAAGCATCCCTTAAAAAGCAGTACTCATATTGTAAAGTAATTAGCCTCCAACTAATAAAAATAAATGAAAAAAAAGCAGTACTCCTAATGGCCATGCAGAGCTCCTACAGTGATGTTACAAAATCATACATATTCAGTAGTGTATACAAATGCATACACTGAAATTTTAGGGCAATTTCCAAGTTCAGTAAAACTCAAAACCAACAGTTATTTAAATATACAGAGAAAATGTATTAGGTGTAGATAAATAGACAGTCTATTACGCTGTTAGGCTAATACCACTTCAAGGCCAAAATACATTCCTTTTCTTATTTTCACAGGGTTCATTGCAATAATTGTTATTCAGATCATCATATCTATTAATCCAACTCAAATGCTGTTCCCTCTGATTAGTACAGTGGGTTAGAACAAGGTGTTATTAAGTGTGGTCACAAGTCTAGTCTCAGGTTAATGTGGAAGTCTGCATTACCACCTCCCACAAAAAAATGTAATGCACTGCAAGAGGTTGCTAATAGAATGATGCAAACCAGATAAATAGCTTAATGCAAGTCCATTATATTTTCATAAAGAAAAACAACTTTTTCCTGCTAGTTGTGCACAACAGTATTTTGGCTTTATGATTCTGAGTACTTAAAGGAAATGTGAGGAAATAACACTCTGTCTCAGATTACTGAATAATCGAATAATTTCACTTCACACACACACATGCACATACACAGGTAAATTTAATAACTATCTAAACCTAAATTCTTTTGGCTCTAGGACTTAACATTCAGAATATCAACTTTAGAGATTTTGTTTGTTTTCTTTATGGTAATGCATTTTATAATGATAACTGACTAACTGCAATGTATAAAAGTAACATACTTAACAATTCTAAGTGTTTGAATATATTAAGTATCAAAACCTCACAACATCCTTATGAGATAAATCCCCATAACCCAGTTTTAATATTAGCCTTGGTTTAAGAAGAAGAAATGAGGAAACTGAGATAAGTGAGTTTAAACAACTCGTTCCAGGTCATATCACACGTGAAGGTAGAGTTGTCCTTCGAACCCAAGCAACCTGGTTCTAGAGTTTTAATTATGAAAGTATATTATATACAGCAAGTTTCAGCCTTTGGTTCTTAGAAAAGTATACACACTAAATATTCCTTAGTTTGTAAAACACAAAGAAAATTGACCAAAAAATTTAGGGTATGACGAACTAATGAACTTACTACCTTATCTAAAAATCAGTGTGCTATTGTTCACTAGTTGTATAGCATTGATCAAGAGACGTAATGCCCATACTTTCAGCTGCAATGAACTAGGGGTATCACAAAATCTTCCCTATTCATGGCTCAGGGTTATAATGATCAAATTACATCAGTTAAGTGCACTGTGAGTTGCAAAGTATTAAGCACAGATAAGGTAGAGTTGAATCAATTGGTAGCTTCAATAATTGGTGCCTCTCATTTATAAAATGTTTGTTAACTCCATAAATTGGTTAAATTTTAAGTGCATTTGGAGACAATAAGCAGGATATTGTCATTTTGTGCATTAATCCTTTCTTTCCAACTAAAATCAAGCATTGCCTTTTTTTTTTTTTTTTTTTTTTTTAATCTTCACAGAGCATTTCATTTAGGTTATTCAGGGAAAAAAAATCAATTCACATCTCTTACTGACAACTCAGTACTCCACTTACTTTGCTGTAAGCAATCAAGTCAATGACTAGTTACTCTAGATGCAATCAGCACAGCATAATTGGGATACCTGAGCTGATCAGAGAAAATTAAATAATCATATTGCTTAATGTCCTTCTTTTGCCCATCTTACAAAGTTTTACTAATTACATTGAGCCAGTAAACATCATCTCTAAATATTAACCAATAAAAAAGAAGGTATAGCTAAACAGTGAGATTTGAGGGCAAATATCACTATTTTTTATCATCACTACTTTGTGACACTTCTATTTTTAAAAAGAAGATTGAAGCAGAGACTGTAATTCAAACGGATGCACATGGAAGCTCCTATTCAATATCAGCAAATAGTTTCTGAATTTGGCTTGATATCACAAATGATATATCGATTTCAATGAAGTAGAATAACTGTATATAGCTGCTCTAATGAACCAGCATTAGGCCATATTTTTCCCTCTTTTGTATGTCTACCTTTATGGAAAAATCAGGGAAAGTGAACAGAGTGAGAGGCCGGTTTATCCTGGGTTTGCTTCAGACAATAGATACTGATTTTCTATCAACATCCTATTGTCAAATGGAAAATATTAGTTTCCTCTTAAGCTTAGCATAAAGACTGTTTTCCTGTACTTGTCTAAGAACTCAACTTCAAAAATGGCATCTGTGAAGAGATTCTATAAAGCACACGGTAGAACACAAATCTCAGTGTATTTTGGCATAAGGCATATGGATTGCTGGAAAATAAAGGTTCCAAGAGATAACAGATGTGTTCATATATTTGATAAATACTGAGAGTCAAGATAACTCATGGAGATATAGTAAAATTATACCTTAAAAATGTGGTGTTGGTATAACTGAAATTAGATTTTCCATTTTCTAATATCTTATTATTCCAGGATCATAGAATGCAGGATAATTTCTATCCTGAACAAAACATCCAGTTGGATTAGAAATGTCTCATGAAAGGAACTAAACTTTTCTCCATCTCTTAACGTCTCTGTAAAATATTTACTGTGAATTGTGGAAGTTTTTATTCAATAAATATTTGTTGTTATATAACATCTGCTGAATGTAGGATGTAATAATAGATAAGAAATGCAACTAGCCTTTAAGCCAATTCATATGTCATGCATTAAAAGTATATACTTCAAAAGTATATTTCACACTTAAATGTACTAAGATCTGTTGCACAATGTCCTAGAATTCTGCTGACTACTGTTTTTAATCTTTTTTTTTTTTTAAGTTATAAGGTAGGTCCAGCAATCTGTGTGGTGATTCTGAGGTATGCTATAGTTTGAGAATTATTGTTTAGTTTTCCAGTATTAGGATGGAGAAGAAATCAATTTCCATAAAGGCTGCTCTATTAATGCCCGAGAGTCAAGAGGAACGTGTAACATGAGCGGAAGCTGTGACCACGTGAATACTCTCTCTCCTCTTGTGTGCGTGTGAGCACACAAACTCACAAACACTACATACACACCGCCGGGGTGCTAGTCATCTTTAGTTTTCCTACCGTTGATGATGGCAGTGTCCTCTGAGATCACGGAAGACTTAGGAAATTGTACCTGTTCATATTTCACGCCAGGTTATTTCCCTATAAACTCAGTTATAATACACAGAATACACAGGCTTTAAAAAGTTGGCTTAAAACTCAACATTTAGAAAACTAAGATCATGGTATCTGGTCCCATCACTTCACGGCAAATAGATGGAGAAACAGTGGCTGACTTTACTTTTCTGGGATCCAAAATCACTGCAGATGATGACTGCAGTCCATGAAATTAAAAAACGCTTACTCCTTGGAAGGAAAGCTGTGACCAAACTAGACAGCATATTAAAAAGCAGAGACATTACTTTGTCAACAAAGGTCCATCTGGTCAAGGCTATGGTTTTTCCAGTGGTCACGTATGGATGTGAGAGGTGGACTGTGAAGAAAACTGAGCGCCAAAGAATTGATGCTTTTGAACTGTGGTGTTGGAGAAGACTCTTGAGAGTCCCTTGGACTGCAAGGAGATCCAACCAGTCCATCCTAAAGGAGATCAGTCCTGGGTGTTAATTGGAAGGACTGATGCTGAAGCTGAAACTCCAGTACTTTGGCCACCTGATGTGAAGAGCTGAGTCATTGGAAAAGACCCTGATGTTGGGAGGGATTGGGGGCAGGAGGAGAAGGGGACGACAGAGGAAGAGATGGCTGGATGGCATCACCGACTTGATGGGCATGAGTTTGAGTAAACTCTTGGAGTTGATGATGGACAGGGAGGCCTGGTGGGCTGTGATTCATGGGGTCACAAAGAGTCGGACACAACTGAGCGACTGAACTGACTGACTGACAGAGTGTTACCTAAACTAATACACCTCCTATATATTCTAAGTATGTGTAGGTATGTTATTTTTCCCCCTTGGAACCAACAATTTTGGAGAGTGGTCAGTTTTTCTATTTTTCTTGGCTCAAATTTGAAAATTAATAAATGTGCTTTTATATCATGAGCAGAGAGAGGGATCTATGCAATTTTTTCCATCTTTGTAGTTTTTAATTTTGAAAGAAAACATATTCTGTTTTATAAAACATTCTTAGGGATGAAACAAGAGATGAATTAGTTTAGAATATACGCTTTCATTTTTCTATTCAAATATTATGTGTATTTGAAATATCTGTATTCTTTGATTTTGTCTGGTTCCTTTACATGGATATTTCTTTTAGAATGCATGCTCCTAAGTTTTATTTTGCATTTCTATGAGATCATGAAATACCTCCCTGGAGAGAGGCATGGCAGCCCATTCCAGGATTCTTGCCTGGAGAATCGCGTGGACAGAGGAGCCTGGTGGGTAAGAGTCCATCACAGTCACCAAGAGTTGGACACAACTGAAGCGACTTACCACAGCATAGCACACGAAATACCTATGTATTATTATACACATAGAAGCTTAAGCCATAATTATTTAAAACTAACTATATACAGTATATTTAATCATTATGAAATTACCTTTTTTAACTCATATTTTTTTCCCCTGGTAAATATGCATTTTAGTTTTCTTGATTTATTTCTTTTTATAATAATAAATATATCTGGAACTTAATATATTTCTTGTTCTTATTTTTATGGGTAATTACAAACTTTTCTCTCCCAAAACGTGTACAACATGATGGTTTGCTTTACATAGTGAAATGGTTACTATTTACATAGTAAATTTTACATAGTATTATTTACATAGTAAATATTTACTATTTACATAGTGAAATGGTTACTATCAAGCTAATGAACATATCCATCATATCACATAGTTACCTCTTTGGGGGATTTTTTTGAGACTAAGAGTTGGTTTCATTTACTCAAAGTTAGTTTGTTTCTTCACTAGATTATGAACTCTTGAAGGTAGGTGATATATTTTGTCTCTGTTTTGGTTGGTTTGATTTTATTTGGTTTTGAGATCTACTCTCTCTACAACTTTGAGACATAACAACACAGTTTTGTTTGTTATAATCATCATGCTCTCCACTGCATCCCCAGGATTTATTTATCTAATAACCACAAGGGGTGTGTGTGTGTGTGTGTGTGTGTGTGTGTGGTGAGAGCACCTGAATCTTCTCGTGCAAGTCCGGTCATGCGGTATTTTCTTCCCTGTGTCTGTAGGGCAGAGTTTTTTAAAATACCAGTTCTAGAACCACCCGCTTCAGGAACAGCAAATTGGTAAAAGAGCGGCTTCCTTGGTCTGTGCGTTCTACAGCATGGTCATCTGAGCACCACTGCTGTGGCTACTCCACTGTACAGATCTGCTATATTTTGCAAGGGCTACCAGAAGGCCATTCTGGACAAGAAAGGACACTCAGGCTGTTTGCTTTGAACGGGGTGATTCTAAAGGGCCATCTCAGCTCCAGAGCTTTACATCAATTTAGCTGGGGCTTCTTACATATTGCAAGGAAATTCAAATCTCTGTCTTCAAAATACTGTGGGAAAAATAAACTGTCAACCCAGAATTCTACATTCAGAGAATGTATTTCCAAAAATAAGAGTGAAAAAAATGAGGCTCTATAAACTCTTTCTAGTTACTTTTTTGATGGATTTCATCTTCCTCACTCTCCAGAAGCCTGTATATGCAGAAAGATACAAATAAAGATGAAAGATGTGAACTGAGATAGCATCTGCCCCACTCAGCATGTTAGACAGTGAGTAAAGGCAGATAGACTTCGGTGAAGAGTACATACCTGCCTGCAGGGTGTGAGATGGGGAACTGTCCAGTAGGTCTGTGACTTCTAGCCTGAGGTTAAGTGAGGCTTGCCTGGCAAACAGCATGGCCTGAGTGTGAAGGTGGAAACCTGTAGATGTCCTGGTTTGGAGAAACGGGAAGCTATAGCCAGCACGCACTGAGCCGAAGAGAACGGGAGTTCCCTAAAAGGATCAGAGCTGGAAAAGGAATCCTTCGTCTCTGATATCCCATATCCTGACAGGTCAATAAACTATGAATAGGCAGAACAGAGTCAAAGCGACTTGATTAAAAAGGAAAATATATCTCAACTGAGGCAAAGTTGCTGCCTCAAAAGCAGAGATCCCAGTTCAAATCTAGCCATGAAAATTACCTTCTAAAAAAAATCAAGTAACATTTATTATATAAATATACGAGGATTCAGAAGTTGCCACAATGTGACCGTGCGTGTCCAGGATATAATCCAAACATACAGCTGGAATACAGCAGGTGACTGTGAACTAATGCTAAATGAACCAAGGAGTAGCCTCGATACCAGCCACTGTATCTGACTTAGTGTTTCACCAGAACAGATCAACGCAGGGTCTGGTACTCGACATGGAGGGTTCTTCTAAATCCTGATCACAAAGATCAAAACTAGTTCACATTCTGAGTACAGGTCACGATGTGAGACATATAGACAATGGGATATCAGTCAACAAAAATTAATGAAGTAATGCAAGTTAACAATGGACCTAGATATTTTCATATTGTGTGAAGTCAGAGAAGATAAATACGTGATATCACTTACATGTGGAATCTAAAAAGCAAAGGTAGAAATGAATTCATTTATAAACACAAACAGAGTCACAGATGTAGAAAACAAACATGGTTGTCAAGGTGGAAAGGGGGAGGAATAAACTGCGACACTGGGTTTGACAAATACACAATACTATCAATAAAACAGGGCGCCAACAAGGAATACTGTACATCGCAGGGACTCTACTCAGTTCTCTGGAGTGGCCTATAGTGAAGTGAAGTCGCTCAGTCATGTCCGATTCTCTACAACCCCGTGGACTGTAGCCCACCAGGCTCCTCCATCCTTGGGATTTTCCAGGCAAGAGTACTGGAGTGGGGTGCCATTTCCTTCTCTAGGAGATCTTCCCGACCCAGAGATTGAACCCAGGTCTCCCGCATTGTAGGCAGACGCTTTACCGTCTGAGCCACCAGGGAAGTCTCGTAATGGCCTAGATAGGGACAGAATCTAAAAAAAGTGGATGTATGCGTATGTGTAACTGATTCACTGTGCTGTGTGGCAAAACTAACACAATATTGTAAATCAACTATACTCCAAAAATGCAGTTCACACTCGCCTGGGAGGAATAGCAGTTCACGGGCTCTACCTGTCTCAGAGTTACATTAAAATTCAGGTTCTGTGTGATAGCTTGATTTTCCTAATATTTTGCAGCATTTTCAGGTGTCTACTTCAATGAAGACATAAAGCTATTTAGATCTACTTAGGTGGGAAGTATTGAGCATTTTCATGGCCCTGGTTAAACACATGCATACGAGATGGTGATAGATAAACTCTGTATATTTTAAAGGCATAATGCCAGTCAGTTTATGACTTAGAGGTAAAATTTAGGATATAACAAGATATTCTGAAAAGGTAAAAATAAAGAACAATACTAAAAATACGGCAGAGCAGTTAAATAGGCTTTTTTTAGATTTAGGAAATAACATATACATAACATTTGGGGATATTTCTCTGACACATTGCCCAAAGAGATTCACAAAGTTGCCAGGTTTGAGAAAGAAACAAAAGAAAATAGAGTCTTTCCAAGCTTCGGTTAAACTGCCTTGTCACTTGGGTTATACAAACTGTTAAATGCAGTTTAAAGATATCCATTGAATCCAATATACTGTCTTCCTGGGAAGCCTTAAAGGAGAGTTCTGGTTCTGGAGGAATGCCGTGTTTTCTGCAACTGAAAATTACTCATCATCTGAAAAGAAGCTCCTGGCATGATACTCACAGCTAGTAGAGACTGAATGCCTGACTGCAGGAGATAAGTGGCTATCTAATTAGAATTGTCCATCAGAAGCTTGGTGTTGTAAGAACAACCAGTCCTTAAGGTCAGGGGAATGCAGCAGTAATGTATTGTTCCATGAAAGTGATACATGAGGCCTGGGCAGATCTACAGGGCACACTAACTGCTTCACAAAAGCCCGACCAGAGTCCCCATTCACTTATCTTCTAGGCAACATTGCCTTTCTCACCGCTCACATCTGTGGCCTCACACCTAATGTGACAGGCTGATGAAAGAGAGAACAAAATGGGGTCTATTCCAGAGATGGGTAGTGTTTTATGCAAGGCCTTGTGTCATGTTACAGCCCAAATCAGTGTGAGCCTTTGGGACAGTGGTGAGGAAACATTCCCTTGGTAGAGCAATACAATTGTTATTTTGTTATTGTTGTGTGGGGTTTTTTTTGGTGTTTTTTTTTTTGTTGTTGTTGTTCGTTTGTTTTTTTGGTCTTTTCCTTTGTATAAAGAAATATAGGTCTAGGGTAAAGAATACACAAAACCTGGGATATTATCAAGTTGTTGTTTTTTTTTTTTTTTAATCCAATGGTTTTATTGGCACTGAGTGGCTGAGAGAAGCAAAATTTTTTGAGTAGAGACCTTGAAATTCAAGGAATTGTGTGAGGACAGACTTGTGGAACTGACCTGCAAGTATGCAGGTCTTTATCAAGATTGCTGGGAGAAATATCAGTAACCTCAGACATGCAGATGACATACCACCCTTATGGCAGAAAGTGAAGAACTAAAGAGCCTCTTGATGAAAGTGAAAGAAGAGAGTGAAAAAGTTGGCTTAAAACTCAATATTCAAAAGGGAACCCTCTTACACTGTTGGTGGGAAGGCAAACTAGTACAGCCGCTATGGAGAACAGTGTGGAGATTTCTTAAAAAACTGGAAATAGAACTGCCATACGACCCAGCAATACCACTTCTGGGCATACACACTGAGGAATCCAGATCTGAAAGAGACACGTGCACCCCAATGTTCATCGCAGCACTGTTTATAATAGCCAGGACATGGAAGCAACCTAGATGCCCATCAGCAGATGAATGGATAAGGAAGCTGTGGTAGATATACACCATGGGATATTACTCAGCCATTAAAAAGAATTCAGCTGAATCAGTTCTAATGAGATGGATGAAACTGGAGCCCATTATACAGAGTGAAGTAAGCCAGAAAGATAAAGACCAATACAGTATACTAACGCATATATATGGAATTTAGAAAGATGGTAATGATAACCCTATATGCAAAACAGAACAAGAGACACAGATGTACAGAACACACTTTTGGACTCTGAGGGAGAAGGCGAGGGTGGGATGTTTCAAGGGAACAGCATCGAAACATGTTTATTATCGGGCAGAGAGGGAGATGGGAGGGGGATTGGGATAGGGAATACTTGTAAATCCATGGCTGACTCATGTCAATGTATGACAAAAACCACTACAATATTGTAAAGTAATTAGCCTCCAACTAATAAAAATAAATGAAAAAAAATTTTAAAACCCTCAATATTCAGAAAACTAAGATCATAGCATCTGGTCCCATCACTTCGTGGGAAATAGATGGGGAAACAGTGGAAATAGTGTTATTTTGGGGGGCTCCAAAATCACTGCAGATGGTGACTGCAGCCATGAAATTAAAAGATGCTTACTCCTCGGAAGGAAAGTTATGATCAACCTAGATAGCATATTAAAAAGCAGAGACATTACTTTGCCAACAAAGGTCCATCTAGTCAAGGCTATGGCTTTTCCAGTGGTCATGTATGGATGTGAGACTTGGACTATAAAGAAAGCTGAGCACCAAAGTATTGATGCTTTTGAACTGTGGTGTTGAAGACTCTTGAGAGTCCCTTGGACTGCAAGGAGATCCAACCAGTCCATTCTAAAGCAGATCAGTCCTGGGTGTTAATTGGAAGGACTGATGCTGAAGCTGAAACTCCAATTCTTTGGCCACCTGATGCTAAGAGCTGACTCATTGGAAAAGACCCTGATGCTGGGAAAGATTGAAGGCAGGAGGAGAAGGGGACGACAGAGGATGAGATGGCTGGATGGCATCACCGACTCAATGCACATGGGTTTGAGTGAACTTTGGGAGTTGGTGATGGACAGGGAGACCTGGCGTGCTGTGATTCATGGGGTTGCAAAGAGTCAGACACGACTGAGCGACTGAGCTGAACTGAACTGATGTCTCATGTACACAGAAAGCATCTGCTACAGAAGAATCACTGAAACTAATCATTACACAGCTAAAATATTTTCTAAAAAAGTATCTGACACTAAAGAGTTCTGACTGAAAAAAGAAACATATCAGTAAATAATATAACTTGAAATTTTATTTGATAATCTAGTTTACTCATCTTTTTATATACCAGATTTAGGCAGTTTCAAGAATAATTCACTCCAAAATATAAAATATTGATGGTTCTAATAGTATACAAACTATGGGGGGGTAGGGATATGCTAAATTCTGAAAATAAGTGGAAAATGTCTTCAGTAAATGATATTTTTTAGTAAAAAAAAAAAACTGGTTCTTTTAGGGACACTATGATTTTTGTAATAAGGTTAATCAGTTTATATTTTAACCTCTTACCTTCTGAAGCCAAAGGTGTAGACTTCAGAAACCTATGGTAGGTCAATTCTTGTAGGAAATAGTAAGATAAAGTTGCCAGAACACATTTCTCAGGAGTAGATATATCAAATTTTCACCCTTTTCCCATTTTTTATTATTTGTTACCTTGGTCACTTTTTTAGAAAGGGAAAATAATTTCTCTTTTAAAAAATGAAAGGTGGGGAAAATAGCATTTCAAATTCTGAACAATGCTTTGGAAAAAAGAATGAGTGTAAAATGTTGCTGCCGTTCAGTCACTAAGTCATGTCTGACTCTTTGCAGCACCAGGGACGGCGGCACGCCCGGCTCCCCTGTCCTTAACCATCTCCTGGAGCTTGCTCAGATTCATGTTCACTGAGTCAGTGATGCTATCTAACCATTTATTCCTCTGATGCCTTCCTCTCCTCTTGCCCTCAATCTTACCCAGTGTCAGGGTCTTTTCCATTGAGTTGGCTCTTCACATCAGGTGGCCATAGTATTGGAGCTTCAGTATCAGCATCAGTCCTTCCAAAGAATATTCAGGGTTGATTTCCTTTAGGGTTGACTGGTTTGATCTCCTTGCAGTCTAAGGAACTCTCAAGAGTCTTTTCTACCACTACAATTTGAGGGCATCAATCCTTAAGCACTCAGCCTTCTTAATGGTCTAACTCTCATATCGTACATCACTACTGGAAAAACAATAGCTTTGACAATATGAACCTTTACCAGCAAAGTGATGTCTCTGCTTCTTAATATACTATCTAGGTTTGTCATAGCTTTCCTTTCAAGGAGCAAGGGTCTTAATTTCATGACAGCAGTCTCCAAATGAAGTGATTTTGGAGCAGAAGAAAATAAAATCTGTCACTGCTTCCACTTTTTCCCCTTCTGTTTCCCATTAGTGATGGGACCAGGTGCCATGATCTTAGTTTTTCTTAAAGGTCAGTTTCAAGCCAGCTTTTACACTCTCCTCTTTCACCATCATCAAGAGGCTCTTTAGTTCCTCTTCACTTTCTGCCATGAGAGTGGTGTCATCTGCATATCTGAGGTTGTTAATATCTCTCCTGGAAATCTTGACTCCTGTCTGTGATTCAGCCAGCCCAATATTTAGCATGATGCACTCTGATAGAAGTTAAATAAGCAGGGTGCCAATATGCAACCTTATCACACTCCTTTCCCAATTTGGAACCAGTCAGTTTTTCCATGTCTGATTTAAACTGCTGCTTCTTAACATGCATACAGGTTTCACAGGAGAAAGGTAAGGTGGTCTGATTCTACCATCACTTTAAGAATTTTCCAGTTGGTTGTGATCCACACAGTCAAAGGCTTTAGCATTGTCAATGAAGCAGAAGTAGATACTTTCCTGGAATTCTCTTGCTTTCTGTCTGAGCCAACAAATGTTGCCAATTTAATCTCTGGTTCCTCTGGTTTTTCTAAACCCAGTTTGTACATCTGGAAGTTCTTAGTTCACATACTGTGGAGGCCTAGCTTGAAGAATTTTGAGCATAACTCTACTGGCATGTGAAATGAGCATAATTATATGGTAGTTTGAGCATTCTTTGGCATTGCCTTTCTTTGAGATTGGAATGAAAACTGACCTTTTCCAGTCCTGTGGCCACTGCTGAGTTTTTCAAATTTTCTGACATATTGAGTGTAACACTTTAACAGCATCTGCTTTTAGGATTTTAAGCAGCTCAGCTGGAATTCCATCACCTCCACCAGCTCTGCTCATAGTGATGCTTCCTAAGGCCCTCTTGACCTCACACTCCAGGATGTCTGGTTCCAGGTGAGTGATCACACCATCGTGGTTATATGGGTCATTAAGATGATTTTTGTACAGTTCTTCTGTGTATTCTTGCCACCTTTTCTTAATCTTTTCTGCTTCTGTTAGGTCCATACCATTTCTCTTCTTTATTATGCCCATCTTTGCATGGAAGTTTCCCTTGGTATCTCTGATTTTCTTGACGAGATCTGTAGCTCTCCTTCCTATTCTGTTGTCTTCCTTTATATTGTTCATTTAAGATGATCTTATATCTCCTTGCAATTCTCTGGAATTCTGCATTCAGTTCAATTTATCTTTCCCTTTTCCCTGACTTTCTCTTCTGTTATTTCCTCAGCTATTTGTAAAGTCTCCTCAGGCAATCACTTTGCCTTCTGTATTTCTTTTTCTTTGGGATGGTTTTGGTCACTGTGCTGCCCAGTGTTACAAAACTTCACCCATAGTTCTTCAGGCACTCTGTCTACCAGATCTAAAATACCCAAATATTTATTTCAAGGTTCAAGTTAAAGTCTGTCTTTCTGGAATCAGTAACAGAGGTCTTTGTATTTTTTGCCCTTAAAGAACCAACTTTTAAATTATTGCTTTCAAGCTACTAATCAGTAATTAGCAATGACAGGCATTGCCAACTTTATCAATAGAGTTTTAGGAGGTCGGATGAGATCAACAGTTTCATAACTTGTTCACTAAGTTACAAAACACTTTAACCAACTGAAATCATCATTTTTAGGGGTTTGTCAGATCTATTTGGAACAATGCTATTATTTGTGTATCCTATTATATAAAGCAGAGATTCAATTATCAGATAACTAAATTAAGTTAACAAAAAAAATCAATCTAAATTATCCAATGAAAATAATGAAATGTAATGTCTTCTAATAAGTTACTTGAAGTCTTTAAATTATTCAAATTCTGTGAAAATGGTGAGTACATTAATAGCCTAAAGTGTTCATTATTAATATTTTATTTCTATACAAATATAATTTTAAATGAGAACTATACTAAATTTTCCTAGAAATTTATTATGAAACATTTAAATATAGAAGGCTGATCACTGAAGAATTGATGCTCTTGCATTGTGTTGCTGCAGAAGACTCTTGAGAATCCCTTGGACAGCAAGGAGATCAAATCAGTCCATCCCAAAGGAAATCAACCCTGAATATTCATTGGAAGGACTGAGGCTGAAGTTGAACCTCTAATACTTTGGTCACCCAATGGGAAGAGCCGACTAGTTGGAAAAGACCCTGATGCTGGGAAAGACTGAGGGCAAGAAGGATACAGCAGAGGATGAGACGGTTGGACGGCATCATTGTAGCCAATGGGCATGAGTGTGAGCAAGCTCTCAGACACAATGAAGAACAGGGAAGCCTGGAGTGCCTCAGTCCATGGAGCCACAAGGAGTCAGACACGAGCTGGTGACGAAACAACAACAAACTATTAAATATTTACCAATATTGTCACCAGCAATGTGGACATTGTTCACCATGGATATGGGGACTGACAAGTGTGAACATAGCTATCAATGCAAATCCATAACACGGCAAACGCCGTGAGAGAGAAAAGCGCTGTCAATGACAGGATGTAAGCTGACACCTTTCGGTATGAAGCAAGAAGTAGTCTCACTGTGAAAGTGCCATTTCGCTTGAAATCTAAAGAATAATCCATCACACAATGTGAGTCAAATGCTTTTCCAGGGAAGGAAGAACCTTAACATAGAAAATACTTAGGTGTCATAAAGTTACCAAGAGAATTTCAGTGTGGATGAATACCGAAGGAAGGGATGTGACTACAGAGTTAAGAATTTCCCCTGTTGTTGAGATACCTGAATTAAGCAGACCAATCATTCATTTTTCTATCCCTGTTGCTTGTGCCAGTATCAGATACATGACATCAATTCAGTGAGTAACTAAATGAACCACAAACAAAAATGCATAAAAACATTGCTGCCTTTCCTACCCCTGTTTATCTCCGTCTCTTTCTCTACCTCTTGGTTGCCAAATTATATGTTCCCTTTTATTTCGTGTTTAAGGTAAACTCTTTTAGAACAGTTATAGATTAACAAAAACGTTGTGAGATGTTCCCACATACTACACAAAAAATGGTACAGAGAGTTTCCACATACTACACACCTACTTTCCC
Source organism: Muntiacus reevesi (assembly GCF_963930625.1). Taxonomy (NCBI): domain Eukaryota; kingdom Metazoa; phylum Chordata; class Mammalia; order Artiodactyla; family Cervidae; genus Muntiacus; species Muntiacus reevesi. The sequence continues at coordinate 60,138,356 of NC_089264.1, read as the reverse complement.
TTTTATATCTTACATTAACATGATACATTTGTTACAATTAATGAACCAGTATTGACTCATTATTAATAAAGTCCAAAATTTATTAAGAAATTCTCTTTCAGCTAGTGCACTTTTTCTGTTCTAGAATCTTACATTATATTCACTTCTCATATCTTTGTGACGGTTTCCTAGATTTTCCTGTTTTGGGTGACCTTGACCGTTTTGAGGCATACTGATCAGATATTTATAAAATATTCCTCAGTTGGGATTGTTCAGATCTTATGTTTAGTGATTTGACTGTGGTTATGTGTTTTTGAAGGAAAATAGTAGAGGTGACGTGTCGTTTCCATCACACTACACCAACTGTGCTTACTATTAACAAGTCTTATCATTGTTGATGTTAACACTCATCACTGGGCAAAAGTGGCTTTGTTATTTTTCTCCACTCTCTGGAAAATGTCACTATGGAGCTCACACTTGAAGTGAGAGGAGCCATGCTCTATAGCTCACTAAGGACAAAATATCTATATAAATTATTTGAAATTTTTTTGTGTAGAAGATTTGATTCTTCCTGCTCTTTATGTCTTTATCATTTATGTTAATATGGGCTCATATATATTATTTTGTAATATAATTATGTAATATATTATTTTGTTACTTTTTGTAACTCAGAATGTTCAACTTTGGCCTTTGGGAGCTCTTTCAGTTGATTATGTTAATATGGCCTCATATATATTATTTTGTAGTTTTTATAAATCAGTATTACTTTTTTTTATTGCTCAGAATGTTCAGCTTTGGCCTCTGGGAGCTCTTTCAGTTGATTCTTGTGTTCCTTTGACATCTCTATCATTGTGAGATTATTTTTGATTGTTTTCTGAACACTTCCTTACTTTCTGGCATTATAAGAATACTCGGGTTTATCTTTTATATTTCCTGCCCAGTCCTAGAAGCAGCATTCTGCCAAGGAGTCCTGTCCTTTTATTGAAAAAATGGTAAAAGAAACAAAATCTGGGTAACTTGGTGCTATTTCTCTTCTTGAGAAGGTTTTGGTATTGCATAACTGACTTTTAACTGGCAACCCACTCCAGTATTCTTGCCTGGAAAATCCCATGGGCCAAGGAGCAGCAGACTACAGCCCATGGGGTCTCAAGACTCAGACATGACTTAGTGATTAAACCATTACATGTAAAAATAATATTGTTTATAGATGAGGTTAGATGTTGAAAAGAAATGTGAGAAGCCATAATTCTAAAGCTCTTTGGGAGGCGATTCGGTCATGAGCACAGACCCTACATGAATGAGATTAGTATCTTTATAAAAGGCTTCACTGATGGCTCAGTGGGTAAAGAATCTGCCTGCAAGCAGGAGACACAGAAGGCCTGGGTTCGTCCCCTGGGTCAGAAGATCCCCTGGAGGAGGAAACGGCCACCTACTCCAGTGTTCTTGCCTGAAAAACCTCACGGTCAGAGGAGCTGGGCAGGCTCCAGTGCCAAGCGCCGGACAGGACTGAGCGCCTGAGGGCCCCGCAGGCACCCCAGGGAGAGAAGCCCTTGCCCCCCGCACCCAGCGCGAGGTCACAGTGAAGGCAGCCGCTGTCAGGGAACCAGCCTGCGGGCGCTTGCAAGACTGAACCGGCGCTTTGACCTTGGCTGTGAGAAATGAATCTCTACTCTTTACAGAACACAGACTGACACAAACCAATCACTGTATGTTAGTTCCTCGTAGCGGCCAAAATGGACTGAAACACCTCCTTTGTCTGTATACCAAGAGCACAACAACAAAAAGGGGGTAAGAATGCTTCCATCCATTAACTGGGGCATTTTGTCTCATCTATGATCTCTTCAGAGTATGCCACTGAAGTCTGCTGCAGGTATTAAAGGCCAAAATCCATCACATAAACGTTGCATTTTATTAAGGCATGCTGCCTCACAGCTGACCCTGAGTTAGGAGGGCGGGGTTTATCTTGGGATTGAAGATGTAACTCAGGAAAGATGAGCCGGAGGGGGAAGGTGACTAGTGAGCGGAAGCCTTCAGACTGCCCGCGAACCGGCCCCTGTGAAGGCAAGGCGGGGACGCGGGGCTGGCGGGGGGCGTCTCAGCCCACGGCCGGGCACACCGGGGCCAGGTCTGGGGCGATCGCCCTGCAGGGGAGCCGGGGCTGGCAGCAATGCGCAGGCCGAGGCTCCCAGGCGGCGCAGGCACCGCGTGGGTGCGGCTTCCTGCAGACTGGCCTCAGCGAGAGGGCAGGAGAGGAGAAAGCTCCGAAAGGCGCGAGCGGACGGCGCCTCTCAGCTAGGGACCCCGCTAAGCCTCCACGGCAGCTATTTTCCACTCGATGCAAGAAGCAAGCCAGCGGCGCACCTCTGTGCTGCCGCATTTGTTAGATTTATTTCCACTGAATTTTTTTCCAACTTGAATTTTTTCTAACTCTTAAAAATGGCGTAAAATAAAAGTATAGAGCAAGCAGTATTTAAGTATTCATTATTAAGTAATTACAGAAAAACTAACTGAATGATGAGCACTTTAGAATCTTTGCCCTTGTCGATGTTCATCGAACTTCGGCTTCTAAATATATTATGAAGGGGCTTCCCCGGTGGCCCCAAGGTTAAGAGTCCCCCTTGCAATGCAACGCAAGGGAAGCCAGTCCAACACCCGATCCACACCGCCACGGAGCAACTAATTCCATGCATCACGACCCCTGACCTGCGCTCTGGACCCGCTAGCTGCGGCTACTGATCCCACGCACCGCATCCACCGAAGCTCACGTGCCCCAGAGCCTCCTCCTCCAGAGAAACCCCCACAAGGAGCAGCCCCCACACAACTAAAGAAGCACATGTGCCCCAATGAGGACCCATCACAGCCAAGAAGTAAGATTACATAAATAAATAAGTAAAACTTAAAAACCATATTATCCAGAGCTGATGCGATAGAAGAGCAACGCCTGAGATCTTTAAGCATAGACTAAACTGTTATTTTTTAAATTAAAGTCTCCCTGAACTGTATTTACTGCGGAAGGATGTTTGTTGTTATTCAACACTAGGTTACATTATTTTTTCTACAACACACTGAGAGAATCAACTCCTAGGCAGGTTGATAAGAAGTCCAGGGTGCTGGAGGGGGAGAAAGGGGTCTGGAATTCTCAAGGAGGCAGAAAGACAAACATCTTTTTTCTCTACATTCCCAGTCTTAGTCACATAAAACATTTTTTTCTTTAAGCCTGGAACTGATGATTACACAACAAACAACTCGTTTTAAACACTGTACTATGGATTATATAACAATGTATCCTGCTTGACAACAGTTTCTCCTTTTTTAAAAAACCTTCTGACTGATCCTGTTATCTTAGAATGTTTATTATGGGAGTGGGTCTGGTAAGATCTTTGACAACCTTGAGAAATTCTTTTGAATTATTATAATAACCAACTAAAAAAAGTGGATCTTCCCTGTAGCTCTGCAATGCAATGCCGGAGACCTGGGTTCGATCCCTGGGTCAGAAAGATCTTCTGGAGGAGGGAATCGCAACCCACTCCAGCATTCTTGCCTGGAGAATCCCATGGACAGAGGAGCCTGGTGGGCCACAGTCCACGGGGTCACGAAGAGTCAGACACGGCTGAGCGACTAACACTACTACTAACTAAGAAAGTATACAATTCCCTTGCGAAAACTACCGAGGGGGGCACTCTCTGTCCGCCTCCTGATGTCTATGTCGGAAGCTTTCTCTGTACGTTTTCACTTTAATAAAACTCCGCTACACAGAAACTCTTGAGTGATCAAGCCTGGTCCCTGGTCCCAAAGCTAAATCTTCTTCTGAGATCACAAATCCAACATTGTTCACCATAAGCTATCAACATGCTCTACCATATTGATGAGTTCCTATTTATAGCCAAAGTTTTATTTTCACTTTTTTAAATCGTTAATAGAGTTTTATCTCTTGACCCATGTGAAGACATAGATCATAGTTTTCTCCACAAATTGTGATTTAATTGGTGATGGCAGCATTTAAAGAATAAAATATAAATATTCACCCCATTATTATGATAAATCTAAATTCACTGAGTTTAGTAATTGTCATATTTCCTTGTGATGACATTTATCTGAATGTTGGCTGATCCAAGCCATCTGTAAGTTATTTACAAACAATTATCATATCATTTTTACACCTATCAATATTTTACTGCATGAAATACATAGTGTATACCAGGAGCTGTCAAATTTGACATTTGCTATTAATAAGCATTTTATACCATGTGTCACAAATGAAACAATATTATGCCACTGAGAAAAGAAAACCACATAGTTTTAAAAGTCACAAATGTATAGCACCTTTATATATGCATGTTGATACTAAAATTATAAGGTCATACAATGCTATTCACATTGAAGATATAAAACTATCAATTTTCTTATTTCATAGGACATTCTGTGATAACATTTATTTTTTAATTCTTTACTGTTTTCAAAGTTACAATAACTTTTATTGGCCTTGTTTTGTTATGGTGTTTTAGGATGATGACATAAACATTAATGTAAATAAAAATAAATAATATATTATGCATATTTACTATGGTTACAGATTTAAGTATATTACTTCTATAGAAAGAAAAGAAAATGAAGTCTCTCAGTTGTGTCCAACTCTTTGCGACCCCGTAGACTGTAGCCCACCAGGCTCCTCCGTCTACAGAATTTTCCAGGCAAGAGTACTGGGGTGGGTTGCCATTTCTTTCTCCAGCAGATCTTCCCAACTTGGGGAACAAACCTGGGTCTCCCACATTGCAGGCAGATGCTTTACCATCTGAGTCATCATAATTCTTAGTAATCCTGACAGGAAATTATTACCAACTCTATTTTTCAGGTAGTGAAATTAAGGCTCAGTGAGGAAATTACTTAGCCATTAATAGATAATAGAACTGTAATTTTAACAGTAATATCACTTATTCAAATACATTATTTTTCCAACTACAATGCTGCCTTTAAAAAATGGAACACCAGAACCAAGTCAAATGCTCAGGATTATGCCCTGATCTATGAAATGAATCAGGATTTTAAATAATGAAATATACATAGTAGTGATGTTTGTACACAAATGGTTATAACAAGATAAAGGGGCGTAACTGGAATTCTCCAAGCCATCAAAAAATGAAACTCTGTGATGCTTCCCACTATTCTCTGTCATTCTAACTGATGTTAGATCCAGGAAGACTGAGCATATTTCAGCTTCTGGAGTTTCATAAATGGAAGGAGCAAATTTCTTTCTTTTATTTCCACTTGTAGGATACGGATTACTTGTTTTTTAAGAGCCTCATATCACTGAAGAGGAATCATACTTAAGAGATATCAGTTAGTTATTCTTGGTTCAGTTTTAAGAGTTAAAAAATTTAATTGAAATTATTACCTCAGTGGCAGCAATTTTGCTGATGAGACCAAGTGAATAGCTGCATTTACCACAAGAGGGCTAGTTGATGAATACTTTATTCACAACTATAAGCTCGAATGTACTTTAATGAAAAAATATTTAATTATACTACTGAAAACTGCCCCATTTCTTGACATATATTAGATATCATCTTCTTGAAAAAAATGTACATGTAAAAAATGTTGCACAATGTGACTGAGTTAGTTTTCTTTCCTGGTCACAAGTCTTCTAATAATTAATTCCTTCACACTTTGCAACATCATAAGAACAAGTACTGTTAAAGATATAATATTAATTTACAGATACCTTTTTAAAGGCTTTAAAATCAGCTTTACTCAATGTGCACTTGTCAGAAATACTTCTCCAGAATTAACCAGGTCCTTGTTTAAAACATTAAGATCTAAACTTATCGAGGCCAACCGAATCAGAATCCCTAGATACGTATTTACAGATTCCCGAGAGAATTTTAAACACACTCATTTTCTTAATAGACTTTAGGGAAGTTTTATGCTCACAGCAATAACAGAACAAATACGAAGTTACCATACACTCCTTGCCCCCACACACTCATAGCCTCCTCCACTATCAACATCCCAACCCAGGATGGGGTATGTACTGTGATCAATGGGCTGGAGTTTATATGAGGGTCCACCCATTGTGTTATACATGCCATGGGTTTGAACAAATGTATTTAGACTTGCGTCTACCACTGTAGTCCTAGCAGTAGTTTCACTGTTCTAAATATCCTCTGTGCTTTAACTATCCATTCCTCCCTCCTCCTACTACCAAATACTGCTGACTATTTTCTTCAGAGTTTTGCCTTTTCCAGAATGTCATATGGTTGGAAACATAAATATGCAGGTTTCAGACTGAGCTTCTTTCACTTAGTAATATCTATATATTTCAGTTTTCTCCATATTTCTTCATGACTTGATAGCTCATTTATTTCTATTTCCAAATAATAGGGCATTGTCTACATGGACCAGTATGCTTATCTGCTTATCTAATTAAGATAATTTCAGTTGCTTCCAAGTTTTGGTAATTATTAACAAAGATATACTTCATATATCCATGTGTACTTTTTATGTGTGAACATAAGTTTTCAATACCAAGGAGTAAATATCAAGGAGTATGATGTCTGGAGTGAAGTAGGGAAAACCACTAGGCTATTTGGGTATAAACTAAATCAAATCCCTTATGATCATACAGAGGAGGTGATGAATAGATTCAAAAGATTAGATCTGGTGGACAGAGTGCCTGAAGAACTATGTACAGAGGTTTGCAACATTGTAGAGGAGGCAATGACCAAAAACATCTCAATACAAAAGAAATTCAAAGGCAAAGTGGCTGGCTGAGGAGGCTTCACAAATAGCTGGGCAAAGAAGAGAAGTGAAAGAAAAGGGAGAAAGGGAAAGATATACTGAACTGAACGCAAAGTGCCAGAGAGTAGCAAGGAGAGAAAAGAAGGTCTTCTTAAATGAGCAATGCAAAGAAACAGAGGAAAATAATGGAATGGGAAAGACTAGAGATATCGTCAAGATAACTGGAGATGGTAAGGGGACATTTCATGCAAGGATGGGTAAGATAAAGGACAGAAAGAGTAAGGACCTAATAGCTGCAGAAGATATTAAGAAGAGGTGGGCAAGAATACACAGAAAACGCTACAAAAAAAGATCTTATTATTGTTCAGTCATTCAGTCATGTCTGATTTTTTGATACCCCCTGGACTGTAGCACATACCAGGCTTCCCTGTCCTTCACTACCTCCTAGAATTTGCTCAAATTCATGTCCATTGAGTTGATGATGCCATCCAACCACCTCATCCTCTCTTGCCCCCTTCTCCTCCCGCCTTCAATCTTGCCCAGCATCGGAGTCTTTTCCTACGAGTTAGCTTTCGCATCAGGTAGCCAAAGTATTGGCGGTTCAGCTTCAGCATCTGTCCTTCCAGTGAATATTCAGGATTGATTTCCTTTAGGATTGACTGGTTTGAACTTCTTGCTATCCAAGGAACTCTCAAGTTTCCCCCAGTACCACAGTTAGAAAGCATCAGTTCTTCAGTGTTCAGTTTTCTTTATGGTCCAACTCTCACATCCATACATGACTACTGGAAAAATCATAGCTTTGATTGTATGGACCTTGGTTGGCAAAGCAATATCTCTCTCTTTTTTAACATGCAGTGTAGATTTGTCATAGCTCTTATTGCAAGGAGCAGGTGTATTTTAATTTCATGGCTGAAGTCACTGTCCACAGAGATTTTGAAGCCCAAGTAAATAAAGTCTGTCACTTATTCCTTTGTTTCCCCATCTACTGTCATGAAGTGATGGGACTGAATGCCATGATCTTAGTTTTTTGAATGGTGAGGTTTAACCCAGCTTTTTCACTCTCCTCTTTCACCTTCATCAAGTGGCTCTTTAATTTCTCTTCACTTTCTGCCATTAGAGTGCTATCAAGTGCATATCTGAAGTTATTGCTATTTCTCCCGGCAATCTTGGTTCCAGCTTGAGCTTCCTCCAGCCTGGCATTTTGCATGATGTACTCTGCAAATAAGTTACATAATCTGGGTGACAATATACAACCTTCATGTACTCCTTTCCCAATTTTGAACCAGTTTGTTGTTTCATGTCCAGATTCAACTGTTGCTTCTTGTCCTGCATACAGGTTTTTTAGGAGGGAGATAAGGTGCTCTGCTATTCCTGTCTCTTTAGGAATTTCCCACAGTTTGTTGCGACTCACACATTCAAAGCCTTTACTGTAGTCAGCAAAGCAGATGTTTTGGATCTTAATGACCAGGATAACCAAAACGGTGTGCTCGCTCACCTAGAGCCAGACATTGTGGAATGTGAAGTCAAGAGAGCCTTAGAAAGCATCACTATGAACAACGCTAGTAGAGGCGATGCAAACCCTACTGAGCTATTTAAAATGCTAACCGATGATGCTGTGAAAGTGCTGCACTCACCATGCGAGCAAATGTGGAACACTCAGCAGTGGCCACAGGACTAGAAGAGGTCAGTTTTCATTCCAACTCCAAGGAAGGGCAAACCACTGTTAACGAATGTTCTAACTACCACGTAATTGCACTTATTTCACATGCTATTGAAGTTCTGCTGAACCATGAGCTTCCAAATGTACACGTTGGGTTTAGGTCAGGCAGAGGAACCTGGGATTAAATTGCCATCATTGTTGGAGTCTATAGAAAGCACAGGAGTTCCAGAAAAACATCTATTTCTACTTCGTGGACCAGGCTAAAACCTTTGACTGTGTGGATAACAAGAAAGTGTGGAAAATTCTTATAGAGTTAAGAATACTAGATCACCTACCTGTCTCATAAGAAACCTGCATGCAGGTCAAGAAGCAATAGTTAGAACTGAAGGAAGAACAGGATGGTTCAAAATTGAGAAAAGAGTATGCCAAGGCTATGTATTGTCAGCCTGCTTATTTAGCTTATGTGAAGGGTCCATTACGTCAAATGTCAGGTGGGATGAAGCATAGGCCGAAATCAAGATTGCTGGCAGAAACATCAACAACCTCAGATATGCAGATGATACCACTATAATGGCAGAAAAAGAAGAGGAACTAAAGAGCCTCTTGATGACAGTAAAAGAGGAGTGTGAAAAAGCTGGCCTAAAACTCAACATTCAAAAATCTAAGATCATGGCATCTGGTATCCAGTTCCATCACTTCATGGCAAATAGAAGAGGAAATAGTGGAAGCAGTGATTGGTTTTATTTTATTTTTTTTGGGGGGGGGGGGGGACGGCTCCAAAATCACTGCAGATGGTGACCACAGCCATGGAATTAAAAGATATTTGCTCCTGGGAAGGAAAGCTATGACAAACCTAGACAGGATATTAAAATCAAAGATATCACTTTGACAAGAAAGCCCTATACAGTCAAAGCTATGTTTTTTTTCAGTAGCCATGCATGGAAGTGAGAGTAGGACCATAAAAAAGGCTGAGTGCCAAAGAACTGATGCTTTTAAATTGTGATGCTGGAGAATACTCTTGAGAGTCCCTTGGACTGCAAGATCAAACCAATCAACCTTAAAGGAAATCAACCCTGAATATTCACTGGAAGGACTGATGCCGAAAGTGAAGCCCCAATACTTTGGCCACCCAATGGGAAGAGCTGACTAACTGGAAAAGACTCTGATGCTGAGGAAGATGAATATTAAAGGCAGGTGGAGAAGGGGGTGACAGAGGATGAGATGTTTAGATAGTATCACTGACTCACTGGACGAATTTGAACAAACTCTGGGAGATAGCAAAGGACAGGGAACCCTGGCACGCTGCAGTTCATGGATTGCCAATTGTCACACCTGACTTAGTGACTGAACAATAAACCACAACAATAACAATGACGCTTTATATAGAGAATCCTAAAGTCTCCACCCAGAAATTATTAGACTAATAAATGAGTTCAGTAAGCTTACATGACACAAGATGAATATACAGAACTGCTTTGTATTCCTATACACTCAAAATGAAATATCAGAAAAAGAAAGTAAAAATAAATCTCATTTAAAATTCCACATAAAGAAATTAAATACCTATATATAAACTTAACCAAGGCACTGAAAAACCTATATTTTGCAACCTATGAGACAGCGATGAAGGAAATTGAGCATGATACAAATAAATAGAAATATATCCTGTGCTGTTGGATTGGAAGAATTAATATTGTTCAGTTGGACATACTATCCAAAGCCAGCTACAGATTTAACACAAATCCTATTAAAATAGTCATGCTGATTTTTACAGAACTGAAAGGAATAATGCTAAAATATACGTGGAACCACAAAGACCTCTAATTGTGAAAGCAATTTTGAAGGGGAGTAAAGGAATTAGTTGGAGGTATAACCTTCCTAGATGTCAGAGTATACAACAAAATTATAGGAATTAAAACTGTGTGGTATTGGCACAGAACCAGATACATGGTCAGTGGAACAGAAAAGAGGACCCAGATGTCAGACCAAATTCACGATGAATTAACCTGTGATAAAGAGACAAAAACACACATGGAGGAAAGCAGGCTTTTCCACAAGTAGTGCTGGAAAAGATGAACAGCCATATGCAAAACAATTATCCCTCACACCACATATAAAAACAAACTCAACATGGATGAAATACATAAATGCAAGACCTAAAACCATAAAATTCCTAGAAGAGAACACAGAAAACTCTTTGGCATAAATCATACCAATATTTTCTTATGTCAATCTCCTAAGGCAAAATAAATAAAACCAAAAATGAACAAATGAGATGTAATTAAACTTAACAACATTTGCACAGCAAAGGAAATCACCGACAAAATAAGACATTTTACACAAGGGGAGAAAATATTTGCAAAAGGACCCAACTGACAGATTACTATACAAAATCTACAAACAACCTATACAAGACTACATTAAAAAAAAAAAAAAAAAAAAAGCCCAAAGGGAAAATGGTCAGAAGACCTGACTAGACATTTTTCCAAAGACATACAGATGGCTAATAGAACATGAAAAGATGTTCAACATTGCTAATTATTAGAAAAATGCAAGTCAATGCCAAATAAGGTATTATCTCACATCTGTCAGAAGAGTTATCATCCGAAAGTCTACAAACGGTGTGGCAAGGGTATTGTAAAGGCAACCCTTGTACACTATTGGTGGGAATGTAAGTTGATATTGTCACTATGGAAAACAGTATAAAGATTCCTCAAAAACCTAGAAATAGAACTAATATACAATCTGGCAATTCCATTCCTGGGTCTACATTAAGAAAATAAATAACATCACTACTTCAAAAAGATACACAATCCCAAAGTTCATAGTAGCATTATTTCAGTAGTCAAGATGTTGTTGTTGTTTAGTAGTGAAGTCGAGTCAGACTCTTGCAATCCCATGGACTGTAGCCCACCAGGCTGCTCAGTCCCTGGGATTTCCTAGGCAAGAATACTGGGGAAGGCTGCCATTTCCTTCTGCAGGGGGTCTTCCCGACCCAGGGATCGGACCCATGTCTCCTGCATGGGCAGCTGGTTTCTCTACCACTAAAAAAGCCCACAGAAGCACCCTCAGTGTACAACAGATGGCTGGCTTAGAAAACATATATATAAACAATGTAATATTACTCAGCCACAAAACAGAATGAAATATTGCCATCTGTAGAAACATGGATGGGCCTAGAGAATATATATGCTGAGTGAAATGTCAGACAAAGTCAAATGCTCTATGACATCACTTATATGTGGGATCTAAAATAATATAGATACACGTATATGCAAAACAGACAGACTTACATTGTTGGTGGGAATGTAAATTGGTGCAGGAAAAGAACTTGTGGTTACCAAAGGGGAGAAGGAAGGTGGAAGGAGCAAATTAAGTGTATGGAATTAGCAGATATAAACTACTATATATAGAATAGATAAGCAACAAGCACATATTGTATTGCTCAGAGAATTATACCAATTTTGCTGTCACAACCTATAATGGAGTATAACCTGCAAAAATACTGAATCATTATGCTATACACCAAAAATTAACATAATTCTGTAAATCATCTATACTTCCATGAAGAAGTTATTTTACAAATCATTTTCAATTATAAAACATAATTTACCTCTGTTATAATGCCGCAATTTTGCTGTTTTCCCACAAATATGTTCTCAGACAAGTTTGCAAAGTCAGAGCATGTTAAAAATAAATATATGTTTGTAAGGAAATATCAACAACAGAGGAGGGACCAAGACTTCAGGCGTAATGTGGTGAATACTCTTCATTTGAAAGGCCTTCTGCTCTATCACATGCTAAAACAATTCCAAGTCATTCATTCATGCACTAGGTGCATATTAGTGAAGCTCCAGTCTGTGCCAGACACCATGTTAGGCGCTGGCTGCACAGTATGAAAGAAGGTACATTGTCTAACCTAAAAGCGATCTTCTCATTGCTTTAATAAATAATGATATTTTTATGAAAGTTTTTTCAACCTGAACTGCTTTCCTAAGAAAGTGGTGTTTATCTTAGAGAAAGAATAAAAACTAGCAAAGAGCAGAATAAAATAAACAAATTATTCATAACCCAAAAGACCCATAAAAAGTAGAAAGCTTGAAAGTTAAAACAAACAAAAGCTGCTTCAGTCATCTGGCTGCTGTGGCCACCACAGCCCCCGCCATCTGTCAGCGCTGAGAGGCGGACAGCACCGCATCTGCACCGCTGGAGCTTTCTTGGGAGGCTGTGAAGCTTGCTGCGTGCTCACTTATATTCTCTTCACCACCTTCCAGACCGCAACTGAATTGGTTTGTTTCTTTTTCCTTCACCACAGCTAATCTGCCTCATCTGGCTTTGGATCAAGCATCCCCCTGCTGTGCAGTCTGACAGACTTTCTTATTTATTCCCTTATACCTTATTCAGAAAATAGACACAATATTTTCACTCTCAAGGAAGTTTGTGCAGGGCCACCATGTTATCATTTGCTCTACACAGTTTTTAAAAGGCTATTATTGCTGCAGAATTCTAATGCTCATAAGCATAGCAAGGAATTGTGATAAAAGAAACAAAATGAAAAAAGAAAGTGTGCATTTGCTTGATATATCTTGAATATTTCTTTCTGTTATTCTTCACGGTTGATAATTTTTTAACTGCTTGAAATTTTCTGTACAAAATGCGGTTCCAAAGTCTTTAATTATGTGCTACTAAAATGTTTTTGAATAAGATTGTATGCAATATTGCACCATATTAAGTTATCTTTGATTGCACCGTTTTATTAGAAATTCTATAATCCCACATTTAAAAAAGAAAAGACTGCTGTTTGTATTTGAATTTAAAAATCTGTCATAAAAATCTACTTCAAATAGAAAAATGCGTAGAGTAGGTAAATCAACATTCATTGAGAAAATTATGAAGGGCACATAAACATTCGTAAAATTTTAATCATGCTATTTATCAAATAAATGCTAAGTGAAACTATATATTTTATAGTTCAAAAATATGTAATGAAGATGGTTTTAATGATAATAAATTTCTGTGAATTTGGAGAATGGCCAATGTTATAACATCAGTTCAGAGGGAATATAATTTCATCCATTTTTTCCTGGAAAAAAATCTCAGCACAATGTGTACATAAGGTCTCTTCTTATTCAAAGTCAATCAGAGACATATCAAACACTGTATACATATATGTATAAAAATAAAATATTTTAATAAGATAAAAATATTTTAATAAGAGTTTGCTATCATTATAAAAGTAATAGCAAAAGAATATGAAACAAAAATCACTAAAATAATTATTAAGCTATTGTTTCTAATTTATTTTATACTGTTTCTACATTCATTTTTTTAAAATTTAAACTTAGAATTTCTAAATCTTAGGATTTTTTTAATATTTGATCTTCAGACTCTTTAAATATTTGAACTTTCTAAATTTTAACAAGAATTCTTTGATGATGTTAAATATTTTATCCAGGTAGGTAAGAAGTGCTTTTATACAATTTACCTTCTAACAAAGCTATATTTTCACCCACTTACACAAAATAGAATTCATTTTAAACATTCAGGACAATGTGTTGGAATGTGTCCAGTTTAATTTATGCTCACACAATCTTTTAAAATATTACTCTTTCTGTAAAGCTAATGTGTTTTCCCTAGATGATTTTGGTAGTTTCTACATCTATGTTTCAATTTCCTTGTTATTCAGTAACTATCATGTACAGTTGTAAATCTTTCTTTTGTGCATTTTTTTCTACCAGATCCTAAACTTTTGCTTTTGATATTCTCAGTGTCTAGGATTAAAGCACAATGTAAACAGTGGGCATTTAAGAATATTTGTTGAACAAATGTCCTAAGTCATGAATGTCATATATGTAGAATTCACATACTTTTCTTAATAAAAACTCTTCTCCCATGCATATGTTGATCAGTCTTTTCTTCATCATCCATACTTAGCTTTTCTAGATGGAAGATTCCATGCAGAAAATCAGTCCAGTTCAGTCAATCAGGCACGTCTGACTTTTTCTAACCACATGGATTACAGCACATCAGGCCTCTCTGTCCATCACCAACTCCCAGAGCTTACTCAGACTCATGCCGATTGAGTCGGTGATGCCATCCAACCACCATCATCTTCTGTCGTCCCCTTCTCCTCCCACCTACAATCTTTCCCAGCATCAGGGTCTTTTCAAATGAGTCAGTTCTTCACATCAGGGAGCCAAAGTATTGGAGTTTCAGCTTCAGCTTCAGTCCTTCCAATGAATATTCAAGACTGATTTCCTTTGGATGGATTGGTTGGATCTACTTGCTGTCCAAGCGACTCTCAAGAGTCTTCTCCAACACCACAGTTCAAAAGCATCAGTTCTTCACTGCTCAACTTTCATTATTGTCCAACTCTCACAACCATACATGAGCACTGGGAAAGCCATAGCTTTGACTACATAGACCTTTGTTGGCAAAGTAATGTCACTGCTTTTTAAATAAGGTGTCTAGGTTGGTCATAACTTTCCTTCCAAGGCGTAAGTGTCTTTTTATTTCATGGCTGCAGTCACCATCCACAGTGATTTCGGAGCCCCCCAAAATAAAGTCTGCCACTGTTTCCCTGTCTATCTGCCATAAAGTGATGGCACTAGATGCCATGATCTTAGTTTTCTGAATGTTGAGCTTTTAGCCAACTTTTTCAATCTCCTCTTTAACTTTAATTAAGAGGCTTGTTAGTGCTTCTTTGCTTTCTGCCATAAGGGTGATGTCATCTGCAAATCTGAGTTACTGATATTTCTGCCAGCAATCTTTATTCCAGTTTGTGCTTCATCCAGTCCAGCATTTCTCATGATGTACTCTGCATATAAGTTAAATAAGCAGGGTGACAATATACAGTCTTAACATACTCCTTTCTCAATTTGGAACCAGTCTTTGTTCCATGTCCAATTCTAACTGTTGCTTCCTGACCTGCATACAGATTTCTCAGGAGGCATGTCTGGTAGCCTGGTACTCCCATATCTTTCAGAATTTCCTCAGGTTGTTGTGATCCACACAGTCAAAAGCTTTGACATAGTCAATAGAGCAGAAAAGATGTTTTTCTGGAACTCTCTTGCTTTTTCAATGATCCAAGGGATGTTGGCAACTTTATCTCTGGTTCCTCTGCCTTTTCCAAAACCAGCTTGAACATCTGGAAGTTCTCGGTTCACGTACTGTAAAAGACTGGCTTGTAGAATTTTGAGCATCACTTTACTAACGTGTGAGATGAGTGCAATTGTGTGGTAGTTTGAGCATTCTTTGGCATTGTCTTTTAGGGTGATTGGGATGAAAACTGACCTTTTCCAGTCCTGTGTCCACTGCTGAGTTTTCCAAATTTGCTGGCATATTGAGTGCAGCACTTTCACAGCATCATCTTTCAGGATTTGAAATAGCTCAACTGGAATCCCATCATCTCCACTAGCTTTGTTCATAGTGATGCTTCTTCCTAAGGCCCACTTGACTTCGCATTCCAGGATGTCTGGCTCTAGGTGAGTGATCACACCATCGTGGTTATCTGAGTCGTGAAGATCTTTTTTGTATAGTTCTGTGTCTTCTTGCTACCTCTTCTTAATATCTTCTGGTTCTGTTAGGTTCATACAATTTCTGTCCTTTATTGAGCCCATCTTTCCATGAAATGTTCCCTTGGTATCTTTAATTTTCTTGAAGAGATTGATAGTCTTTCCCATTCTATTGTTTTCCTCTATTTCTTTGCATCGATCACTGAGGAAGGCTTTCTTATCTCTCCTTGCTATTCTTTGAAACTCTGCATTCAAATGGGTATATCTTTCCTTTTCTCCTATGCCTTTGGCTTCTCTTCTTTTCATAGCTGTTTTCACGGCCTCCTCACGCCACCATTTTGCCTTTTTGCATTTCTTTTTCTTGGGATGGTCTTGATCACTGCCTCCTGCACAGTCTCTCAAATCTCTGCCCATAGTTCATCAGGCACTCTATCTATCAGATCTAGTCCCTTAAATCTATTTCTCACTTCCACTGTATAATCGTAACAGATTTGATTTAGGTCATACCTGAATGGTCTAGTGGTTTACCCACTTCAGTTGAAGTCAGAATTTGGCAATAAGGAGTTCATGTTCTGAGCCACAGTCACCTCCCAGTCTTGTTTGTACTGACTGTATAGAGCTTCTCCATCTTTGGCTGCAAAGAATACAATCAATCTGGTTTCAGTATTGACCATCTGGTGATGTCCATGTGTAGAGTCTTCTCTTGTGTTGTTGGAAGAGGGTGTTTGCTATGACCAGTGCATTTTCTTGACTAAACTCTTAGCCTTTGCCTTGCTTCATTCCATACTCCAAGGCCAAATTTGCCTGATATTGCAGGTGTTTCTTGACTTCCTACTTTTGCATTCCAGTCCCCTATAATGAAAAGGACATCTTTTTTGGGTGTTAGTTCTAGAAGGTCTTGTAGGTCTTCATAGAATCATTCAACATCAGCTTCTTCAGCATTACTGGTTGGGGCATAGACTTGGATTACCGTGATATTGAATGGTTTTCCTTGGAACCAAACAGAGATCATTCTGTATTTTATGAGATTGTATCCAGGCACTGCATTTTGTACTCTTTTGTTGACCATGGTGGCTATTCCATTCCTTCTAAGGGATTCTTGCCCACAGTAGTAGATATAGTAGTCATCTGAGTTAAATTTACCCATTTCAGTCCATTTTAGTTCACTGATTCCTAAAATGTCGATGTTTACTCTTGCCATATCCTGTTTGACCACTTCCAAATTGCCTTGATTCATGGAACTAACATTCTGGGTTCCTATTCAATATTGCTCTTTACAGCATTGGACCTTGCTTCTGTCACCAGTCACATCCCCAGCTGGTTGTTGTGTCTGCTTTGATTCCGTCTCTTCACTCTTTCTGGAGTTGTTTCTCCACTGATCTCCAGTACCAAATTGGGCACCTACCCGCCTGGGGAGTTCCTCTTTCAGTGTCCTATCTTTCGGCCTTTTCATACTGTTCACGGGGTTCTCAAGGCAAGAACACTGGTTTGCCACTCCCTCCTCCAGTGGCCCATGCTTGGTCAGAACTCTCCGCCATGCCCCTTGGCCTTGGGTGGCCCTACAGGGCATGGCTCATAGTGTCATTGAGTGAGACAAGGCCGTGGTCCATTGATCAGACCGACCATGCAGCAATGCCCTGTGGTTAATTTAGACGTGTGTGCCGTCTACACTCCCTTCCTTAAACCTTCTAAGTGATCTAAAGCTCTTGGCCTACCTATCCCCACCAATCAGTAGATTTCCTAGCTCATTCTTTTTGTGCTTCTCTAATTCACATGAATAAACATGTGGCCTCTCTTGATTGTGTCTAAGGCATGTAGGCAATCATTATAAGCCCCCATATCCATTACCCCAGGAGACAGCCCTCACTTCTGCATTTGCCACCTGTGACAAGATCCTGCCATTACAACGATGTCCTCCGCACAACATCACGCTGGGGCTATAGGAAGGCATGTTGCTCTGCAGAGAGCCGATCAGTCCCACCAGCACCTGTGACTGATACACGTCTTCATGTATTTCTAACACACGCTGCTCAGAATACGGCTCTGATCCTAAGCATGTTCCAAAATGAAAAAAATAATATATAAGACCCTGAGTGTTCCCTCAGGGCCCTGCCAGTTGCATAAGACACAGAGGCGCGATCACTGACAGAGGGTACATACCTTTGCCTCTGGCTCCAGCATGACACGCAGGGAAAATGGACTGCCATCCCTAAAGTTATCTCTGAGGAAAGAGATGGGGGATGGTGGGCAAGCAAAGCAACATGCCAAGACGATCTTATACAAACGTATTACCTTCCTTCTCCTGTAAAGAGTCTTTGATTTTTCTCTATCTTTTACTAGATTCCAGAGTTTCAGAACGTTGATTCTTAAAGCAGATGCCAGCCCAGCTATTGCTTCAATGGAAAAATGGGTTCCTCGTATTTCTTACTCCACAATTTTTAGTCCCAGGTAAGTTTTTATCTTTCTACTTGTTGCTCAGTCATATCTAACTCTTTGCTACTCCATAGCCTCTAGCTCACCAGGCTCCTCTGTCCATGGCATTTCCCAGGCAAGAATATGGGAGTGGGCTGCCCTTTCCTGCTCCAGGGGACCTTACCAACCCAGCGATAGAACTCAGGTCTCTGGCATCTCCTGCATTGGTGGGTGGATGCTTTGCCATTGAGCCATGAGGAAGGACTTTACAAATTATTCTCTTGCCTCTGTCCTAACAGCCCACTCTTGGGTTATAATAACACTTTCATAACAGATAAAGGAGGGAGCCTTGGATGTAAGGTGAGAACTTTGAATTTAACATAATGATTGTTAATATGATGAAATATTTTACAAAATGAATATAAACAAATCTGACACTTGGTTATTGAATTATCACCTCTGAAATCTACAATATTGCCTTTCATTTCCCCTTTACATTCACAGATCAACCCCTTCACTTTCTAGTTTACCTTTCTGGGATCTGTTTCCTAGCGTTAATATAATCTTTTGGGGCAGGCTTTTCATCCCCTGTAAGTAGGCTATATAGATGATACTGAAGGGAAGTATAAGATATTGACATATTTAAAAGGGGATACTTGCTATATAAGTGAACTCACTCTCATGTGTGTTTTGGGGTTTAGTGACAACAATCATATTACCATTACTCAGTAATAATTTATTAGTTTCACTGTGTAAATAAAATCCCATTATTAATGATAATAATTTGACAATATCAATTTAGATTTATAATTTATGTATTTGAGGATGTGATTTTATTAAAATGATAGATGTAAAAGATTTAAACAAACAGAATTAAATTATGTATTCTCAGAGACAGAGTTCTATGATTATGGGTATATTCCACACATACTGTTCTTTACAGCTTGCTTTTTCTTCTGAGATCAAACTTTAGTGACATGAATTAGGTTCAATTTTTATATCATTATTCCTCCTATATTGAGTAATTTGGAGAATCTAATATTTATGTCCTAAATATAGTATTTTTAATTAATTTTTATTAGAGTATAGCTCATTCACAGTTAGTTTCTGTTGTGAGGTAAAGTGAATCAGTTATACATACACACATCCTCTTTTTTAGACTTTTTTAGATGATGGTGCTTAAGATTGCTGAGTAGAGTGCCCTGTGCTGTATAGGAAGTTGTTGTTAATCACATACTTTAAATGTGTGCATCACAAAAATATTTATTTCACAGCTATTTATTTCTCTTGTTCAAACATGTAAATATCTGAATGCTCTTTATATTGCTCCAGATAATTCAGGGCTTCTAATATACTAATTACATAAAATCAGAGGGTTAAATTGCCAACATCCATTGGATCATAGAAAAAGCAAAGGAATTCCAGAAATAAAAAATCTACTTCTGCTTCATTGACTAGGCTAAAGCCTTTGACTGTGTAGATCACAGCAAACTGATAAATTCTTAAAGCGATGGGAATACCAGACCTTACTTGTTTACTGAAAAACCTGTATGCATGTAAACAAGCAACAGTTAGAACCAGACATGGAACAACAGGCTGGTTCAAAATTGGGAAAGGAGTATGTGAAGGCTCTCTACTGTAACCCTGCTTATTTAACTTATATGAAGAGTACATCATGCAAAATGCCAGGCTGCATAAATTACAAACTGGAATAAAAATTGCCAGAAGAAATGTTAAGAGCCTCAGATATACAGATGATACCACTCTAATGGCACAAAGTAAAGAGGAACTAAAAGCCCTCTTGATAAGGGTGAAAGAAGAGAGAGAAAAGCTGCCTTAAAAATTCAACATTCAAGAAATGAAATTAGTGGCAGCTGGTCCCATCAGTTCAAGGCAAATAGATGGGAAAAAAGTGGAAGCTGTGGCAGATTCTATCCTGGGGGCTCTAGAATCACTGCAGATCGTGACTGCAGTCATGAAATAAAAAGATGCTTACCCCTTGGAAGAAAACCTATGATAAACCTAGGCAGCATATTAGAAAGCAGAGACGTTACTGTGCTGACCAAGGTCTGTATAGCCAAAGCTATGGTTTTTCCAGTAGTCTTGTATGGATGTGAGAGTTGGATCATAAAGAAGGCTGAGTGTCGAAGAACTGATGCTTTCTAACTGCGGTGCTGGAGAAGACTCAGAAGAGTCTCTCGGACTGCAAGGAGATCCAACGAGTCCATCTGAAAGAAGATCAGTCCTGAATATTCATTAGAAGAACTGATGCTGAAGTTTGCATATTTTGGCCACCTGATGTGAAGAACCGACTCACTGGAAAAGACCCTGATGCTGGGAAAGATTGAGGGCAGGAGGTAAAGGGGATGACAGAGGATGAGATGGTTGGATGGCATCACTGACTCAATGGACCTGAGTTTGAGCAAGCTCTGGGAGTTGGTGAAGCACAGGGAAGCCTGGCGTGCTGCAGCCCCTGGGGTTGCACAGAGTTGGACCTGACTCAGTGACTGGACAACCACAACTAGTGACGATGAGCGCATTTAAAGCAGACATCCGGGGACTGAATGAAGTTCTCTGCTCTCAATAGTAGGGACTGCCTTTCCAAGCTTCTATCTTCAAGATAGGTCTATGATAGCCAGAGGTCAAAGAAAAATGCTGTTTAAAAGCTATCACCTTTAGACAACTCTTAAAATTTTCTCCATGTTTTATCATATTGCTTCCCACTGTTAGAACTAGAAACAACGAGATATATTCAACAATGACAAAAGTTCATGTATTCTGTACAGATGTATCTTCAATTTCCATAAAATCCATTTATATGAGTTACTGCCACAAAGACAACCAATGGGGATTTTATTTAAAATTATTCTAAAAGCCTTATTTTGTATATTACAACAAATGTCAGAGAATCAAAGACAAGACAAACAATAGCATCACTCTAGTGCCAAACAATGAAAATATACAACCTGTTTTATTAGCCAGAAAGAGCATATAAATACAGTTAAATGACTTTTTCCCCAGGTGACTGAAGAGTTGGAAATGTCATATACAAATGTTCTCACTTTTTTCACCTACCAAAAATAAATAAAACAACTATGATAATGCAGACTGAATGTCTGTGGATCTTCAAAATTCATGTGTTGAAGCCTAAACAGTCATGTGATAGTGTTATGAGATAAGGGCTTTGGAAGATAATTATGGAAAGTAATTAATTCCCATACAAGAAAAGACATAATTCAACCATGCTGGCACTCTGATCTCTGATTTCAAGCCTGAAAAACTGTGATTAAGAAAAAAAATTTGTTTTTTAAGCCCCTCAGCCTATGGTACTTTTGTTATAGCAACCTGGATCAACTAATCCAATAAGAACTTATTAGACTTTCAATTCTATTACTTTCTGATGTGTACAGTAACTGGAACTAAACGAAACTCTAGATTATTTGATTTAATAATCAGATTAAAATGACATGTATTTATATAAACATTTCCAGGAGGACTTAGGGAGTGTGACAATTTACCAGACCTTGTTATAAGATAGGCACCTTTCTTACCAGTGGGCTGGTGTTGGTGGTGGTTTAGATTAACTGACTTTAACTATGTTAATTAAAGATTATATTATATATTTTATAATATTATGTTATATAATTTAATTATAAGTTAATTATAGTTTTATAATATTATATTATATTATTTAATTATGTTAATAACTTAACATAATTTAAATATAATTTAACTATAATCAAATTAAATATTAAATTAAATTATAATTATAATTTAATTATGTTAATTTAACTATAATTAATAGGTCTTTATAGGACCTTTAAACATTCATTGATAAAATATAAATGGCTATATATTGCAAAGAATTTAAGTTCTGACCAAGTTTCTAAATGCTGAATATGGCTAACTCCAGCCTTCACGTTCTCTCTTCCACTGTCAAGGAAATACGTATAGAGGAACTAAATCGGATTCCTATAACTTGTGCACAGATTTAAGAGGCTTTCTTCCCTATGGTCTGGTATCGGCCCTGGAGTATGTGTGGAGTTTCTTAGGTCAAAGCATTTCTAATGAGCAGAAGATGTAGAAATATGCACTGAATTCTAGGTGTGGAATTATAATAAACGATCAGTGGTCCTGAAAGATCTCACAAGTTATTTTACTATTGGAATGGCAGCAGCTTGGGGCCAAATGGAGAAGTAGAAACAGTGTTTTGGTTTCAGCCTAATGAATTGGGTGGGAAATTTCTCAAAGATTTAAATCTGAGACCAACACCTCCCACCTGTTAAAACGGCTATTATCAAAAAGATGAGGCCACAGGCTCTGGAAAGAGTATGGTGGAAAGTGAATTACATACATCAAGTTGGTAGGAAAGTAAATTGATCCAATCACTGTGGAAAACAGCAGGGAGTTTCCTTGACAAATTAAAAATATATCTACCATACAACTCAGCAATTCCCCTTCTTGGTATACATCCAAAGGGAATGAAAACCGGATTTCTATGAGATATACACATTTTTATTGTATTAGTCAACATCTGCTTAAATGGTGAAAATTATAACTTAATACCTCCCTTACATACTTCTTGGAAAGATTAAATGGCAACATGTGAAACAGCTAATATGATCAAATATACATAAAACATAACCACTAAATGGATATAACTTTATTTATTGGTTTCATAAGTTTTATCCATCATTTTATATGTTGCATACAAGTGAGTGTGTGTGCACATGCAAATATTAATTTAATAGCATTAACTGGATTCCTACATTTTACGTTGGGATTTAGACATAAAAACAATGGCTTCTTAGAAGTAATGTATAACTAACCGGGTGTTGAACTCTTTACAGTAAAGTGGAAAACAGATAGGATGATAAGGCAAGGTCCTTGGAAATGGCAGAGCCTGAGGCATAAAAGTGCTTATACTTTACTGGAGACTAAAATCCTACAGAAACATCAGTGAGAGAAACAGTAGTGTGAGGCATGAAAGCAAACAGTGCAAATCACCAGTAAGTAAGTTACCGAAATGGCCTCGAGTTAAAACAAGAATGGCTGGTAAACAACTCTCAATGGACATCTGGCTGGTAAACAACTCTCAGTGGATATCTTTAGAGATACTTAATGGAAGAAAAGAGAAAATTTATCTGCTAATTCACTTTTATATTAAGACTTTCACTGCTGAAAATTTGGTCCACTTTCAGTTGACTCCCTTGCAGGATTTTTAGGTTGCATTTTCTGGACTCTCCAGCAGCTCCTGGGAAAGGATAACGATTGTGATGATTTCCTGCAGATATTTGTGAAACTAGGCCTTCACTGTAGAAGGATCTGTCCAAGAGAAGTAGCCTGGGGTCAGCCTTAAGGGCAAACATTCTGGACTTAGACATGTATGGCTTAAAGCCCTTTAAATCTGTTTAGCGTTGGAGAAGTTACTTACGACCCCTATTTCCTGGGATACACATCTTTAAGGTGGGGGAAATAACAGTGTTTAATACATAAACATTCCAAGAATTAAAAGCACTCTGAAAGCTAGCTAGTCCAGGATCTGCCACACGGTAAATTCTAAAAAATATTTGCTCTTATATTACTGTAACATGCTATTATTGTAATGTATGAGATATCTGTTACTCTAGAATGGATAAAAAATATATATATTTCAGCACTTACAGTGTATCTTATACTAAGGCATATTTGGGACTTTAAAGATTTTTATTTTAAAAGGGCTAATGATAACACTTTGCAAAAACTGACATACTGGAGGAAAACCTTCAACTTGACAATAACTCTACAGTCTTGAATATAAATATATATACCCTAAATGTAACCTCATCTGTTTATGTGCTGAAATGTCTTTTTGCAAGCTCTATAAAATTAAAAAAAAAAAAAACTTCTTTGTTCATGTGAGAATTGCACTCTATACTAAACAGAAATGTGCTGATTTTGAATGAAATTGTTTTGACAGACTTCAAATCAGTGACTGTTTGGCAAATATTGTGTCAAAATTCAAGTAAAAGGTGGTTTAGCAAAAAATCTTTAATATTTACAGAATTTTTAGTCTCATTTCAAAAAATCTTTAATTATTTCTTATTCAATAGATATAACAGCATGATTTTAATACATGCAGGATTTAATTTCATTTGGTTTCCTGAAGAAATACTAGGACAGTTAATTCCAAGCCTTAACAACAGTATAATTGAATGAGAAGACTTTTTAACAGGTACCTTTCTATTTTTTCATGGGAAGCAATATTTTATGAATAGATTATTAGAAACTCCTTGACACTCTGAAGGGGCCGCTCAATACGGTTCACAATTCTCCTGCCAGAATCCTGAACAGACAAAGAAGGAATTAAAGGGAACCGATCGGATAATGACAGAGCATCGCTGTTGTTGCAGGCGCAGCTGCAGAAGGGAGGCGCACGCGAGCCCCCCACGCGGCGGGAGGGCGCACCATGAGAGGGCAGCCGGCCTGCGACCCGTGGGGCGCCGGCTGCAGGGGGACGTGGGGAGCTGGGCAAGCTCGGCTCTCTTCCCAGGCAGGACTTCCCCTCTGCTTCTGTGGACGTGAGTCTGGAGAACAGGAGCGCTGCAGCGTTTCGGGGGAAGCCTCTTCCCGTGGGCCTCGGGCGCCGGAAGCAAAGCGTCCCTCCCGCCGTGGATGGTCCGTGAGCGCACGGGCGGCGCTGTCCTTCCTTCGTCGCTCAGACGCGCTTGCCTCTTGGGGACCCCCTGGGCTGTGGCCCGCCAGGCCCCTCTGTCCACGGGGTTCTCCAGGCATGAACGCTGGATGGGCTGCCATGCGCTCCTCCAGGGCATCTTCCCAACCGGGGGCCGAACCCAGCTTCCATCACTACAGGCAGATTCTCTACTGTCTGAGCAACCAGAGCCCCCCAAAACACTGGAGTGAGTAGCCTGTCCCTTCCCCGCGGGATCTTCCCAGCTCAGAAACTGAACCAAGGCCTCCTTGCAGACCTCCACTGCAGGTGGATTCTTTAATAGCTGAGCTACCAGGGAAGTCCTAATACACAGGATTCCATATTAAAAGTGAATTGAGGTAAAAGCCCTGGCAGCTACAAAGCAATAATAACTTCCTCACAGTTTAGAGGTTGTAAGAAAAAAAGAAAAAACAAAATACTAGACCTAAGAAAGAAAAGGTGCTAAGAAAGAAAACTCTGTTTCAACAGCAAAGATGTACAGATACCTTTTGTCAAAGTACATTTTCCAAAGCATTATAAATGATGCATGCAAATATAGGATGAATATGTGCCACATTTAGCTATTTAATGAGAGAAACTGCACAATGGTAAATTCAGTTCAAAAGAAATTTTGATAGTATGCTGTGAGTACTGAATATATAGTACAGAGTACACATTGAGTATGTGTCAGCATTGAAAAAATTATAGAAACAGATTAGCAATTGAGATATAAAATAGGTCAATAGGATTATAAGGCAACAAAACTGTGACCTCTGGGTTACTATTATCTGATATACAGACAAAAGTAAGTTTAATCTCTACCAGACAAATATATGGAAGATATCATGTTATGCTGGAGAGCCTGAATCAAAATTAATGGTAAATATTCAATTAATCAAGGGCATTTTTTCTCTAGAAAATCAAATAACTCTTGGATAGGACTGTTAAACACTTCACTTTGATCCTTTGAAAAGTTGTGGAGTCATTCTTTTGCCTAATTTTTAATTTAAGTGCAGCTTTTTAATAGTTTCTTCAGTGTGCTAATTCTCAAAAGTGTTTAATTGAAAATAATATACCCAAGGTAGAAGAACTCATAAATGCTAGAAGAAAGAGAAAATGAAGATATTTGAACTCTCAGTATCTTCTTCATCATATTGCAAGCTGTTTACAAATAATTTTCCAAAAATATTATCCTCAAAACTAAAACTATCTAAAAAGTAGTGTTGAGAGGTCAAGGACCACCTCTTAGACCTTAAAGAGTTAAGGCAACAAGAAAAGTGTTCCTAGAGTAGCTAAAATTGAAGTCAGTTTCTTAAACGTAGAACACCTGTTAATCATTCAGTTTTCCACTTAAATCTAAGTACTTAAAAATCTGTACTTAATATAAAAAATGTAAAAATGAGTTCTTATTTGTTCTAACTATAACAGTGCTGTTGCTACAGAATGAAATAAATAGAATACCCCAGTAGTACCTGGTATGAGGGACAGACTAATAAATTAATGGTAGCTCTTGGCACTTAAATTAGTTGACAGATGAAAACTATATATGTGAAGATTTCTGCAAAAAATTATTTGCTTATAAATGGATTTATAAAAATAAGATGGATGTTTTTAGAGCAGAAACATTTGTACAATGTTCTTATAACACTTCAATATGCCAGATGGAGCATTTAATAGCAAAGAATCCACTTCCTAAAAGTGCTAATAGTAAACACTTCTTCAAAATGCTGTTTATTTTCTAGACTTTACAGAGATGATTTTTTACAGAAAATCATACTGCGTTTTGTGATGAGAAAGGACTTGTGAATAATCAGAAACAGGATGTTATTTCACATTGCATCCACTCAAATCTTGCAGACATAACTCTTGAAAAGGTCTGAAGTCCTCTTAAAGACATCTGCCTCTTAAGGCCATTTTCACAGCATTCTAAAATGATAACAAAGACACATCCCCAGATATTTCGATAGGAATATAAAAAGCTCATCTGGAAGGAAATGCTATAATTTCAACTCTATTAATATTTCAAGGACAGTAGGTTGCATTCTAGAGGGCTGCAGAGTTCAATCTTAAGTGCTGTGATTTTATACTGTAAGTACAAAAATCAAAACTGTTAGCTTATTGCATGCTCATATTGCAAGTGAGAATGAAATGCCTGAAAATTATAGTATTTTAGTAACTTATGCATTCATATAAATAATGACCAAATTAAGTCATAGTTGATTTAATCCTAAATACTTTGTGATAGATAAATTTATTGGAATTTAGTTCCTAGTACATTATCAGCCCTAATATTAAGGGTGATGAACAGCATGGATTGAATTGTGTGGCTTCTGGAGAGAAAGACAAAGTATTTTGAAAGTGAGTTACCACATACCAACATATTTTCAAAATGCATTTCAGGAAACCTCTAGTGTTTTTCATTGATGCCTCAGAATTTTTTCATTATTTGATTCAAATTTAAATGTAATTTAATATTTCTTAAACTGTAATAAGAGTAGAAATCGGTATTTGTTTATATTAACCCTCAATATAGACAATGAATGTGTCAACTTTAGCTACCAGGTCAACCCAGAATGAAGCTTTTTAGTCATCTTTGAGCAAATGTTTAAACTTCTTATAAATGTGTCGCTGACTTGGAAGGTTACAGCTCTACAGCCGTCTATTTTTAAAAAAGAAGTCCTGGATATGTCTGCTCATGTAAAGCTTTACAAAGACACTGGTAAAGCACAGATCTATTTATTCAAATTACTGGGGAAATTCAGATGAATGTTCTTGAGGCATATACATATTATGGCATCAAAATATATGTGAAAATAAAATCATTTTATACATATCATACCCACTTCAGTTTTGAACACTTATTACTGGCTTTCATATTTCTAGAGATTTTGAGTAAGTTGTAGATATTTTACTTTCTTGAATCTGAAACATTCTACTACTGATATGAGTAGTATCATATCATAGAACTGGCTGGCTTCAGTTCAGTTCAGTCACTCAGTCATGTCTGACTCTCTGTGACCCCATAGACTGCAGTACACCGGGTCTCCCAGTCAATCACCAACTCCTGGGGTTGACTCAAACTCATGTCCATCGAGTCGGTGTTGCCATCCAACCATCTCATCCTCAGTCATCCCCTTCTCCTCCTGCCTTCAATCTTTCCCATCATCAGGGTCTTTTAAAGTGAGTCAGTTCTTCGCATCAGGTGGCCAAAGTATTGGAGTTTCAGCTTCAACGTCAGTCCTTCCAATGAATATTCAGGACTGATTTCCTTTAAGATTGACTGGTTGGATCTCCTTGCAGTCCAAGGGACTCTCAAGAGTCTCCTCCAACATCACAGTTCAAAAGCATCAATTCTTCAGTGCTCAGTGTTCTTTATAGTCCAACACTCACATCCATACATGACCACTGGAAAAACCATAGCTTTTACTAACTAGATGGACCTTTGTTGGCAAAGAAAATGTCTCTGCTGTTTAATACACTGTCTAGGTTGGTCAGAGCTTTTCTTCCAAGGAGAAAGCATCTTTTAATTTCATGACCACAGTCACCATCTGCAGTGATTTTGGAGCCCCAAAAAATAAAGTCTATCATTGTTTCCATTTTTTCCCCATCTATTTGCCATGAAGTGATGGGACCAGATGCCATGATCTTAGTTTTCTGAACGTTGAGTTTTATGCCAACTTTTTCACTCTCCTCTTTCACTTTCATCAAGAGGCTCTCTAGTTCTTTGCTTTCTGGCATAAATTTGGTGTCATCTGCATATCTGAGATTATTGATATTTCTCCTGGCAATCTTGATTCCAGCTTGTGCTTCATCCAGCCCAGAATTTCTCATGATGTACTCTGCATATAAGTTTAATAAGCGAGGTGACAATATACGGTTGTGGCTGTGACTGGTGATGGAAGTAAAGTGCGATGCTGGCTGACTCACCTACCAATTTACCTGAAGTTGCAAGGTTAGGTATTAAAATGGGTAGTTTCAGATTTATTTTACATGACTTTTAAAAATATTACCAGAATACAGACAAAAGAATAATCTCTCAGCATTCTACCAATATACTCATTTGCTATTAGCTCCCGTTTCTGCCATGGGTTTCCCTCGCTATTCACATTCCAATCTCCAGATTAAATAGCACTTCCTTAGAGTGCCTCAGATTACCCTATTTAAAGGTCTATTTCCTATTATTATTTGTTTCCTATACTTTTGCTTGTATGTTTAATAAAGTGTGTATTGATTTTGCAGCTCCATGTTGATGAATAAGATTGTATATATTTATGGTGTACAGTGTGATAAAATATATTCACCATCTCATATGGTTGTCATTTTAAGCATGTGCGTATGTGTGCCTGTGTGTGTCATAAGGACACTAAGATCTACTCTCTAAACAAGTTTCAAGTGTACAATACAGTATTATTAACTATAGTCTCAATTGATGTATAAAATAGTATTTATTTGTTTCAGTGATATTTACATTTTTGTATTTGTTATGCTATTAGTTCCATGAGGAGAGAGATTTTGTCAGTTTTATTCAAGAGTTTCTGGAAGTAAACATACAACGGAAAGAAGACTAGGAGGTAAGGTGAGGGTTGGAATATTGAGAATGTAAAACTGCACAAAATCCCAAAAGGATATCAAAATCCTCCAGAAAATGTAGTCGGTTTAATAACCATGACATTTTTAACCAAATATAATACATATATTCTGTTTCACAGTTCAAATTTATGCTGTATCATAGTATAGATATAAAGAAATATTATTCTTATGTGTGATCCGTGTGGGAAATGTAACATGTCAGTATTTCATGGTAAGTTCTTAGAAACATTTGCTGTTGTGTGTTAAGCTGCCTCAGTCGTGTCTGACTCTTTGCGACCCTGTGGACTGCAGCCCGCCAGGCTCCTGTGTCCACGGGGTCCTCCAGGCAAGAATACTGGAGCGGGCTGCCATGTCTTCCTCCCGGGGATCTTCCTGACTCAGGGGTCAAACCCATGTCTCTTAGGTCTCCTGCATTGGCAGGCAGGTTCTTTACCATTAGCACCACCTAGGAAGCCCATTAAAAAAAAATTACCGTAGGTGTTTTGTACTTAGGCCTCCCAGATGGTGCTAGTGGTAGGTAACTTGCCTACCGATGCACTTTTTCCTGCACTTGGTACTTAAGGCTTCCCGCGTGACATGACTGAAGTGGTTTAGTACTTTTTGTACTTACACATTTTGTACTTGGTGCTGTGGCCCTAAAGATGGACTTTCCTTAAACACAAATTCCTCCTCTTCTTACTATTCTTCATGCCATGACCCCTTATCTAGAATTCACCTTATTACATTTTAATTTGTAAATAAGATTATAGATTGAAAAGTTCACCTGTGAAATATACAGGAGAAGCATTTGTTGAGTGTTGCATTTTGTCAGACGCACTCCAGTTATTTCATGACCTGCCAAAGGAGTTCAACTCTATTTTACAAATGCAGAAATTTAAATCCATAGGGTGTAGAGAATATCTGCATGCCCATTCAACTCGTAACATTTTGGAGGATTTTACCTACGATCTCTTTGACCCCATCTCTAAAGTAAGTGCTGCTGGGGAAAGCACTAAAAAGAATGAAGAAATGAATTATGGAATTTTAAATATTATGAGAAAGACAATCATCACAAATAACTCTAACATAAACTAAATATTTTAAAATTTTTTAGAGACAGAAGATCATCGTGTGCATAGCAGAAACCAAGGACAACACTGTAAACCAAATGTCTAGTAATAAAAAATTTAAAACAAAGATCGTCCTGCAGTTGTTAAGAAGATAATTTGAAAATATGACTGGGTTCTCACCCACAAAAGGAAAGTTTTCTGTATAATGGCAAAATAAATAAATCGAGTGAACACTATAAAACTTGACTACAAGGTTAAGCAGAAAGATAGATAAAGAAATACAATGGTGTGCGTGGTGTGGTGCTTAGCCACCCAGCCGTGTCTGACTCTTTGCGACCCGACGGACCGTAGCCCGCCAGGCTCCTCTGTCCATGGGATTCTCCAGGCAAGAATAAAGGAGTGGGTTCCCATGCCCTCCTCCAGGGGATCTTCCCAACCCAGGGATGGAACCCACATCTCCCACATTGCAGGCGGATTCTCTACCATTTGAGCTACCACGGACCTAGAGGATTTATGAACACTAGAGTTGTATCCAATACAAAGTGGTAATAAGTGAGCAGGTTTCAAAAAATAAAAATGTCAAAACATGGCTAGGTGATACTTTGAGATGTGATTTCAGAGATGTATTTACTGGAAATGAACCTCTGATTGTTCACAGCAGCATAATATATTTCTTCCTAGAGCCATCATAATGTATGTTATCTATAATTAATTATCCTAAGCAATTTAAAAATTTTGAAATGATCACTGTTGAAAAAGTGTGATCATTGTGCATTGCAAATTTAAGTGAAATTAATCTTAGTATGAATGTAACAGGTCATCGAACACTAAAGGTTCTCTTCTGTATCCTGTACTCCTTACTTAACAGTAGGCAGATTTCCTGAGTTAAAGTGTCATATTCCTGGAGAAGGAAATGGAAACCCACTTCAGTATTCTTGCCTGGAAAATCCCACGAACGGAGGAGCCTGGTAGGGCTACAGTCCATGGGGTTGCAAAGAGTTGGACACGACTGAGCGACTTCACTTTCCTTTTCAATTTATTGTGGTGCTGGCTGTAAGCACATAGTCTCACCTAGCCCTTCCCTTTACAAATGAAAAACAGAAAATGATTCACCTATTTATTTTCAATCATATTTGGTTTTTAAAGTAAAGTTTCTATTTAAATTTCAGGTCAAACAAAGCATTGCCACCTACCAGGAAAAAAATGCATGAGAGTTCAGGATTACTAGGTCACTGCTCTAAGCTACTTGCAGAAGGGAATAAAAAGAAGAAATGCAAAAGGAAGAAAAGGAGTGAAGAAGCTGTTAGTTCAAGTAAACAAATAAACTTTAATTAACTTTTAGGATGTACCCTTTAACTTTAAAAAATAATTCAACTGCAAGCTTTAAGAACAGACATAAAAGCTGTTGTCAGAAAACTCAAAGCAGCTGACAATCTTATGTATTAGAAAACAAAGGCAAGCAGCTGGATGCTAATTTCACAAAGGGTAAATGCCACAATTCCAAAACCAGCTTAATTTACATGAAAACTATTCATCTTAGTCCTAGTACACAATTTTGGAAAAAAAACAAAAGTTTTTCAGAATGTTACAGATCAGTAAAATAACATGAATTTTAACTCTAGAGACTCTTTTCATAATTCATAAAGCTTTAGTACTCAAAGCACATTTTTGTTGTACTTATTTTTTTAAGATCAGAAAAACTACCATCTGAGCAAGTGTTTAATGTTTGACATTGATGTAAGTGGAATGATTTTGAAAGTAAAATTTGCCAAATGCTTGAAAATTTTTCCCTATCTTTGAAACTATTGAATATTAATATGCTCATGAAATTTGTCATTCATATTGATCAAGATCAAGACCAGGTAGATATTTTACCTGAATACTTTGGTTTTGATATATCCTTTGTTGAAACAGTAAATTACTTTTATTGTAAATAGTAAGCTGACTGTCTGCTACTTTCTCACATCCCTTCTTCCATTTTCCAATCTACTTGTCCACCCTGAGGAAACCCACAATATGCAGATGCTGTAGAGTTCCAGGATTAATCCCTGACATGATGGGGATGTCAGTGATATAGAAAGCTTTCACTTTGATTGCTCTCCATCAATATCATACAGGTTTTTAAATATTTTGAATTAAATTCCAGGTTTGAATGACCTGGTGAGTTATGGTAGGTATATACATCATTTTTGACATCTCTTTATACATATTTCCAGAAATGTCCACTTGTTTAAATGTCATTAAAACAGCGTTAAAGGAGTACAGTTCTTCTATCAAGAGTTAGCAAATAATTGTTAATAATATTTACATATAAAGAATAATCCTTCATTTATGCAAATATTTACTAAGCACCTATTTGCCAAAGCTATTTGCCACTTAGAACACCATGTTGAAAAATTGAGATTCATCTTATTATATGATAGATAGTATATTTTATATCTATCCCATATTAGGAGCTTTCCAAAGCACCATAATCAGAAATGCTTAGCAAAATAATATATAAACATATCATGTACTTTAACATTTGTTCTTTTTTAGCATTCAGTAATAATTGGATATAGAACATTTTCTGCCTGATATTGAAACAAAATATCATGAATATGTCCAAAAAAATTCTCTGCATCTGCTAAATATTGGCTTTTCTATATGAATGGATTTTCATAATATTTTCCTTTTGCTAACCTAAGGAAAGAGCTTCTCTTTATTTTTTTTTCTTTACAGGAATTTTCTAGCTTCAAATGACACCTATAACTTTGTAATTCTTTGATCTGGTGTATAAGACATTGTTCATGTTATGTATGTAGCGCTTGTGCTGTTACTCGTCAGCAACTTATAGTAATCACACTTAGAAAATGATACTGTGTATTAAACTGGATGCCCTGAAAGGTGCAATATAATCACATCCCCAAAGTTATTCTGAAAGCCAACTCATTCTTTAGTTTTGAATCATGTTAAACATTGATGTAAAAAGGTAGAGATTATCAATTTATTTTTGTCAGAAAGCCAAATTAGCCTAGAGCTATTTAAGACTGTATCAGTTTTTATATGTACTCATTTGAAATTACTTAAGACTTGAAAGAAAGGATAAAAATCTTTTTTCCTTTACTCTTCTTAGGATCTTGCCTGGGCCCCTGCAAATTAGACTGACAAAAGACAAAATTACAAGAAAAAAACAGACGACTTCCTGCTGAGTAACTCAGAGGAATCTGAGGACGTGGTTGCATATAGCATCTTCACAAAGGAAGAATAAATTTGTAGAGGAGTGACAAAATAGAAAAGGGCTTTGAGCTTCTAACCTTTGATCTTCTAGAAGAGAAAAATTGTGGGGAGGTAAATCTACACAGATACGTAATGGAAGATAAATATCAGTTAGTGAGGTTTGTTATGTAGGTTCTTCTGGTGCTGACTCCAGGCTTATATGAGTCTGGAGTTGTCTCAGGTAATTAAGTACAGTCTTGCCTTTCCTGGTAGGGAAGGCAGTGTAAAGAGTTTTTCTTGAATCTGCTTCTTTTCAGTTTCCCTTAGCTTAAAGTAATCATTATGCCAGAGTGGCATATTTTGGGGTAACATATTCTGGAACCCTCCAGATTCATTAACTTAAATTAAATGGAAACTGCAGGTAATATTTTATTAATTTAGATTTATATTTGTTCTCTATCACTTTCAATATTTGATTTATATATTCACTGGGCAAATCTTTTTATGAATACATAATATTTTATAACAATGCATTACACTTCAGGAAATACAGTGGGCAAATCAAAGCCTCATCTGTAACAAAACTGATTCCTAATAGGGAGTGGCATAGTAAATAAACAATAATAACATGTAGTATGTACTGAAAGTGCTACAGAGAAAAGTGAACCAAGAGAGGGATGGGATAAAATATACTAGGTTTATGAGGGGAAGATATTGTAGGATAAAGAAAATGCAACTTACAAATGCCCTGAAGAATAGCAAAGAGACCAATGTTTGAAACAAAGGTGTCCAGAAAATGGAGATCATAAAATCAGAAAGGTAACTGGTGTTGCGAAGGGCAGGCTACACATGAATGTATGTCCCTGCATTGTTTGATACTGAAAAGCACTAGAAGGAAAAATTCTTAAAGAGTAATAACACCAAATAAATTTGTAAAAGATCATTTTATTTACCATGTTTCATACAGAAGTGCAAGGGCAGAACTAGGGAGAAGAATTAGTTCCTAGAAGAACTAGGAGAAGAATTATAAGGCAGTTGCAATAAAAGTCTAGATGAGACTCTGTGGTGAGCTGGACTAAGGAGCAGACATGAACGTGGTGGGAGTCAGTATGATTTTTAGTTCATTTTGAAAGTAGAGCAAACAGTCTGCTGATGGATTGAATTTAAGATGTGAGAAAAACAGAGAACTTGGGAGTGGGTCGAAATTTTGTCCTTAGCAACTAAAATTAGGGAGTAGTCTGGTAGCTCAGACGGAGCATCTGCCTACAGTGCGGGAGACCCAAGTTCAACCCCTGGGTCGGGAAGATCCTCTGGAGAAGGAAAAGCACCCCACTCCAGTACTCTTGCCTGGACAATCCCATGGATGGAGAAGCCTGGTAAGCTACAGTTCATAGGCTCGCAAAGAGTCGGACACGACTGAGCAACTTCACTTTCACTTTCTACAAATGTAGTGGAAAAGATGAGAGGAAGAAGGCACCATTTGGGAAAGGTGAAACAGTATCTTTTGGACTTGTTGAAGTTGTAAAATCTATTAGACACTTCAACAAACATGCCAAGAGAGAAGTTGAATATATTAATCCAGAGTTCAAGGATGATACGAATTGTAGGGAATTGATAATAGCTCAGTTATAATAGTTAAAGCAATAAAATTTCATGAGATCACCAAGAAAGTACAGGTAGCTGGCTAAGTGACAAGGTCTGATTACTGAGCCTTGGAACTCCTCCACATTGCTGTTCAGTCACTCAGCTGTGTCCTACACTTTGTGACCCCATAGACAGTAGCACGCCAGTCTTCCTGTCCGTCACTATCTCCTGGAGTTTGCTCAAACTCAGGTCCGTTGCCATCCAACCATCTCATCCACTGGCATCCCCTTCTCCTCCTGCTCTCAATCTTTCCTAACATCAGGGTCTTCGCATCAGGTGGCCTAAGCTTTGGAGCTTCAGCTTTAGCATCAGTCCTCCCAATGAATATTCAAGTTTTATTTCCTTTAGAAGTGACTGGTTTGAGCTCTTTACTGTCCAAAGGACTCTCAAGAGCCTTCTCTAGCTCCAGAGTTCGAAAGCATTAATTCTTCCATACTCAGCCTTCTTTATGGTCCAATTCTCAATCCATGCATGACTACTGGAAAAACCATAGTTTTGACCATTAGGAGATCACAGAAAAGAAAAAACAAAACAAGAATGGAGACATGGAAGCAAAGGGAGGAAAGTAAGTTAGATGACCTGAAAGTCAAATGGACAAAAAAAAAAAAAAAAAAAAAATCAGAGAGAAGCAGATGATCAACTTCACCCAATGATCTCAGTTCAGTTCAATCGCTCAGTCGTGTCTGACTCTTTGTGACCCCATGAACAGGAGCACGCCAGGCCCCCCCTATCCATCGCCAACTCCCAGAGTTAAGCAGCAGCTGCGCGCAGGAGCGGCTGAGAAGAGCTACCTCACGCCCAAGGTCAAGAGCGGCGACCAAGAGGAGATACCCCACATCCAAGGTAAGAAACAGTGGCTGCACTTCGCTGGAGCAGCTGTGAAGAGACACCCCACGTCCAAGGCAAGAGAAACCTAAGTAAGATGGTAGGCACTGAGAGAGGGCATCAGAGGGCAGATAGACTGAAACCACAATCACAGACAACTAGCCAATCTGATCACAAGGACCACACCTTGTCTAACTCAATGAAACTAAACCATGCCCTGTGGGGCCACCCAAGATGGTCGGGTCATGGTGGAGAGTTCTGACAGAATGTGGTCCACTGGAGAAGGGAATGGCAAGCCACTTCAGTATTCTTGCCTTGAGAACCCCATGAACAGTATGAAAAGGCAAAAAGATAGGACACTGAAAGATGAACTCCCCAGGTCAGTAGGTGCCCAATATGCTACTGGAGATCAGTGGAGAAATAACTCCAGAAAGAATGAAGGGATGGAGCCAAAGCAAAAACAACACCCAGTTGTGGATGTGACTGTTGATAGAAGCAAGGTCCGATGCTGTAAAGAGCAATACTGCATAGGAACCTGGAATGTTAGGTCCATGAATCAAGGCAAATTGGAAGTAGTCAAACAGGAGATGGCAAGAGTGAACATTGACATTCTAGGAATCAGCAAACTAAAATGGACTGGAATGGGTGAATTTAAATCAGATGACCATTATATCCACTACTGTGAGCAAGAATCCCTTAGAAGAAATGGAGTAGCCATCAGAGTTAACAAAAGAGTCCAAAATGCAGTACTTGGATGCAATCACAAAAATGATAGAATGATCTCTGTTCGTTTCCAAGGCAAACCATTCAATATCACAGTAATCCAAGTCTATGCTCCTGTCAGTAACACTGAAGAAGCTGAAGTTGAATTGTTCTATGAAGACCTGTAAGATCTTTCAGAACTAACACCCCAAAAAGATGTCCTTTTCATTATAGGGGACTGGAATGCAAAAGTAGAAAGTCAAGAAACACCTGGAATAACAGGCAAATTTGGCCTTGGAGTATAGAAGGAAGTAGGGCAAAGGCTAACAGAGTTTTGTCAAGAGAATGCACTGGTCATAGCAAACACCCTCTTCCAACAACACAAGAGAAGACTCTATACATGTATGTCGCCAGATGGTCAACACCAAAATAAGATTGATTATATTCTTTGCAGCCAAAGATGGAGAAGCTCTATAAAGTCAGCAAAAACAAGACTGGGAACTGACTGTGGCTCAGATCAGGAACTCCTTATTGCCAAATTCAGACTTAAATTGAAGAAAGTGGGGAAAACCACTAGACCATTCAGGTACGACCTAAATCAAATCCCTTTGAATATACAGTGGAAGTGAGAAATAGATTTAAGGGACTAGATCTGATACAGAGTGCCTGATGAAATATAAACAGAGGTTCGTGACATTCTACAGGAGACAGGGATCAAGACCATCCCCAAGAAAAAGAAATGCAAAATGGCTGTCTGAGGAGGCCTTACAAATAGCTGTGAAATGAAGCGAAGTGAAAAGCAAAGGAGAAAAGAAAATATTTAAGCACAGAGAATAACAAGGAGAGATTAAAAAAAAAAAAGAAAGCCTTCATCAGCAATCAATGAAAAGAAATAGAGGAAAACAATACAATGGGAAAGACTAGAGATCTCTTCAAGAAAATTAGAGATACCAAGGGAAAGTTTCATGCAAAGATGGGCTCAATAAAGGACAGAAATGGTATGGACCTAACAGAAGCAGAGGATATTAAGAAGAGGTGGCAAGAATACACAGAAGAACTGTACAAAAAAGATCTTCATGACCCAGATAATCACGATGGTGTGATCACTCACCTAGAGCCAGACATCCTGGAATGTGAAGTCAAGTGGGCCTTGGGAAGCATCACTATGAACAAAGCTAGTGGAGGTGATGGAATGCCAGTTGAGCTATTTCTAATCCAAAGATCTATCAACTACAGTAAGCATTATGTTTGGCAATGTGGAGACCACTGATATGTTATAAAGCAATTTCAGTAGAATAGTGGTGGGAAAGAGTTAATTAGAAATAGTTCCGATAAAGCAAAGATTGACAACTTGGAGGACAAGTGATGTTTTTGAGGATTTTGAGATAAAGGAAACTAGAAATGTGATAGTAAATTGTAGAGAAAATTAGGACATGTAAGTGTTTCTATTTTTTTTTTAACTGGGAAATTTAGCAGCATTTACTGCTATTATGAAAATTCCAGTAGACAAGAAAAACACTGGTGATGTATGAAAGAGACAAGATTATTGGTAGACATATATAATCCTTGGTCTACCAATAATCTTGTCTCTTTTATACATCACCAGTGCTTTTCTTGCCTACTGGAATTTTCATTATTGTTAGACATATGTTCTTGAGTGGGCTTCCCTGGTAGCTCAGCTGGTAAAGAATCTGCCTGCAATGCAGGAGACCTCAGTTCTATTCCTGTGTCGGGAAGACCCACTGGAGAAGGGATAGGCTAACTCCAGGATTCTGGCCTGGAAAATTCCATGGACTGTAAAGTCCATGGGATCACAAAGAGTCGGACACAACTGAGCAACTTTCACACACATGTCCTTAAGAAGGAAATAAATAGCAGAATAATGGGCACAAGTGAAGTTTGTGTTACACAGGCGCACGGACAGATCATCCTTGGTAACAGAAGGGAATGCAGAGTATCTGTGCAAGTCTTCATGTATAGGGGTAATTTACTGGTGGTATTGTGTTAAAGCTCTCTTCTACCAGCTCCTAATTTTTGCATCAAAAATGATCAGTTGAGAATGACAATGAAGTTAGGCTTGGAAGTTTCATCAAACAGAAAAATGTGACATTTACTTTTAGAAGTGTTTGAGATCAACAGATCAGAAAACAGAATTAAAACTACCTGGCATCACAATGAGCATGATTTAAGCAGTCGTCATGAATTTAAAGCGAGCCTTGACAACAGGGTTGTGATTTTCTCCTGTCAGATTAGTTCTCCAGGGCTAGGTTTAGAGAAGGGAAGAGTTGAATTTAACAGAGGTTTGCATTTTCCCAAGACCACAAAGAGACAGGGGGGCCTGAGGGGCTGAAGACAGAGACAGCAGAGTGATTATTAAAGAGCAGTAAAGAAGTGGTGACATAAAGGAGTGGGAGGAAAGGAAAAGAGAGGGACAATGGTATTGCCAAAGGATTGTTGTTAAAAGATAACGGAAATAGTGAGCTATGAAAACAGGAAGTTTTGATGGAGAATGGGATCCTTCGTTAAAATACTGCTTTTAATTAATTTAAGAGCATGAGTTTTGTTCCCAAAGGGAAGTTGGCAAGTTATATAAATTTTGTGATCCTCAATTTTCTCATTTGTAAATGAGGGAAAATAAGTTTAGCTTAAAGAGCTTTTAGAATGGCTATAGAAAATTACAACCCTGTTGTCAAGGCTCGCTTTAAATGCATGACCACCGGTTAAAGCATGCTCATTTAAACAATCCAGGTAACATGCTTAGGCCAGTGTCTGCACACAGAAATCACACTATTGGTACTACAGTATATTTAACTAAAGTGCCATTGATCAGTGATAAAACAGCCTTGATCTCTCTTTGAATGATGATAACTTAGATTCATAGGTTTAATTATGATCCATACCACAAGGACAAATAATACTAGTTTTTAACTTCTTTCTATTAATATTTTCATGAAAATAGAATGCTAATTATAAGAGATTTAATTATGTAAAATACATGAGACTTTAAATAAAAATATCACAGTAAAACTACTGTGAGAATGTTTTTCACATTCAAAAGGAGAGATTTCAAAAATTATTATCAAGTATTGATTTGATATCCAGTCCATGTTTAACACCAGGCTAGAAAAAAAGAGATGTGCTCTAATCTCTGAGAACTTATCAATAAATATGAGGCAAAATATATAATCAAACATGAAACAAATGCATAAACAAAAATCCCACATCAATAATTCAATGATAAATTATGTAGGAAGTATTTTAAAGACTATTTCTTTCTATTAAATTGTCTATATTAAAAAAAAAAAGAGGGCACCTTCAATATATTAGTTTAATCATTCTTAAAATAACTGTTTGACTTGAGGAAATTCTGTGAATTGGAAATAATAGTAATGTATATTTTCAATCATTGATAACAGACATGTTTTGTTTCTAGAGAAAAAAATATTGGTAGTACCAATAAGTAAAAGAAAATTTGAAAATGATCTTTAAAATTTTATCAGATTTTCCAAACACAAACATTGATATTTTACTGTTTTTTAATGACCCTGGAAACTCCTGCTCACCAATTATTGATTGCTAATATATAATTAATATAATGATATTTCAAGAATTTCTTGATATCTGAGGCAACTCACTCTGAATAAAGTATTTTGAGTTGTAAAGTTTAGAAAATAAGAATCAGTTAAAACTCAGTTTCAGAATTTATGATGACTGGATGAATATGGACAAAATATTGATGCTTTGGTAGCTCTTTTATGGCAAAATTATGAGGTTCTGAAAGCTCTTTTGAAAGTTAGTGAGTCATCAACTTTCTATTTTTCTCTGTGATTTAGTCAATATTTAGAACTCCAGCCATCTCATCTCATCTTTCCAGCAAATGAAGTATGGGGAATTAGCTGATCAAACTCCAAGAAATTTTTTCAAGTTTATCATTTACACCTCAAGCTTCACAATCATTCATTTATATAGCTTATTATGGCAGCAGGTTTCAAAAAAAAACTGATTTATTTCTCAATAAAACATAAACTCGATTTTATATTTAAAACTCTAATAGGCATGATATAGATATCAGAAAATAAATATTATATATATGCATATATATACATATATAGTGAGTGTGTGTGAGCATGTGCATGCACACGTCATTCCTCTCTTAGTTGTGTGTGACTCTTTGTGACCCCATGGGCTATTATATCCACCATGCTCCTCTGTCCATGGAATTCTCCAGGCAAGAATACTGGACTGGGTAGCCATCCCCTCCTCCAGGGAATCTCCCAACCCAGGGATCGAACCCAAGTCTCTGCGTTGCAGGTGGATTCTTTATCATCTGAGTCTCCAGGAAAGTCTCTCTCTATATGTGTGTGTGTGTGTGTGTGTACACATATATACATATACATATATATGAATTTAATTGGAATGTTTAGGTCATTTCCCTTTTACATCATATCAAATTCCACCTAAACAAAACTCTTGGTAGAATGAAACATGAAGATGTTATTTTACTGAGAGAAATATGGTTCATTCAGAACAGTCACAAAGACTTGTAGTAAAATTCTTAAGAAAATTTGAGGTAAATATTTTATTTATTTAAGTTCATTTCACTTTCTGCCCTTTCATTTTCACAGGTTGGTACAGTGACTGGCCCATGGTTTCTCTTCAGTATATCCTGTTCTACTTCTGAATAGGGAGAGTTATTGGTGGCAAGTGCCTACAAGTTATCTCTACTGATTGTAAATATTCCTACAAGTTTGACCTAAAGCATTGAAATATATAAATATATTGCTAGCAGCTAACAAATTTTGAGAGAAACAGAAACATGATAGTCTTGAAACGGTCGTGACTGTGTTAATTCATTTTTCATCCACCTCTAGCATAAGCTCCAAAGCCGTTGGCAGATCCACAAAATGAAAGCGCACTGGGTCAATTCTGTTGGCCATATCACTTTACTCAATGCTCCTACCTGTTTATACAGACATACACAGTTCAGTTCTTACTTAATTTGATTCAGATTAACTTGTTTCACTCAAATTTTTGCTTTAAAATTATGTCATTGAATTTTAAAAAGTAAGAAAATTTTTTAAAAGCTTTTTTTTTAAGGCAAAACTACAAAGCAGCAGTAAACCAGCGGCTGACAGGGGGTTCAGGGTGGCCCAGGGGATAATCCGGCGGAGAGCGGATATTTCTACAGCAGTGAGCGCACGCTGCAAGCTGTGCACGTGCGTGTGCTCCCTGCTCAGCCACGGCAGACTCTGGGACCCCACGGCCGAAGCCCACCGGCTCCTCTGCCCTGGGCTCTCCCCAGCAAGGAAACTGCGGTGGGTGGCCATTTCCTTCTCCAGGGATACTCCTGACCCAGGGATTGGACCTAGGTCTCCTGCACACCTTCTGCTTGGCATTTCTTTACCACTGAGCCACCTGGGAAGCCCCATAGCTACTATCAGAAGATGCATTTAACTGTACAGTATTTAACAGAGTATGTTATGTGTAATAAATAGTACAAATAAAAATTAGTAAATAGTAAATACAACTAGCAACAAAATAAATAATAAAAGCATATTTTAATAATTTCAGGCATGTAAGAATGGTTCACTATTAGAAATATCTGTTAATATAAGTTAACTTTTTAAATTTAAATATAGTTGACTCACAATATCATGCTACTTTCAGGAGTAATACATATGGCTTTGATACTTTCCTACATTATGGAATGAGCACAACAACAAGTCTACTGACCATCTGATGCCATACAGAGCTATTACAGTATTACTCACCGGACTCCTCATGACAGTATAACCTTGTGACTTATTTAAAACTGTAGATACGGACCTCTCAATCTCCTACACCTTCAACACTAACCTCTTCCCTTTTGGCAGTTATCTGTTTTCGGCATCTTTGGTGGTGGTTTAGTCACTAAATCATGTCCAACTCTTGCGATCCCATAGACTGTAGCCTGCCAGGCTTCTCTGTCCATGGGATTCTCCAGGCAAGAAAACTGGAGTGAGTTGCTATTTTGTTCTCCAGAGGGTCTTCCCGACCCAGGAATCGAACACAGGTCTCCTGCATTGCAGGCAGATTCTTTCCCAACTGAGCTACAAGGGAAGCTGTTCTCTGCATCTATTATTTCTATTTTTCTTTTGTTTGTTTCTTAGATTTCACATATAAGTGAGATAATGAAATATTTGTCTTTCACTGTCTGAATTATTTCAATTACCGTAATACCCTCTAGACCCATCCATGTTTTCCATAATAGCAAGATTTCAACCTTTGATGACTGAGTAATATTCCATTGTGTATACAGACAAACATAC
This sequence comes from Muntiacus reevesi, assembly GCF_963930625.1. NCBI lineage: Eukaryota > Metazoa > Chordata > Mammalia > Artiodactyla > Cervidae > Muntiacus > Muntiacus reevesi. The sequence continues at coordinate 60,095,049 of NC_089264.1, read as the reverse complement.
ACACAGAAATGATGCTTAGGTGATGACCTCTTATGTTTAAATGCATTCTAATAGTCCTTTTTATTCCTTCCCAAGTTTACTGCTTTTGAAATAATATTTTCTATTCCTTTGTGTATCCTCAACTCCTTGTTATAGACTGATGATTTTACTACTTTTGTCTTTAATCTTTCTACTACTTTATAAGTGGTTGATCTACTATCTTTATTGTATGCTTGCCTTTACCAGTGAGATTTTTTTCCTTTTGTAATTTTCAAATTTCTAGCTGTGGTCTTTTTATTTTTTTCTATTTAAAGAAGTCCTTTTAATATTTCTTATAAAGCTGATTTAGTGGTGCTGAATTATTTTAGCTTTTTTTTTGTCTGTAAAATTCCATGTCTTTCCAAATCTATGATAACCTTGCTGTACTCTGTATTATAGGTTTTTCCCTTTCAACATTTTGAATGTATTTTGCCACTCCCTTATGCTCTTCAAATTTTCTACTGAAAAGCCAGCTGATAGTCCTGTTGAAGCTCCCTTGTATGTAACTAGTTGCTTTTCTCTAGTCTCTTTTAAGGTGCTCTCTTTATCTTTAATTTTTTACATTCTAATTATGTATCTTGGTGTGGTCCTCTTTGGGCTTATCTTGTTTTGGACTCTGAGCCTCCTTTGCCTGGAGGTCTTCTTCCCCAGGTTAAAGAAATTCTCAGTTATTATTTCTTCAAATAAGCTTTTTGCCACTTTTTGTCTTGTCTGGGACTTCTATCATATGAATGTTAGTAAACTTGAAGTTATTCCAGAAGTCCTCATTTTTAAGACTCCTTTCTTCATTTTTTCCTGTTCATCTTAGATGATTTCCACTGTTATGTATTCCTGTTCACTGACTTATCCCTATTTACCATTTAATCTGCCATTAATTCCTTTTAGTGTTTGCTTCTTCTTTATGTTTTCTAACACTTTGTTAAACTTTTCACTTGCTCATCTTTTCTTCTGAGTTTGTTGAGAACCTTTTTGATCATTACTTGAACCGTATCAGATGGCTTATCTCCACTTCATTTATTTTTATAAGGTTTGGTTTTCACATTCATAGGGAACATATTCCTCTGTCTCCTCATTTTGCCTATTTCTCTGTGTTTATTTCCATGTGTTTATGTCCGTTAGGTTTCCCGTCATGGAAGAGTGGCCTTTTGTAGGAATACACCCTCTGGGGCCCAGCAGCCCCGCTGCTCTGATCACCGAGACCTGTTCTCTAGAGGGGCCCAGAGAGGGCCGCGTGGGCCTTCCTCTCGTGATGGGGCTGGGTACCGCGGGCACACTGGTAGCTGAGCCTCGCTCTCAGCCACGCTGGCTGCCAGGCCCTGCCTCCTGCTGTGGCTGTCAGCCTGCTGGTGGCCGGGCCAGGTCCTGGCTCTGCTAGCCCGGCAGCCCGATACTAGTGGTGACTTGTGCTGGTGATCCGGTGAGCACGGAGGCTCTCAGTGCAAGCAGGCTAAGAGAAGCACTCCAAACTCACATCTGCCAGCCAGTCTGCTTCTGGTAAGATACGCTTCCCAGAAGGGCTGCCCCCAGGATCTGTGCCCCTACATTGAGTTTCAGTACCTCCTGCCTCTCTGCAGATTCTCTTAAGATCAGCAAGTGGGTAATACCCGGGTTCTTTTTAGATTCCTGCCTCTACAAGGGGACTCAGGGCATGTGAGATTTTGTGTGTTCCCCTTAGCCCTCCAAGCTGTCTCTTATACGCGAGATTTGCTGGCCTTCAAAGTCAAACATTCTGCGACCTTGTCTCCCCAGCAAAGGACCCCTAGGCTGTGGAGCCTGGTGTGGGGCTCAGACTCTCTGCTCCTCTGGTGGATCTCTACAATCGCTATTATTGCCTCTTTAGAGTTTCTCTGGTGGCTCAGACAGTAATAAATCTGCCTGCAATGAGGGAGACCTGGGTTCGATTTCTGGATCAGGAAGATCCCCTGGAGAAGGAAATGGAAACCCAATTAAGTATTCTTGCCTGGAGAATCCTATAGGCAGAGGAGCTGGCGGGCTGCAGCCCAAGGGGTCACAAAGAGCCAGACAGGAATAAGTGACTGACACTACCCACTGGTATGGACACTGACCGCAGAATGTCTCTGTCCCCTCCTACTCATCCTGAGTTCCCTTCTTATATCTTTAACTGTGGAAAATATTTTCTTTTCATCTTCAAGACATTTCAAAGACAGTTGTTCTGTAAATAGTTCTGATTATGGGGTGATAAGCTGAGCTCAGGATCTCCTACTATGCTATTGTAACCACACCCAGCTAACATACTTAGATCATACTACATCAATATAACAACCCATGTGCTCATCCCAATAAAGCACATAAACACTTTTAAAGGACTTATAATAAGATTATCTAAACATATCTTTGAAATGATTAAAAAATGTCATCTCAGTACAAAAAAGTATTTAGCCTAAGGTTGATAATCAAAGCATTCCTGTTAAAGTCAGGAATAAAATCTGGAATCTATCACTAGTATTATTTACTATTAATATGGGAGTACTCACACAATAAAATGAAATATTATACAAGAATGGTCAGAATTATTATTAGGTGTGGATGTTATTTTTGCATGCTTATGAAATGCAAGAAAACAAAGCAATAGCTATATGAAAAGTAAGTCAAGAGAAAGGTTATAACAAATAAAAATCAGAAGAAATATTTCAACCTTGCTTATATGAAGAAGGTATAAAACTTTACTAATTCATGCAAGAACCAACTTGAAAATATAGATTTTTTAAAAAAAAAAAACATTGTCTATAAATTAATAAATGCATTCCTGTAATTCAAATTCCTAATAAATTTCTCATGATATGAAATAGTCTAAAACCCTTCTTAAAAAAATACTCATGTGCAAAGCAAGGACAACAAAAAATTTTAGGACGTATATGAAGATATAAGAAGAAACATTCATATCTGATAAGAATCATATTGAAGTCCTAATAATTGAAACAGTGTGATATCAGCGTTGAAACAAAAGAACTCTATTAATTTGGCAGCAGGTTGTAGAATGCGTGATGAATGGTGGTTTAAATGATAGTGATCTTTATTTTTTATCTGAGTAGCCTTCAAGTGAGCAGTTTGGGAATTTTTTCAGCAGTCTCAGATCTGTGTTGCAATTATTCTGGTCTTTCCTTCATCATTGCAATACCCTTGCTAAGCAGCAAATATCAAGTCCTCACTCAACTGTAAACCATAAAGAAAGGAAGGTATGGGTGGAGAGAAAACTATCTTCCTAATCAGTTTCTCTTATCAGGAAAGACATCTTCTCTCAACATATTATTTACCAGAGTGCGATACATGCTCACTCCCTGTCTCAGCCCTAGGGAAACAATGCAATTATAGTTACTGATAGAGGACTATTATGATTCATCTCCTGACGTTTCCTCACAAGCGCCTGTCCTTGTAGCCATAACCGACCATAAAGGGCTGGATAGGCAAGTCAGGTTCTCTTCCTTGCATTTCAATGTACCAGAACAGAGAGCAGAGATATAAAGCCAAAATATAGTATCTGTTCCCTGGAAGAAAGAATGAATACCCATGCATTGGTGTTAGGATAACTTCCCATGCCATCTGGAATCACAAGTAAAAGAAACTTTCATTCATCATGCTTTATAATAGAAGAAATACCAATTCAAATGATTTCAAAAAATGTAAAATTACAAGAAATGTAAAACAAAAGAGTAGTAAAGTAGTAGAAAACAGCAGTAAAGATATTTTTAACTTTGAATTGAGGAATGCTATTATAAATTGACCTTAAAACTTTAAAGGAAAATAAAAATAACTGTAAATAAATATTTAACAGTTTAAAATCATAAGACAAAAGAAAAAAGCCATATAAAAATTTAAAAAATAAATGAAAGAACATAAAATCAATATTTATGACAATTAAAACAAAAATATGAGAGTATTGACATATTAATAATCAACTTAATATAAAAACAGAACAAATGGATAGAGCAAGTATAAAAAGAAACTAACTGAAAAAGAATTTAAATGAAGCAAACATAAATAATCATAGGTAAATATCAATGCCAGAATGAATATGATAAAGCAAATACTTCTATTAAATTATGAGTACACTACCTTTCTGAAACACTATTTAAAAAAAAATGATTGCTATTATTATTCTATATAACCAATTTTTACCAGTATTAGTAACCAGATTTAATAAATATGTGAGATAAATGAATGCATATTATTGCAAATAATCAATGCCAACAACTCAGTAAGACAACACAATTATACTAGTTCCTTTATGCATGTAAGAAAATATACTCAGAAGTTAAGAAATTTGCTCAAGGACATGGAGCAAGAAAGTGGAAGAGTTAATGTGAGCAGACACAAAATGTGTTCACTTTGCACTAGAAATTCATTTTTTAGTAATTTATACTAATAAAACAGACTGTAAAAATATATGCATGAGTATTTATTCAATCACACCATTTTACAATAACATTATTTAGAAACCACATAAATGTGCATCATAGATACTGGTGAAGTTAAAGTTGGTCCATACATTATAAAATTTTAAATAGCCTTAAAATAATAATGCAGCTCATTCATTTACATGGAAAACCAAAAATGCCTGCAACATGCAGTTGCATACTAATGAATTATAATTAAACAGTAGACTGACAGCATTAATCTCTTCTTCCCCTCATAATACAATTAAAAAACAGGTAATTGAATCATGTGTGACTGTGTGTGCCTCTGTGTGTATATCCTTAGAGGAAAAAAACAAAGATAGAACAAATTAAAAAAACAAAACAAAAAAGCAGAAAGACACAACAGGCTGGATAAGCGATGACAACACATTTTTGGTTGTGCTGCTGTATTTAAAAAATAGTGAATATTCCTGTTTGGTGAGAAAAGAGACCTTGGAGGAAGAAACAATTTGACACAGTCCTTCCTCTGGAGCTTAGCATTTTAAGGGAATTATTAATTTTGGAAAAAGTATCAAAAGAAATATGCGTAAGTATATCCTATTCACTGATTCAGCTGTGAAAATTTTATATAAGAATAAGGTAGCAATGTGTTTTTAACATTTGTGTTCTGTGGACATTTGTGACAGTCTGCTGGAACCTATGGACCTTTTTTCAGATATATGTTTTTAAAGGGAGAAAACAAATGGATGATGTTACAAAGGAAATTAGTTACATTTAAATATTATTCATGAATTATTAAAATATAATGTATTTATATATGTGCTTCTTTATTCATTCAATATTCACTGTAGACCTAATAACAGTGATGGATATAGTTGATATTTTGAAATCCCAACAACAACTTGAATGTGATTTTAAAAGTATTACTACTACTAAGACCACTTGATTTTTGTTTACAAAAATGTCTTTTCTGGGGAGAGGAGTCAAGATGGCAGAATAACAGGATGAGGAATTCGCCTCTTCTCACAAGTACATTAAGAACACATCTACAGATGGAGCGATTCTCACACAGCGCTTGCTGAACACTAGCAGAAGACCTTCACACCAAAAAAGGACCAGAAAATTCTCCACACAGAGAGGGTGACTGTGGCCTGAAACAGTGAATTCAGAAGTGTTCCGTCTCTGCAACATTCCGGAATACTTTCAAAAGGATAGATGCTAACTCTTTAAATATTTGATACAGTTCACCTGTGAACCCATCTGATCCTGGAATTTTGTTTGTTGGGAGTTTTTAAATCAGAGATTCAACTTTAGTATTTATAATTGGCCTGTTCATACTTTCTGTATCTTCACGGTTCAGTCTTGGGAGACTGTACCTTTCTAAGAATCTGTCCCCGTCGTCTAGGCAGACCAGTTAACGTAAGCCACATAGCTGCTTGCAGTAGTCTCCCGTGATCTCTGTATTTCTATGATGTCAGTTGTAACTTCTATTTCATTTCTGATTTTATTGGTTTGAACCCCCTCCTTTTTTTCCTTGATGAGTCTGGCTAAAGCAGTATCAGTGTTGTTTCTCTTTTCAAACAACCAGCTTTTAGTTTCAATGATCTTTTATATTGCTTTCTTTGTCTCTATTTCATTTATTTCTGCTCTGATCTTTGTGACTTCTTTCTGCCTACTAACTTTAGGTTTTACTTGTTCTTTTTTCTGTAGCTGTTTTAGGTGTAAGGCTAGATTGTTTACTTGAGGTTTTTCTTAATTCCTGAGGTACACTTGTATTGCTATAAACTTCCCTCTTAGAACCATCTTTTTATTTTTTTTTGCTGAATCCCATAGGATTTGGATTATTGTGTCTTCATACTCATTTGTCTCTGGGAAGAGCCAACACAAGGAACCATCTAACCGTCCACTGGCAGAAAAATGGAGAAGATAGATGTTGTACATATATACAATAGGATACTACTCACCTATAAAAAGGAATGAAATAATGTCATTGGTCATAACATGGATGGGCCTGGAGATTATAATACTAAGTGATATACCAGAAAAAGACAAATATGATATGACATCACTTATATGTGGACTCTAAAAAATGATACAAATGAACTTATATAAAAAAACAGAGATGGACTCACAGACCTAGAAAACAAACCTATGTTTACCAAAAGGGAAAGAGGAGAGGGATAAATTGTGAGTTTGAGATTAGCAATATTCACAGTACTATATGTAAAACAGATAATCAATGAAGACCTATTGTATAGCACAGGGAGCTGCTTCTCAATATTTTGTAATAACCTATAAGGGAAAGAATCTGAATATATATATATATGTCTGTATGTATAACTCAAACCCTTTGCTGTATACTTGTAACTAGCACAACATTGTAAATCAAGTATAGTTCAAAATCATCTCTCCCTATTTATGTAATTGGGTGTGACCTTGATCAGGAGCTTCCCTGGTGGATCAGTGGTAAGGAATCCACCTGCCAGGAAGGAGCGCCAGGTCCAATCCTTGGGTCAAGAATGTCCATGGAGAAGGCGATGGCGCCCCACTCCAGTACTCTTGCCTGGGGAACCCCCGGACGGGGGAGCCTGGTGGGCTGCAGTCCTGGGGTCGCACAGAGCCGGACACGACTGAGAGACTTCACTTTCCCTTTCCACTTTCATGCACTGGAGAAGGAAACGGCAACCCACTCCAGAGTTCTTGCCTGGAGAATCCCAGGGTCATAGAAACACTGCAGGCTATAGACCATGGAGACTCAAAAGAGGCAGGCTAAACAACAACAAACGCCTTGATCGTTTATGTACAACTAGAAAAGCTAGGCATTTATCCGTGACATAGGACGACAACTGAAAAGTCTGTCGGAAAGGGGCATTTTCCAGATAGTCTCTCATAACAAAGGTATTCGTGATACTCAGACACAGACATGGCTGTGTCATTCTTTTTTTCAGTTCAAAATTGCCTTCTCATAAATTATGTTTAAATAAATTTCAATTTGTAAACTCAAAAATGGCCTAAAGAAGTATATTACATCACTTCTAACTCTAAATTTAGTCTGTTTGATGAATATAAAATATAGCACAGGAAGTTATAATTTCTAGCTCAAATAATAATAATTTTTTAAAGCAGTTCCAGGCTTATTTAATGAAAATTGTTATATTGTAACACTTAATACTCATCTATTGTAAATGCCTTAGCACTCACTCAAGTGAAACCGCATTGCTCTTTATTTAGCTCCAGATGATAGATAAAAAAAATAGCATCATTCAAATTTATAATAATAGCTGTAATTATGACAGTATGTCCTTCTCTTGTACATGAACTGAAATAAAAGATACATGTGACAATAGAAATGAAGTAGATTTATAAAATAATTTTTATAAATTAATTTAACTGTGAGATAATTTGAAATGTCATGTATATTTTTATTCAACAAGTATTATTTTAATCACTAATATGCGCCAGACATTGTGCTAATAAGTGGGAGATATTCTTCTGAAATAAGTCATTACCTCTTTCCTTGCAATTTTTTCAGTAAGTATATGATTCTGAAATGTCACTGAGGTAATTTTAGGTGTTATTACACATCTTTTCACATGGGGGTCGGTTATGGTTTCATCATCAAGCCTTAGCACATATTCGAATATCAGGAGAAAAGCTGCAATTTGGAAAGCAAGTTCATGCTTCCTGGATTCATATAAATAGAGGATGCTTTAATTTCTGTGCCGTATATGTGATGCAACTTCATGGGTTAGGAACTTTCACTGTCTGTTACAAAGGTCAAATTTACTTGGGTCATGAGGGGATTTTGGAGAACTTCACTTGGAAAACATAATTCACAATAATTCTATAATGTCACCTAAAATATTACAAGCTATTAATTTGAGATAGAAAGTACATTTGGAGAATATTAAGTAAGACTGAAACATAGCTGAGGCATTAGCTAGTTCTGTCCGTTTTAAACTGCTCCAACAAATTACTACAAAATTAGTAGTTTAAAATAACATAAATTTATTTTCTTAAATTTCTGGAGAAAATTTCTAGAGTAAAAAGTAGCACTTGCAGGGATAAAATCAAGGCGACAGCAGAGCTATTTTCTTTTTGGCAGCTATGGAGTAGAATCTGTTTCTTAGCTATTTCCAGCTTCTAGTAGCGGTCCCCAAACTTACTGGGACCAGGGACTGGTTTCTAGAAGAAAATGTTTTTATGGACTGAGGCTGCAGAAAGGTGATGGTTTCTGGATGACTCATTACATTTATTGTGCACTTAATTTCTATTATTAACATCAGCTCTACATCAGATCACCAAGTATTAGATCCCAGATGTTAGCGACCCCTGTTAGAGGATGTCTATATTTTTAGGCATGTGGCCCCATTCTTCTTTAAAGTGTAACATTACCAATCTCTCTCTTTTCTTTTTCTAGTTTCTCCTTCTCTGTAAACACATCTTCTTCCTTAACAAAGCATCTCTGTCTGACACTTTTGGCTCTTGTCTTATGAAAATCCTTGGGTCCATCTAGATAAGGTAGAATAATGAATCCAATTTAAGACTCTTAATCATATCTCTTGCCATAAGATGTTCACTCTTTTGCCCTATAACCTAAATATTCACAGATCCCAGGGGTCAGAATGTGAACATCTCTGGGGCATTGTTCAGCCTATCACACTGTGCACTTGTAGAAACAAGTTAAGTTTCCATGGTTTTAATTTTCTTATCACAAAAATGAAGGATTTAATACCACTGATGTTCTGAGTAAAAAATGAGGATATGTGTATGTATACATGTTAGTATATCACTGATTACATTACTATATCTCTATCTAGCTACCTATATTCTGTATGCCTAGTTAGCTATCTATCGTGTAATTTACTATCTAACATAAAACAGTACCTAATTCATAGTGTGACCCATGGCTCATGCAATTGTTAACTAAAATGTCTGTAAGTCTGAATACATGCTGAATTGTACTTTTAAATAACTGTTCAGTCACTAAATCCTGTACCACTCTTTGGGACGCTATGAAGTGCAGCACGCCAGGCTTCTCTGTCTTTCACTATTTCCCAGAGTTTGCTCAAACTCATGTCCATTGAGTCGGTGATACCATCCAACCAACACATCCTCTGTCACCCCCTTCTCTTGTTCCCTCAATCTTTCCCAGCATCAGGATCTTTTCCAATGAGTGGCCAAACTATTGGAGCTTCAGCTTCATCAGTGAATATTGAGTTGGTTTTCTCTGGATTGATTAGTTTGATTTCCTTGTTGTCCAAGGGACTCTCAAGAGTCTTCTCCAGCACCACAATTTGAAAACATAAATTCTTTGGTGCTAAACCTTCTTTACAATCCAACTATCATATTCATACATGACTACTGGAAAAACCATAGCTTTGACTATATGGACCTTTGCTGGCAAAGTTGTTTCTCTACTTTTTAATATACTCTCTAGATTTGTCATAGCTTTTCTTCCAAGAAGCAAGTGTCTTTTAATTTCATGGCTAAATAACTGAGAATTTCTCAAAATCAGAAAAAAAATGTTTATAACAATAGATTATTAACAAATATATTAGACTTTGAAAAATAAATAAGTAACAGTAAGGAATTAATAATAACAATGGCTAGAGTCTAAAGCACATCTGCTTGTATTATTTTGAGTACTTTTTGTCTCCCAATCCCATTCCCAACCATCTCCACCATTCCTCACAAGTTTAATATATTTATATATTTATGTATCCTTGAGATTATATAGCACTGGCTTGAGTGTACATTTATTTTTAATTTATATAAATGGTACTTCTCTGTAGTTTTCATCATCTTGCTTATATTTTTGACACAATGCTGTCTTCTTTGAGAGCTATGACTAAAAGAACAATCTGAAATGATATGACAAAGAGTTTGTAATAGCTCTACTGATTAATAGTTCTTCAATGCTGAGAAAATTGTATAATCTCTTTGTTGCTTGGTATTTCCAGGGTATTGCATCTAATTGCATGGCCAATATTTTTTTTCTCCTGATGATGGACACATAAGGCTCCTCTAATTCCCTTTCACCATAAACAATGTTAAAATGAACCTACTTGTTCATGTTTTATACGAACCCATGCTTAAAATACTATGAGATACATACAAAAAATATCATAGTCCTTAATTTATGACCGTACTTAATTTCAGTGATTGACACCAGCTTATGTTCGTAAATTGGTATTGAGGCCACAAAAAGGGTAAGTACAATTTCTCCTATTAACTTTACAATGTTATAGATTTACTCTTTACATTTAGGGGTTAGTTTGTTTTTAGAAATGGTGTATGTATGATTCTGGTTATTGTTTTTTCCATGAAGACATCATTTGTCTCATCCATGTCTATTCTATCCTTTTATGACTAGTATAAAATATAGACATAGTCTGTCTTCTTATAGCTAATATAAAATATAATCCCTACTAAAAAGTTGGCTTAAAGTTTAACATTCAGAAAACTAAGATCATGGTATCTGGTCCCATCACTTCATGGGAGATAGATGGGGAGACAGTGAAAACAGTGTCAGACTTCATTTTTTTGGGCTCCAAAATCACTGCAGATGGTGACTGCAGCCATGAAATTAAAAGACACTTACCCCTTGGAAGGAAAGTTATGACCAACCTAGATAGCATATTAAAAAGCAGAGACATTACTTTGCCAACAAAGGTCTATCTAGTCAAAGCTATAGTTTTTCCAGTGGTCATGTATGGATGTGAGATTTGGTCTATAAAGAAAGCTGAGTGCTGAAGAATTGATGCTTTTGCACTGTGGTGTTGGAGAAGACTCTTGAGAGTCCCTTGGACTGCAAGGAGATCCAACCAGTCCATCCTGAAGGAGATCAGTCCTGGGTGTCCATTGGAAGGACTGATGCTGAAGCTGAAACTCCAATACTTTGGCCACCTCATGTGAAGAATTGACTCATTGGAAAAGACCCTGATGCTGGGAGGGATTGGGCAGGAGGAGAAGGGGACGACAGAGGATGAGATGGCTGGATGGCATCACCGACTCGATGGGCATGAGTTTGAGTAAACTCTGGCAGTTTGTGAAGGACAGGGAGGCGTGGCGAGCTCCAATTCATGGGGTCACAAAGAGTCGGACACGACTGAGTGACTGAACTGAACTGAACTGATACATGGATTTATATCTGGTTTCTCAGCTATTTTTTATTGGAAAATTTACTATAATGTGATAGAATTATTCTTAAATTATGTTCATTGTTACTATATCTTTGAAATAATAGGGTGTCTGTTTCTTCTTGAGCTCTCTCATAATTTCTTTAGCTACACCTGGACATTTATTTTTTCCCAATCATAATTTCAATTATAATGGCAGTAAATTCATGGATTGGAGAGACAAAATATTTACAATTATTATTACATTTAGATATTACACCTGAAAAGAGTGTATTTCTTCATGTGTTTAGGCTTTTTATATATTCAAATCATTTTACAAATTTTGTTCATCAAGGAGTTAGGAACTTCTCATTAGATTAAAAAATTATGTACAATATTTTATTGCTCCTAGGAAAATAATCTAATTTTCTATTATGACTTCTATTTGGAACTTACTGGCATAGATGAAAGAAATTTATTGAGGAGTTGATTCAATAGTTATCTTAAATAGACCCTATTTGGAGTTTGTGTGTGGATTTTTATCAAGTTTTTTTTTTTTTCTTTTTTTTTTTTAGAGCTGTTACAGCACTTATTCCTACTTTTGTAATGGTTCTTACCAAGTCCTCTTACAATTAACAAGGACAGGAAAACCTGGTTCAAAGATTTAAAGAAATATGCCTAGATGTTTCGAGAGAACAGCATCGAAACATGTATATTATCTATAGAGAAACAGATCACCAGCCCAGGTTGGATGCATGAGACAAGTGCTCGGGGCTGGTGCACTGGGATGACCCAGGGGAGGGAGGTGGGAGGGGGGATCGGGATGGGGAATACATGTAAATCCATGGCTGATTCATGTCAATGTATGACAAAAACCACTACAATATTGTAAAGTAATTAGCCTCCAGCTAATAAAAATAAATGAAAAAAAAAAAGAAATATGCCTTAAAAGTGCTCTTTTCAGAATACATATGTGTGTGTGTGTGTGTGTGTGTGTGTGTAACTAAATTGCTGTACTATATGCCTGAAACTAACATGACATTGTAAATCAACTATACTTCAATAAATATAAAGAATGTATCACTTAAATTTTAAAAAAGCAATAGGAATGAGAACAAAATGGGTTAAAAATTGATTTTTTTTTTTTAAAATGATCAGGCAGTGATGAAAAAAAATCTACCAACTAGTATTCTATATCCAGCTAAACTATATATCCTCCAATAGCAAAGGTAAAATTGGCCCATTACATAGATTTTCAGACTTCTGCTTTTTCATCAAACAACTGTGCTGATTGTTATATGATGTACTAGTTCAATAAGAAAGAAAATTTCAATGTTGTGTCTATGTCTAGTGTTGTCATTAGCAGTTTAAAATGGACTACTGTTCAGAAAATTTAATTAACATTTTGTTTTAGGATAAACTGAGATTTACAGAAAAGTTCTAATGATAGTCCAGAGAGTTTCCATATATTCCTTACCCAGTTTCCCACATCCTTATCATCTTACATTACCACAGTCAATACTAGGCAACTGGCATTTTAGTGTATTACTTTTAACTGCATTCCAATTTTTATTTTTATTTTAGTAGCTTTTCTATAGCTTTTTTTTTTTCTGTTCCAGGAACAATCCAGTGTACTACATTGCAATTAATATCACATATTCTTACTCTCTACTGTTTTTTATTACTTTTTTAATAAACTTGGGAGTCTTAAGGAATGTAACCAGGATCTTGTTGTTATTTTCATATCATGAGATAAGGACAATAGATTTTTGGAAAGAATACAACAGAGTTGAAGTGCCCTTCTAGCCATATCATAACCAGGTAACTGAGATCTACATGATTTCACTGGTGATATCAACTTTCATTACCTAGATCAGGTTAGATTTGCTGTTTTTCCACTGTAAAGTTAATATTTAAGGTCATAGTTTTTTCCACTGTTCAGTTAATATTTTCAAGACCCATCGCTTATAACCATCAAAGACTCTAAAGATTGTGAAAATAATATAGCCTATTTTTCCTGTATTTTTTTAATAAATTTGTATTTCAAACTCATGATTAACTAAGTTGGAATGAATTGCTATTTGAGAGTTGAGTAAGTAAGCAAAGAAATGTTCAATATCATGTCAAGGACAATGTTACAGAGCAAGCAGAAAAGCTGCACAAAAATCAAAATTTTTATTCCTTCACCAATCCTATAACACAAGACACCCTCACTTTAGTATTTTTAGACATGACAATCATCATGCTGCTTTAGGGATGCTTCCTCACATGATCGCCATAATTTGAAAAGCAACGGTGTTGTCAAGTGAAGTGTATGTAGTGTAGATCATTCATGGAGAGTCCTTTGGGCACCAGAAAAATACTCATTCCCCACAACTATCAGCCTTTAACTCTGGATTCATGTCCCTTAGTGCAGTTTTTCTTATTTTGACCTTAACTTTATATTAATATATATAGCAGAGTTGTGGATTTAAATGGAGCTATAAGCTTTTTCATGTTATGAAGATGAACCTTTTATATTAATATATTGTCAAAATGAACTTTTAAGGAATAATCACTAATAAACTGCCACTACCAAATAATAATAGAGGAAAAAAAAAAAAAACCTTCAGCTTCAAGTGTATAAGGAAAAATGAAAGTTTAAGGTAAAATATTCTGAAGTCTCATTTTTATCTAAAATCCAGGCAGTGTAAAAACAAAATAATACATCAGAAAATACTTCTCTAATTATTTCCATGTAATACAAAGAGACATTTATTCTTTCCATTAAGAGCAAAGCTGTTCAGTGATGTCAATAGGTTGAAGGGAAGTCTGCATAAAATGAATCATGATTATCAAAGTAAAAACCACATTGCAAGTAATGAGTAGAACTGACATTGTAGAAATTCCAATTAGAAATTCACACACTCACTTGAAAAACATCCTCAAGACACAAAAGAATAAAGTGGAGAAATGCAATTAAAGAATAAAATTTAAAAGATATGACGTCCAGATCTTGGAGACTCATTTTAAATATAGTAGATATTCACAAAGCAGAAAGTATCCCAAATGAATGAGACAGTAATCTAGGGTACACAATGAGGAAAACTTTTGTAAGTTCGGAAGGACAGCTATCATATTTCATGTAAATCTCATTAAGAGATGATGGATATACATGCACTGCTGCTGCTGCCAAGTCGCTCAGTCGTGTCCGACTCTGTGACCCCATAGACGGCAGCCCACCAGGCTCCCCATCCCCGGGATTCTCCAGGCAAGAACACCGGAGTGGGTTGCCGTTTCCTTCTTCAATGCATGAGAGTGAAAAGTGAAAGTGAAGTCCCTCAGTCCGATTCTTCGTGACCCCATGGACTGCAGCCCACCAGGCTCCTCCTTCCATGGAATTTTCCGGGCAAGAGTGCTGGAGTGGGGTGCCATCGCCTTCTCCAGATATATACACACTCAAATAGCTATTTTAATTACAAATTCTGAAAATATCAAAGAAATATGGCAAAATAAGTAAACAAGGTTTTCCTCCTTTTTATGCTTCAATAGTTTCCTCAATATTAAAGGAGAAAAACTGAAAAATATCAATTTAGATAAATTTTTATGTCTGTATTAAGATCCCAGGGTAAATATATTTTGGTTTTAAACTATTTTAAATATTATCAAATAATTATTTATAAGTTGTAAAGACTATTATTTAGAATACACAAAAATATATATAATGGAACCAAATCCATTTAAATGAAATAGCCAAACTAAACAAGATATATAGCCAAAAAAACTGTAGGAAGGGATAAATATATAGACAACTTTCACCTGTGGATAGAAGTAAAAACTTATATGATATAATATGAAATAGGATTCAGGAATATATTAAAACAAGTTACTTTGATAGAAAAGTTTTTATAGAAATTTTATTAATAGATTCTATAACACTATTATACCAAATAAAAATTTCAAACATATGTGATACAATTTACAGTTAATTCATTAGAAAATAATTCAGTAAGCAGAAATAAAATGTTTATACATATAATAACAATATAACACTTCTAATGAATATCAAATTAATGTTAGGTATATAATAAAAACTGCAAATAGGGACATGTAAATGGATGTGCCTATGCATATATCTCCTTCAGAAAGTTCTAAATAAAGAATAGAAATATGAGTTAAAACACTTTGAAAAGAAAGCAATACTTTTACCTGTCATATAAAAAAATAAATTTTGATTTACAGTTGAGTTTTTAAATGAGATCACTTGTGTTCTATTTCTTTAAAAAATAGGAAGCCTTCTTGCTCCATATAGTTAATGATGACAGAGAGATGTAAACTTGGCAGTCTGGGACTGTGAAATTGTATCTTATGATGGTTTTATCAGTTAAGTCTTAATTTTCAATAAGGATTTAATATTCAAATATAGTCTAAGGATTAGATCTGATAGACAGAGTTTAGTTCAGTTCAGTCACTCAGTTGTGCCTGACCCTTTGCAATCCCATGGACTGCAGCACGCCAGGTTTCCCTGTCCATAACCAACTCCAGAACCTTGCTCAAACTCACATCCATCGAGTCAGTGATGCCATCCAAATATCTCATCCTCTGTCTTCCTCTTTTCCTCCTGCCTTAAATCTTTCCCAGCATAAAGGTCTTTCCCAATGAATCAGTTCTTTGCATCAGGTAGCTTTGCAAAGTATTGGATTTTCAGCTTCAATATCAGTCCTTCCAATGAATATTCAGGACTCATTTCCTTTAGAACTGACTGGTTGGATTTCCTTGCAGTCCAAAGGAATCAAGAGTCTTTTCCAACACAACAGTTCAAAAGCATCAATTCTTCAGCACTCAGCTTTCTTTATAGTCCAACTCTCTCACACGCATACATAACCACTGGAAAAACCATAGCTTTGACTAGGCAGACATTTATCTGCAAAGTAATATCTCTGCTTTTTAATATGATGTCTAGTTTGGTCAAAGCTTTTCTTCCAAAGAGCAAGTGTCTTTTAAATGGCTGCAGACACTATCTGCAGTAATTTTGGAGCCCAAAAACTAAAGTCTCTCACTATTTCCATTGTTTCCCCATCTATTTGCCATGAAGTGATGGGATTGGATGCCATGATCTTACTTTTTGGAATGCTGAGTTTTAAGCCAACTTTTTCACTCTCCTCTTTAACTTTCATCAAGAGGGCTCTTTAGTTTTTCTTTGCTTTCTGCCATAAGGTTAGTGTCATCTGCATATCTGAGGTAATTGACATTTCTCCCAACAGTCTTGATTCCAGCTTGTGCTACATCCAGCCCAGTACTTTGCATGATGTACTCTGCATAGAAGTTAAATAAGCAGAGTGGCAACAGATAGCCTTCATGTACTCCTTTCCCAATGTGAAACCAGCCCGTTGTTCCATATCCAGTTCTAACTGTTGCTCCTTTACCTGCATACAGATTTCTCAGGAGGCAGGTAAAGTGTAGTCTGGTATTCTCATCTCTCTAAGAATTATCCACAGTTTGCTGTGATCCACACAGGCAAAGGCTTTGGTGTAGTCAATAAAGCAGAAATAGATGTTTTTCTGGAACCCTCTTGTTTTGCTATGGTTCAATGGATGTTGGCAAATTGACAGAGTTTAAAATTCCTGAGGGCTTTCTGAAGTATAGTGAAAATCACTCAGTTGTGTCTGAGTTGTGACCCCATAGCCTATACAGCCATGGAATTCTCTAGGCCAGAATACTGGAGTTGGTACTTTTCCCTTCTCCAGGGAATCTTCCCAAGCCAAGGATCGAACCCAGGTGTCCTGAATTGCAGGCAGATATTTTATCAGCTGAGCCACAAGGGAAACCCGATAGAGAGTGCCTGAAGATATATGGATGGAGGTTCATAACACTACACATGAGGGAGAGGAAAAGCAAAAGCAAAAATGCAAAATGGTTGGCTGAGGAGGCCTTACAAATCACTGAGAAAAGAGGAGTGAAAGGCAAAGGAGAAAAGGAAAGATAAATCTGTCTGAATGCAGAGTTCCAAAGAATAACAAGAAGAGATAAGAAAGCCTTCCTCAGAGATCAGTTTAAAGAAATAGAGGAAAACAATAGAATGGGAAAGAACAGGGATTGCTTCAAGAAAATTAGAGATACCAAGGGAACTTTTCATGCAAAATGGGCACAGTAAAGGACAGAAACGGTATGGACCTAACAGAAGCAGAAGATATTAGGAAGAGGCTGCATGAATAAACAGAAGAACTATACAAAAAAAAAATCTTAATGACCCAGATAACCACAATGGTGTGATAAATAACCTAGAGCCAGACATCCTGGAATGCAAAGTCAAGCGGGCCTTAGGAAGCATCACTATGAACAAAGCTACTGAAGGTGATGGAATTCCAGCTGAGCTATTTCAAATCCTAAAAGATGATGCTGTGAAAGTGTTGCACTTAATACTCAAGTGAATTTGGAAAACTCAGCAATGGCCACAAGACTGGAAAAGATCACTTTCCCTTCCAATCCCAAAGAAAGGCAACACCAATGAATCTTCAAGCAACTGCATAATTGCAGTCATCTCACACACTAGCAAATAAATGTTCAAAATTCTCCAAGCTAGGCTTCAACATTACATGAACCGAGAATTTCCTGACATTCAGTTGGATTTATAAAAGGAGAGGAACCAGAGATCAAATTGCCAACATGCATTGGATCATGAAAAAAGCAAGAGAATTCCAGAAAAACATTTACTTCTGCTTCACTGACTACACCAAAGCCTTTGACTGTGTGGATCACAAGCTGCAAAACTCTTAAAGAGATAGGAATATCAGACCACCTTACCTCCCTCCTGAGAAATCCATGAATGCAGGTCAAGAAGCAACAGTTAGAACTGGACATGGAACAATGAACTGGTTCAAAGTTGGGGAAGAGTATGTCAAGGATGTATATTGTCACCCTGATTATTTAACTTCTATGCAAAGTGCATCATGCAAAATGCCAGGCTGGATGAAGTACAAGCAGGAATCAAGATTGCAGGGAGAAATATCAATCACCTAAGATATGCAGATGGCACCACCTTAATGGTAGAAAACAAAGAGGAACATAGAGTCTCTTGAAAGTGAAAGAAGAGAGTGAAAAAGCTGGCTTTAAAAACCCAACATTCCAAAAAATAAGATCATGGCATCCAGTCCCATCACTTCATGGTAAATAGATGGGGAAACAATGGAAACAGTGACAGACTTTATTTTCTTGGGTTCCAAAATCACTGCAGATAGTTCCTGCAGCCATGAAATCAAAAGACACTTGCTCCTTGGAAGAAAAGGTATGACCGACCTAAACAGCATATTGAAAAGTGGAGACATTACTTTGCCAACAAAGGTCTGTCTAGTCAAAGCTATGGTTTTACCAATAGTCATGTATATATGTGAGAGTTGCACCATAAAGAAACTTGAATGCTGAAGAACTGATCCTTCTGATTTGTGGTATTAGAGAAGACTCTTGAGAATCACTTGGACTGCAAGGAGATAATACGAGTCAACCTTAAAGGAAATCAGTCCTGAATATTTATTGGAAGGACTGATGCTGAAGCTGAAACTCCAATACTTTGCAAAGCCACCTGATGCAAAGAACTGACTCTTTGGGAAATACCCTGATGCTGGGAAAGATTGAAGGCAGGAGGAAAAGGGGACGACAGAGGATGAGTTGGTTGGATGGCATTACCAACTGGATGGACATAAGTTTGAGCAGTCTCTGGGAATTGCTGATGAACAGGGAAGCCTGGTGTGCTGCAGTCCATGGGGTCGCAAAGAGTTGGACAAGACTGAGCAACTGAACTGAGCTGAGATGGTTTTACTATTTGCTGTCTTTTTTTAATATGTTCATATCCCCATGTACAATGTTGAACTTCCTTGTTTAACAATTATTTGTGTTCACTTTTATGTGAAATGCCTCCTCAAGACTCTGGTTCATTTTTCTTTTTAATTCTTCCCATGTTCTTATTCTTTTTAGGAGCCCCTTATTATATTCTGTAAGCAATCTGTTGACAATTGCTGCTACAACTATCTCTCCCAGTTTATGACTTGATTTTTTAATAGCATATGGTATATCTTCATGAAAAGAAAGGATTAGTTTTCCCTAACCCAAGGTAAACTTTTATTTCTTACACAAGAAGTTTTACCTACATAATTGATACTCATGTTTACAGTGAAGAAAGGATTCAGTACTTTTTCTTTATTTCTAAACAAGGAAGCTGCTACTATCTGCTGAAGAGCACGTGTTTACACTGATCTTCAAACTGTGCTGATTAGAAACTTTTTATGCGAGTGAATTACATCTTGGGCGCTCTTTCTCATTGGCAATCCCTGCAACTATGTCAGACAGTTTTTGTTTTAAAGCTACTTACTGAGGTATGATTGACATGTAAAAAGCTGTACGTACTAAAAGTACATAGCTGGATGAGTTTGGGGGTAAGTATATACCTTGAAAACGTCAACATTATCAAGGCCATATATATTCATCACCTCTCAGTCTCCTCCCATCTCTACTGCTACTACTGTTATTAGTCGTTAAGAATACTTTACACAAGAGTTAATCTCTTAGGAAACTTTAATTATACAATACAGTAATTTTAGCCATAGGCTGTAGGCTATATAGCAGACTTTCAACTGCCAACTTCTTATCTTAAATATCTGAAACTGCCCATTTTCACCTTGCCCAGCCCTTGGCAACTACCGTTCTCTATTTCTATGAGTTGGACTATTTTAAATTGCACATATATATGAAAACATATAGTATTTGTCTTTCTAAGTATGGCTTATTTCACTTAGAATTATGTCTTCCAAGTCCATCCACGTCATTTAATGGAATAAGATAGAAAGCCCAATAATAAATCCATGCACCTATGGCCAATTAATCTACAACAAAGAATGCAAAACTATTCACTGGGAAAAGACAGTCTTTTCAGTAAATGGTGCTGGGAAAACCGGACAGCTACACGTTAAAAAATGAAATTCAAACCTTCTTTAACACTATACGAAAAATGATGAGGTCTTTTGAAACAAAACTGACAAACGCTTTGCTAAACTAATTAGAAAGAAGCTTCAAATAAGTAAATACAATCATAAATAAAATAGGATTCATCATAAGTGCCATGACAAAAATCCAAAAAATATAAAAGACTACTATAAACAAATATTAAACAAACAATTGTACAACCTTGAAGTGTTCAGAAGTGGTTAATAAATTCCAGAAGCAAGCAACCTACCAAGACTAATTAGGGTATAAATAGAAAATCTGAACAAACAATAATGACAGTAATGAGACCAAGGCAGTAATCAAAGTCCTGTCAACAAAGAAAAGCCTGGGGTTAGATGTCTTCTAGGGTGAGTTCTAACACATTTTAAAAGAAGAACTCATGCCATTCCTTCTCAAAATGTTTCAAACAATTGAGGACCAGGGAATAACTGCAAACTTTATGAAGCCAGCATTACTTTCATATCAAAGGCAGATAAAGACACTAGAAGCAAAGAAAATCACAGGCCAGTATCCATGATGATGATATAACCAAAGACCCTCGCCAAAAAAAAAAAAAAAAAATACTAGTAACGCAAAATTAGATTGATTGCTCATGCATCATGACCAAGCAGGATTTATCCTGGGACGAAAGGATGGTGCAAAATATCCAAATCAGTAAACAACAAAAACATTTACAGAATGAAGGAGAAAATCATAACATCTCAACAGTCACAAAAAAAGCATTGAACAAAATTCCATATACACTCATGATAAAAACTCTCAGCAAAATGGGTGTGGAAGGAACTTACCTAAAAATGATAAAGACCATATAACAAGGCCACAGCTATCATACTGTAAACAGATTACCAGCATTTATAAAGAGTTCATTATCATTATCTTCAACCTATTGTGATCAGGCCATCATATATGGCCTGATTGATATCACCTCTTTCAAATGGATGATAAAAATCTATTTTCAATAGCAATGAGATCTATAAATCTGATCCTTAAGGATGTGTGCTAAGTCACTTCAGTCATGTCCAACTCTTTGCGACCCTATGGACTGTAGCCTGCCAGGCTCCTCTGTCCACAGGAATTCCCCAGGCAAGAATACTGGAGAGGGTTGCCAAGTCCTTCTCCAGGAGATCTTCCCGACCCAGGGGTTGAACCTGTGCCTCTTATGTCTTCTGTATTGGAAAGCAAGTTCTTTACCACTAGCACCACTTGATCAAATGATGTCTTTTATTCTTCAAGATTTCTAGAAAGCAAAATGAAGAGAAATGCTGTCATTATTGTTATTGAGATAATATTATTATTGAGAGAAATAAAAGTTCAGAATTTTATGAACCACCTATAAGAAAATGAATCAAAGGCTAAGTAAAAAACAAGTAGTTAAATAGAAATAGTAGAAGTTAAATAGAAAAAGGTTTTTTATGTTCAGAAAGTTAGTGATGGTGGTGAGTTAGTTGTTAATTCATGTCCAACTCTTTTAAGACCCCATGGACTGTAGCCCACCAGGCTCCTCTGTCCATGGGATTTTCCAGGTAAGAAATATTGGGTTGCCATTTCCTCCCACAGGGGATCTTCTGGAAACAAGGATCGAACCCGCGTCTCATGCTTTGCAGGATCCTTTTACCACTGAGCCACAAGGGAGCCCTGAAGGTAAGCTGTTTTTCGGTTACTAAGGCATATCTGACTCTGCAGCCCTGTGGACTGCAGCACCAGATCTCCCTGTCCTTCCCTTCCTCCCAGAGTTTGCTCACACTCATGCTCCTTGAATCGGCGATGCCACCTGATCGTCTCATCTCCTGTCACTGTTTCTCCTTCTTGCGTCATCTCTCCCGGCATCAGGCTCTTTTAGTGGGTGGGCTCTTTGCATGACAAAGCCAAAGTACTGGATCTTCAACTTCAGCATCAGTTGTTCCAATGAATATTCATGATTAGTTTCCTTAAATATTGATTAGCTTGATCTCCTTGCTGTCCAAGAGACTCTCAAGAGTCTTCTCCAGCACCACAGTTCAAAAGCATCAATCCTTTGGTGCTCAGCCTTCTTTATGGTCCAACTCTCATGTCCCTACATGACTACTGGAAAAGCCATAGCTTTGAGTATGCTGGTTTTTGTCAGCAAAGTGGTGTCTCTGTTTTTTAAAACATTATCTAGCTTTTCTTCCAAGGAGCAAGCATCTTTTAATTTCATGGCTGTGGTCACCATTCAGGGTAATTTTGGAGCCCAAGAAAATAAAGCCTGTCACTGTTTCCACTGTTTCCCCATCTATTTGCCATGAAGTGATGGGACCAGATGCCACGATTTTAGTTTTTTGAATGTTTGCTTTTAGGCATTTTTCTCACTCTCCTCTTTCACCTTAATCAAGAAGTTCTTTAGTTCCTCTTTGCTTTCTGCCATTAGGGCAGAATTTCTGCCTTATTATCACCTGCATATATAAGGTTGTTGGTATATACCCTGGCAATCTTGATTTCAGCTTGTGATTCATCCAGCTTGAGATTTCGCATGATGCATCTGCATATAAGTTAAATAAGCACAGTGACAATATAAATCCTTGACAAAACCCTTTTCCAGTCTGGAACCAGCCTGTTGTTCTATGTCCAGTTCTAACTATTGCTTCTTGAACTGCATACAAGTTTATCAGGAGGCAAGTAGGTTGTCTGGTAATCCCATCTCTTTAAGACTTTTCCACAGTTTGTTGTGATCCACACAGTCAAGGGCTTTAGGGTAATCAATGAAGCTGAAGTAGACCTTTTTTTCTGGAATTCTCTTGCTTTTTCTGGAATTCTCTTGCTTTTTCTATGATCCAATGGATGTTGGTAGTTTGCTCTCTCATTCTGCCATTTCTAAATTCAGCTTGTACATCTGAAAGTTCTTGGTCCACGTACTGTTGAAGTCTAGCTTGAAGGATTTTGAGCATTACCTGGCTAGCATGTGAAATGAGAGCAACTGTACAGTAACTTAAACATTCTTTGGCATTACCTTTCTTTGGGATTGGAATGAAAACTGATCTTTTCCAGGTCTGTGGCTATTGCTGAATTTTCCAAATTTGCTGGCATATTGTGTGTAGCACTTTAGCAGCAGCATCTTTTAGGATCTGAAATTTTAGCTCAGCTGGAGTTCCATTACCTCCACTAGCTTTGTTCATAGCTATGCTCCCTTAGGCCCACTTAACTTTACATTCCAGGATGTCTGACTCTAGGTGATTGATCATACTCTAGGTGATTGATCATACCATCATAGTTATCTGGGACATTAAGACCCTTCTGTATAGTTCTGTGTATTCTTGCCATCTCTTCTTAATCTCTTCTGCTTCTCTTAGGTCTTTGCATTTTCTGTCCTATATTGTACCCATTTTTGCATGAAATATTCCCTTGGTATCTCTGATTTCCTTGAAGTGATCTCTAGTCTTTCCCATTCTATTGTTTTCTGCTATTTCTTTGAATTGTTCATTTAAGTTTTTCTTATATCTCCTGAATATTCTCTGGAACTCTGCATTCAGTTGGGTATATCTTTCTCTCTCTCCTTTGCCTCTTATTTCTCTTTATTTCTCAGCTATTTATAAGGCCTCCTAAGAGGCCTACCATTTTGGCTTTTTTTGCATTTCTCTTTCTTCTTGATGGTTTTGGTCTCTATACAATGTTATGAACCTCCACCCATAGTTCTTCAGGCACTCTATAAGATTTATTCCCTTGAAACTCCTGTTACCTCCAATGTATAATCATAAGGGATTTAATTTAGTTCACACCTGAATGACCTAATGGTTTTCCATACTTTCTCCAGTTTAAGTCTGAAGTTTTAAATAAGGAGCTCATGATCTGAGTCACATTAATCTTTGCTAACTTCCTTCATTATAGATGCTACCAATATCTGTCCAAATGCTACAAATAGCTGCTGTTTCTTTTACTGCATAAAGTTTAATATACTTTACAGCGTCCAAGATTCATAAACCTCTGCAAGGTGAAGTTTTGTTTCTTCTATGGATTTTGTAAAATCATCACTCTTTATCAATGCAGACACTACCCATTTCCAACTCATTTAACATTTTTCCTTATGACATGTCTTTTTTACCCCTTCTTTTTCATTTTATCATATACATTTCTTCACTGGAAAAAGACTCTGCTGCTGATAAAGACTGAGGGAAGGAGGAGAAGGGTGTGATGGAAGATGAGACTTTTGTATGGTATCACCAACTCAATGGACATGAGTCTGAGCAAATTCTAAGAGATAATGAAGCACAGGACAGCCTGGTGTGCTGCAGTCCACAGGGTCACAAAGACTCAGACATGGCTTCTAAAGAACAACAATTTCCTGATTTTATACATGTCTTTATATATAGAGAGAGACATATGTGCATGCTAACTTGCTTGAGTCATGTCCAGCTCTGTGACCCTGTGGTCTATAGCCCACCAGGATCCTTTGTCCATGGGAATTTTCAAGGCAAGAATACTGGACTGAGTAGATATGTCCCTTCATTTAAAACTCTTTCCAGTCTTCAAAAATTATAATATCATAGAATTATATTTCGTAAACAAAGAATGCTCAAACGACCTCACAATTGCACTCATCTCACACGCTAGTAAAGTAGTGCTCAAAATTCTCCAAGCCAGGCTTCAGCAATACGTGAACCATGAACTTCCAGATGTTCAAGCTGGTTTTAGAAAAGGCAGAGGAACCAGGATCAAATTGCCAACATCTACTGGATCATCGAAAAAGCAAGAGTTTCAGAAAATATCTATTTCTGCTTTATTGACTATGCCAAAACTTTTGACTGGATTACAATAAACTGTAGAAAATTCTGAAGGAGAAGGGATTACCAGACCACCTGACCTGCCTCTTGAGAAACCTGTATGCAGGTCAGGAAGTAACAGTTAGAACTGGACATGGAACAACAGACTGGTTCCAAATTGGGAAAGGAGTACGTCAAGGCTGTATATTGTCACCCTACTTATTTAACTCATATGCAGAGTACATCATGAGAAACGCTGGGCTGGATGAAGCACAAGCTGGAATCAAGATTGCTGGGAGAAATACCAACAACCTCAGATATGCATATGACACCACCCTTGTGGCAGAAAGTGAAGAAGAACTAAAGAGCCTCTTGATGAAAGTGAAAGAGGAGAGTGAAAAAGTTGGCTTAAAGCTCAACATTCAGAAAACTAAGATCATGGCATCTGGTCCCATCACCTCATGGGAAATAGATGGGGAGACAGTGGCTGACTTTATTTTTTTGGTCTCCAAGATCACTGCAGATGGTGACTGCAGCTGTGAAATTAAAAGACGCTTACTCCTTGGAGGAAAAGTTATCACCAACCTAGACAGCATATTAAAAGCAGAGATATTACTTTGCCAACAAAGGTCCATCTAGTCAATGCTATGGTTTTCCCAGTGGTCATGTATGGATGTGAGAGTTGGACTCTAAAGAAAGCTGAGCGCCAAAGAATTGATGCTTTTGAACTGTGGTGTTTAAGAAGATTCTTGAGAGTCCCTTGGACTGCAAGGAGATCCAACCAGTCTACCCTAAAGGAGATCAGTCCTGGGTGTTCATTGGAAGGACTGATGCTGAAGCTGAAACTCCAATACTTTGACCACCTGATGTGAAGGGCTGACTCATTGGAAAAGACCCTGATGCTGGGAGGGATTGGGGGCAGGAGGAGACGGGGACGACAGAGGATGGGATGGCTGGATGGCATCACCAGCTCGATGGGCTTGAGTTTGGGTAAACTCCGGGAGCTGGTGATGGACAGGGAGGCCTAGCGTGCTGCGGTTCATGGGGTTGCAAAGAGTCGGACAACAGCTAAGCAACTGAACTGAACTGAAACAATATTTGCTTTTTCTATCCTTGCTTATATATATGTTTGCATTATGGTAACTATAAAAATATATTCAGTATATGATAAAAATATTTCCTTCAAGAATATTAATTCTTTAAAAATTCTAAAAAATAGTTTGAACTTTAAATTATCATTTCATGACCTCTTTCTCATTCAAATTTGTGAATTTTATTGATATCTGTAGGGCTTCCCTGGTGGCTCAGATGGTAAAGAATCTGCTTGCAATGCGGCAGACCTGGGTTTGATCCCTGGGTAGGGAAGATCGCTTGGAGAAGGAAACGGCAGCGCACTCCAGTATTCTTGCCTGGAAAGTTCCATGGACAGAGTGGCCTGGCAGGCTACAGTTCATGGGGTCACAAAGAGTCAGACACGATTGAGCAACTAACACACCTACACACACACACTCACATTGATATCTATAAAATTACTTCATATCAAGTGAAATAATCCCAAGTCTATTTAGTCTTAAAAATATATATATTTACCACATTATTTAACTTTACTCTATTAAAACATATGAGAAAATAAACCTTTATTTTCCTTCATGTTGAGATTTTTTTTTTTTCCTTCTCACTCCCTATCCATCAGCAAAAATACCATTCAGGAACATAATTGAACATAATGGTTGCAAAAAATTAACCAAGATAAAATCCACACAGTTAAAGGAACAAGCTAACACATTAAATGAAACTTCACCAAGCTTATTGGCTTATATTAAAATATCATAAATGCCATCAGGAGATGCCTAACAAATCCTTTAATAAGGATTTGACCTTCATGTGTAAGAGTTGTAGTCATTAATTCCAAGGTTCCTCAAGAGTAGAAAAATTACATTTTTATAATGTCAAGCACCAAGTTTACAGAATTTATATATTTCTTTTATTTGAAAAATAACATATGGCATTTCTCTGATGTTATGACCTATATTTATGCATATTAGAAGATAAGTCAGTTTAGCTACTCTTATATTAGAATTGTTAGTGGAAAATCACATGGGCATCTGGCAATGAAGAGAGATGTGGTACAGGCTGTTCTGCCCTTCTCACAATTATTTGAAACAGAAATTAGATACAGTTTTTCCCCTGCCATAATTTCAGTATATTCTCCCTGAAAATTTGACTTCTATAATTTCAACTTTATCAAAATAATTTAGAAATGTGATAATCATTCTTTATAAAAAGTTGATAAAGAAAGTTGAGGCAGAACAGAAGTAACATGTATGCATTGTTTCTGAAGTGCAATTCTCAGAAATACTGATACATTAATTAAAAGAAAGATCAAGTCAGAGTTGATGTACATTTATTTGCCTTTGTAGCCAGCTGGAAAATATGGGTACAAGACTTCTACATTTACTGTGATTTGCTTTTTTTCTTGTATGCTTTCCCTTGTTAGACCAAATACTTTGCTAATTTTTCCATTCTGGGTCAACGTGACTTAAGACACAAGAAAACCAAAGTGTAATTCAAAATAATCCATTTCTGAATGCTCAGGTCGGCAGTTTCAGAATTCTTTCGTGTATTTAAGAGGCAGAAGTTACAGCACTGCACACACATTTGAGAGTAAGGCCCCCTCCTTCTGCGACACCGCTGTATGGCTCTCCATTGCTTTAAGGGGAACTCAAAAGTAATATTCTTCCTTTTAATCCTTATTAGAACATTGCTCACCTGTATGTGACTAACCTAGTAGAGAAACACCTTTTTTTTTTTCATTCTTTACTCTTTTTTTATTCCATTTTTTTTAAAGTGAAAGTCGCTCAGTTGTGTCCAACTCGTTTGCGACCCCATGGACTATACAGTCCATGGAATTCTCCAGTCCAGAATATTGGAGTGGTAACCATTCCCTTCTCCAGGGGATCTGCCTAACCCAGGGATCGAACCCAGGTCTCCCACATTGCAGGCAGATTCTTTACCAGCTAAAGTACAAGGGAAGCCATTTTTTTAAGCCAACTCTTAATTGACTTAAAATCTATCCATGTTTTGATAGATTTCTTTTTGAAGGAAAGATGTTGAACTTGATAGAACTCTTTTTGGAAAGTTGGATAGTTTTAGTTTGTGGATATCACAGAACGCAAAGTGTTTTCCTTCAGAGGAGAAGAAAAGAGCCTGCAGTTTGAAGAACACACATTCTTGGAGAAAACAGAATTACTAGAAACATTTTTGTGTTAATCCTAATAGGAGGCAGTCATCATGACGTTTTAGGAGGGCCTGCTAACTAATAGCACTTTCATAATTAATATCCCAGTGTAACTGAAATGAACAAATTCCCAGTTAAAGGGCGAGGGTGTGTGCGTGTGCGCTCAGTCACTCAGTTGGGTCTGATTCTTTACGACCCTGTGGACTGGAGCCCGCCAGGCTCCTCTCTCCATGGGATTCTCCAGGCAAGAATACTGAATGGCTTGCTGTTTCCTCCTCCAGGGGATCTTCCCGACCCAGGGACTGAACCCAGGTCTCCTACGCCTCTTGCATTGACAGGCAGATTCCTTACCACCGAGCCACCTGGGGAGCCCAGAGAGAAAGGGATACAGACGTAAAAATCAGGGGAGAAAAGGACAGAAGCATAAAGCAAAGACAGTGGCAACGAGTGCAGCAGTCAATTTTTTTTTTTAAAGGAAAAATTCTTTTTTCTGAAAATCAATCAAAAGCATTATAGGCAGGGGTCCTCTATCTCTGTCTGAATTGACCATTGGTCCCTGCTGTTTCTGTCAAGAAAAAAGACACTGTAATTTCTAGTGTAATTTTAAACCTTGTGTTATGATTGGCAATCTGCCCTTCTAGCAAGTTGGAAGATCTCACACTTGAATGAAAGGCAATTTACCTCTGTCACAGGGTGAGGTTGTGAGACGTGACCATCTCAAAGAAGGATAATACAAAATCTTATCTTACAAAATATTGCAAGATGTTGATTGAATCTTGAATTCAAACAAATGTATTATATCATATCTACCATGCTTAATAGACCACACAGGAAAAGAAATTATTTAGAAAAAGTGTTAGGAAATCTGTCAAACTTAATGAAATCACTGCCAAATAATTTTAAATAGCTGAATACATACTGACACTAAAGGTACATATTGTTTGATTATTTTGAAATTAATAGAAGAGAGAAGGTCAATAATTAGCCTCAATTAATGAACATGGAATACCTTTAGTTATAGCACTAAAACCCAGCAGTCTAACAATTAGATAAGCTACCCTGTTATAAGACTGTCTCCAAAAGTTGATTTTAAATATAAAAATAAGAATTAGCTGTGTCTTCCTGTGACTATCTTCAGCAAACACTGACTGGCATGTTTCTAATATTGCATATTAAGTTTTAAAATATTAGATAACAGACAAGTTATTTTTAAATTCAAATTTCTTACTCAGTCCAGTCCTTCCCTCAAAGTATTTATGAAAGAATCATTTGGATTTTAAGAAATCTATATTTGTTAGAATTCAGTAATCTCTTGCAACTTTTCTTGAATTATGCTAATGCAGAAAGGGTGCAAAATCATACCTACTTTAATGGAAATAGTATTTTTGAGAGAACTGGTTGTTTAACATATATTTAGCATTGCTCCATTTAATTCACATGAGAACTCAATGAGTTATTAGTAACTTCATTCTACAGTTAAGAACACAGCATCTCAGAGAGAACACAGACTTATTTATAAGTAAAAAACAAAAGAAGTAGAATCTTTGAAAATACTCCAAATCAGATGCCAACGATGTTTTAGATTATCATTTCCCATCAAACCACAGTTATTTAAAATTTACTGAATATTTAAGAATAAATTGGGCTGGACTTTTTGTGGAATGTTGTGTTATAATTTAGATGAAGGTTTGTTATTCACGTATATTAAGATCCCCCAGGGCTTCCCAGGTGGCACCAGTAAACAACCCGGCTGCCAGCGCAAGAGACCAAGAAACAGGTTCGTTCCCTGCCTCTGGAAGACCCCCCGAAGGAGGGCACGGCCGCCCCCCAGGACTCTCGCCTGGAGAACCCCGCGGACACGGGGCCTGGCGCGCCGGGGTCCCCGGGGCTGCGAGGAGGGGACCCGGTGGGAGCGCCGAGCGCCGAGCGCGCACCGTCATCCCGAGGGACCTTAGCCCGCGGCGCTTGCGTTTCTCTCCTCGGAAGACGCTCGCTGCTGTTCACTAAGACAACCTAGGCAAGTCAGTGATGGACCTACATTTTACTGATTGTTTAATGTGTCAAGTGCTTCGCCAAGCACTCGGAAAGCAGTTTCATAAGGTAGAGTCCCGCAAAGAAATTACAGCCTAGAAGTGAACACGAAAAACTCTGCGCTGTAATAAAGATGGAAATAAATTCAGGGAATTGCGGTATCACACACGAGCAGCACCTAACACAGCGTGAGTTTAGGACGAAATTTATGCAAGGAGGGCTACTTAAGATGATTTTAAACAGATCAAAATGATTCTTTTTACATTCCACACTATTTGTATAACTAATTTATGAATATTATCGTGCTTTGTTTTGCATTTCATATAGTAATATACCTGAGAAACGTCTGAATTTGAATTTCTATTTTTGTTCTTTAATTCTGTATAAATTAACTGTGGATTTCACATATACATATATATATATACATCTTTTTTCACCAAAGCACATTATTTATACCTCATGGTGACAAACACCAATATTCTACATTCAAGCATGAAATGCTCTTTATATTATCTTTGGTTAAACTACATTATGAATGAAATGGAAAACAATTTTACATAAGCTCATACTCATGTTATTGCTTGTCACCTAGAAACCCAACTACAGTAAAGCAGTGTAGGAATAAAGTCACAGGCCAGAGGTATAATGGCTAACTTTTATTCATTTTCTTTAATTTATATTAGAACTATAATTCTGGTTAAAACAAACATATGCTGACTACAGTAGAGTGAATAGATTTATGTGCCTTAACTTCTCAAAGCAACTAAAATACTCAACAAAATTGCCAAGAACAGACATTTTGGGACTCTGGAAATAAACCAGAGACAAACAACAAATTCATAAGAGTTTATTCATGAAAAACTCTCAAACTTCCAGGAAGAACAGCTAATGTGTTCTTGCCTTCGGCTTCTCTGCAAGAAATTCTATAGAAATTGTTCAGGCTGAAATCAAAGACACTAGTTAGAATATAAATCTGCAAGAAGAAATTAATGGTACCCATAAAGGTAACTAATAGACAAATACAAGAGTATAAATGCATGTTTGTTTATAATTAGTTTCTCCTACTATTTGATTTAAAAGTCAACTGCATAATGCAATAAATTTTAAATGTATTGATGAGACTGTAATTTATAAAGATGTAATTTATATGACAATGATAGCAAAAAAGAGAAAGAATAGCAAAACTATACTGCAACAACTTTTTATACTATCAAAATAAAATTTTACAAATGAATGCAAAGGCATGTGATTCAGCAATAAAAAGGAACTATAGACATATGGGCTAACATAGATAAACATCAAAAATCTTACACTGAATGAAATAAACCAGATACAAAAGACTTACTACATTCATATGAAACTTCCTAGACAGGCAAATCTATAGAGACAGTAGTTGCCTGGAGCTGAGGATGGGAGTAGAGATTGACTGAAAATAAGACACAAGGGAACATTTAAAGGCAATGGAAATGTTCTAAAACTAAATGATGTTCTGGCTACATAGCTTTATAAATTCACTAAAGATACTGAATTTTATGCTTATCCTATGTAAATTACACTTCTATAAAAAGAGCAAATTGTTCATACTACTTTTATGTCTTAAAATGTATGCAACAAGTACACATTAGCTTCCAATCCCATAATTTTTTTGACTATTTCATAAATTGCTGCTTCTAGTTTCAGGTCAAGTATACAGAGAAAGCTCCTGATGTATGAGATCCTCATTATAAGCTACAGAACAATTAAAAATCAAAAAAAGTAGCTTCTATTTCACATAGAATTATGAATCTGATTTCCTATTTGAGCATAATAAAAGGTTTAACTGCTGGCTTTGTATGATATACAACTCAGATTATTATTCATGTTATGAATGTTATTCCTTATAATGTCAATTATTCTAAACCTGTGAAACGACCCTGTGTTTGAAAAATTATAATAGAAATAATATGTCACATGAATTTCATTACTCATGTTACCTTCAAAAATTCTTGAAGTCAGCAAGGGAAAACATTCCTCTGTTTCAATATTTTCATGAAGCAGAAGGGTACAGATCAATCCCAGTGTTTAAGTTGAATTTGGGTGGCTGCAGGAAGCTTTGTCATATTATCTGTGTTAGTTAGCAATTTATTGATCCTAAGCTAAAAATACACACACGTGTCTATAATACGTGTATATATATGATATATAGCATATATAGTTAGCTGCTCAGCCATATCTGACTCTGCGACCCCACTGACTATAGCCCACCAGGCTCCTCTGTCCATGGAATTCTCCAGGCAAGAATACTGGAGTGGGTAGCCATTCCCTTCTTCAGAGGATCTTCCCAATCCAGGGATCAGACCCTGGTCTCCTGCATTGCAGGCAGATTCTTTACCATCTGAGCCACCAGGAAATATTCATGTATGTGTATGCATATATTAAATATTCATGTGTATATACATACACTTTCCCATAATATACAGAGTTCCTTTAACCACCTCTCCTTCATAGTGAGCACAACATGCAGTAAGTTTTCTCAGTAGAGGACACTAGAAGGTACTGAAAAAGAAAGGCGTTGCCTTGGGTTTCCAGCTGTTGCTTATTGAGTCAGTGATGGGGAGGTGGGGGTGATAAAGACATCAAGCGGAGTTCTGCCCACGCC
Organism: Muntiacus reevesi; assembly: GCF_963930625.1. Classification (NCBI taxonomy): domain Eukaryota; kingdom Metazoa; phylum Chordata; class Mammalia; order Artiodactyla; family Cervidae; genus Muntiacus; species Muntiacus reevesi. Next base: position 60,061,939 of record NC_089264.1, on the reverse strand, counting down.
TGTGACTAGCAAGCATGCTCACCTGGGGACAGTGTAGCCCAATGTGGTCTAGTGATTACCTCCATGCGGTCCTCTTGACACAGAAATCAATGCCCGAGAGACCTTCCACCCACACTGGCAATCTGATTCCTTCTGCATGTCCCTGAACTGCCTGCCTGCAGTCCAGAGGGCTCTTTCCAATCCACCGCCCCTTTTCGGTAACGGCGCCATCATCTGCTGATGAACTGTACCCCTCTTGCTCTTTGAAGGGTTGCTTACTTCTTGCCCAAGGACTTCAGACTAGTTCTGGCCATGCAAATCCATGAATAGTTCGGACACCTAGAATTGGGGTCCCAGCCTTCAGGAGTAGGGAAGTCAGTTCTCTCTTAAGTTTTACAGAGTTTCCTTATATTAAGTACTTTCTGTTTTACTCACTGTGTGGTTTCTATGCCTTGAGTCAACTCAGACACTGCTGGGTCTAACATAGCTTAAGTAGTAGAGCTGGTTATATAAGAGCATTTTTCCCTTTTTTTTTTTTTTTGGTTGTTTCTTTTTGCTGCTAAAATTGGCACCATTTATTACTTTTCTAATGATAAGTATGACAATGTTTATTCTTAAATAAAACAGGAAATACACTTTGTAAGGACATAGAAGAAAATGAGTGATTACCAGATTGTGGTATGGGATGTTCAGAGGTGGAGAGACATTTTCCACTATATATATATATTTTTTTTACAGTAAATATACATAAATTTTCCATGTTAGCCATTTTAGGTATACAGTTCTACAGCATTAAATGCGTTAACATCACTACTATGTGTTTTCAGAATTTTCTCATCTTCCCATAGATAAACTCTATATGCACTAAGCAGTAACTCATTATTTACCCACACCTCCAGCCTCTGGTAATCTCTGTTTTACTTTCTGTCTCTCTGAATTTGCCTCTTCTAGATACTCAATGTAAGTAGAATCATATTTGTGATTTTGTGTCTGGCTTATTTTACTTAGCATGATTTCAGGATTCATCCTTTATAGGCTGAATAATACAACATTGCATGGGTATATGACTTTTTTCAATCCATCATGTATTGTTAGACATATACATGTCACAGTGATTGTGACGATCATGAACTTTTTTTTTGATATTGGATATTTATTGCATTGTTTTTTCAGCAGATAGCTATAAAGTACTTTGAAGAATAATTAATACCTCCAAATTTGTATGAGATTGGGAAGATGAGACATAGTAGAAATCTTTTTAAGAATATTTTTCTTGAATTCAAAATGGGAACAACAGTGAGAAAGGGAAATGGAAATTTAAATGTATGATTGTACTAGTTATTGATAGGCAGTGCCTGAACACCTGTTCCAAACTGTTTCTTTTCCCTGTTAGCAGCTGCATCTAAGGCTAAGGATGGGCTGTGGTAGGAAAGCTTGCTAGAGTCCACAGATTCCTAAGACACATTTGCTGATGCCGGCAATGCCGGAGACTCCGGTTCGATTCTTGGGTCAGCAAGATCCCCTGGAGAAGGGAGAGACTACCCAGTCCAGTCTTCCGGCCTGGAGGCTTCCATGGACTAAAGAGTCTGACGCCACTGAGCGACTTTCACACTTCACTTCACACTTCACTGGGGTTTTAGTCATAGGGCGTGAAAATTAAATGAATACATAAAGCCAGTGTGAGAAGAAACTATCTTTTAAAGATACATACAATTTCACGAGTTAAAGAAGTAAGCCTCTAGAATTTTATTAGAAATGCAAAGGCTCGGGAGGTTATTGAAAATAGCAGTCTGTCACAGACACGGAGAACAGGCTCGCAGCTGCTCCAGGAGGGGTGGGGGCAGTGGGACGGGTGGGGATTTTGGGTTAGTAGATGCAAGCTATTACACACAGGACGGATTACAAAAGGTCCTCCTGTACCGCTCAGGGAGCGACATTCAATATTCTATGATAAAATAAAGTGGAAAAGAATATAAAAAACAATTCCTATGACTGAATTACTTCGCTGTATAGCGGAAATTAACACAACATTGAAAATCAACAAAAGAAAATATATGAATCTAGATGACTATGTTTCTGATAATCAAGTTTGTTTTAAGATTCAAAGATAAATATTTTTAAAGAAAAGTTGTGTTGACTTAAAATGGGAACAATAGTGGAAAAGTGAAAGGGAATTAAGCAAACAAGCTGATTATGTTGGCAGAAGAAAACAAAAGTCCTTAGGGGAATGGGAAAAATTTCAAAGACCAGCTAAGACAAATGTGAAAGCGAAAAGAAAATATCCTTTACTGCCCTTGTTGAAGGGTCCAGGTTTTTTGTTGTTGTTGTTTATATGTTTTGTTTTTGGTTCTGCAGATATAGCCATTTTGTTAGGTAGAAAGTTAGGCATGAGCAATGAGGGATGGCTTGGCTGAAAAGGATGTATGCAGTTCTAACCAACCCCCCCCCCACCACCCACCCCAGACAAGCTGGGGAGAGCTCACAGATATGCTACAAAAACAACCACAAAGACTTTTCTAACTCTTGAACTTGTGCCCTAAACGAACATGCTGTGGACAGAAGCTAACCACTAACCTTCTCCAACTCAGGCACATGCATCCTTGACGCACAACTGTGTCCTCAGGTAACCTTAGGCAGCAAGGAGACCATTCAGTTCAGCTCAGTTCAGTCTCTCAGTCGTGTCCGACTCTTTGCAACCCCATGAATCGCAGCTCACCAGGCCTCCCTGTCCATCACCAACTCCCGGAGTTTACTCAAACTCATGTCCATCGAGTCAGTGATGCCATCCAGCCATCTCATCCTCTATCGTCCCCTTCTCCTCCTGCCCCCAATCCCTCCCAGCATCAGGGTCTTTTCCAATGAGTCAGCTCTTTGCGTGAGGTGGCCAAAGTATTGGAGTTTCATCTTCACAATCAGTCCTTCCAATGAACACCCAGGACTGATCTCCTTTAGGATGGACTGGTTGGATCTCCCTGCAATCCAAGGGACTCTCAAGAGTCTTCTCCAACACCACACTTCAAAAGCATCCATTTTTTGGCACTCAGCCTTCTTCACAGTCCAACTCTTACATCCACACATGACCACTGGAAAAACCATAGCCTTGACCAGACGGACCTTTGTTGGCAAAGTAATGTCTCTGCTTTTTAATATGCTATCTAGGTTGGTCATAACTTTCCTTCCAAGGAGTAAACGTCTTTCACCATCTGCAGTGATTTTGGAGCCCCCAAAAATAAAGTCTGACACTGTTGTTTCCACTGTTTCCCCATCTATTTCCCATGAAGTGATGGGATCAGATGCCATTATCTTAGTTTTCTGAATGTTGAGCTTTAAGCCAACTTTTTCACTCTCCTCTTGCACTTTCATCAAGAGGCTTTTTAGTTCTTCTTCACTTTCTGCCATAAGGGTGGTGTCATCTGCATATCTGAGGTTATTGATATTTCTCCCGGCAATCTTGATTCCAGCTTGTGTTTCCTCCAGCCCAGCGTTTCTCATGATGTACTCTGCACATAAGTTAAATAAGCAGGGTGACAATATACAGCCTTGACGTACTCCTTTTCCTAGTTGGAACCAGTCTGTTGTTCCATGTCCAGTTCTAACTGTTGCTTCTTGACCTGCATACAGGTTTCTCAAGAGGCAGGTCAGGTGGTCTAGTATTCCCATCTCTTTCAGAATTTTCCACAGTTTATTGTGATCCACACAGTCGAAGGCTTTGGCGTAGTCAATAAAGCAGAAATAGATGTTTTTCTCGAACTAAGGTTTCATAAATATCAGTCCTTCCAATGAACACCCAGGACTGATCTCCTTTAGGATGGACTGGTTGGATCTCCCTGCAATCCAAGGGACTCTCAAGAGTCTTCTCCAACATCACAGTTCAAAAGCATCCATTTTTTGGCACTCAGCCTTCTTCACAGTCCAACTCTTACATCCACACATGACCACTGGAAAAACCATAACCTTGACCAGACTGACCTTTGTTGGCAAAGTAATGTCTCTGCTTTTTAATATGCTATCTAGGTTGGTCATAACTTTCCTTCCAAGGAGTAAACGTCTTTCACCATCTTACATGGTGATTACATACATCTTACATACATCTGATTACAACAGACTGAATGATGGGAAAGACATGCAGAATTAGAGCCTTTTGTTATGTAACTTGCAACTGTCAATCAAAACTCTCAGTCCATGCCAACCTAGATAAATATGTAAAAGCCCTATTTTGTATGTGCCCAGATATGCCCCCTTCCCTGATTGACCTGAGTGTATGCCCATTTGCATTTTGCACAGAGCAAAACCAAGAGGTGGAGACAGGGAGTATAAAAAGGGAAGCCAAGACAGATCATGGCCACTCCTTCAGGGTCAGCCCACTCCCACATCTCAGGAGTGTACTATCCACTTTCTGTTTAATAAAAGATCTGCTTGAGCTATAACTGAGGTGTGACCAATCTATTGTTTTGAATCTTGCTACAAGACAGGAGCTGAGAAATCCTGCTTGCTTGATCTGTAATTAATCAGTCATTCCAAATTTGTGTTGATGAGACAAGAACTGAGGGAGAGAAAGAAACTGACCCAACATTTTGACTCTAGAGAAAAATGAGGGCTGACTGTCTAACTGAGATATGGAAATATAGTTTTTAAACAAATTGCAATGTCTGACATAAGACATTTAGTATCTTAAAGGATATGAATGGATAGACATTTTATAAACATTGATATTATGTAATTTATCAGAAAGGATAGGTTATTAATGCTGCAATAATAAAACACCCTGACATTTATGTTCAATATAACAAAGATTTAATTCTCATTCATATCAAATGTTTATCATGCATTAATTGTGCTTCCATGCTTTTCATCTTTACTCTAGGACTGAAGGTGATGACAAACTATGATCTGGAAGATGCTCATCTGGAAGAGGGAAGGGAGAGTTCTGGAGGGTCTTCCAAAGGCAGTTAAATTGTCTGGATTGAAAGTGATATTCAACACCTCTGCTATCATCGACTGACCAGAAGTAATCATGACGGCTCATTCAACCACAACAGGGAAAGGAAGCTCAATTCAGTCTAGTATCTCCAAGGAGAAATAGCCAGAATTAATTGATAATTAGTGAATAATTCATTAACATTGAAAACTATGTATGTAACCAGAGGTATGGTAAAATTGGCTCACAGCAGTTTGGAAGAGTTGGTTTTGAGAATTTCTTCCCAAATCCTTATTAGCAATATCTCTTTGGAAGCTTGGATATTTATAACATGAATATTGGCAAACACTACAAATTAGGGCTTTTTCCTTCCTGAGAGCAATTTGTTAAACATTTACAGCACACCAGTGAGTTTAACTTTATGAAGACACACAAACAAATATGCTAAAAAGTAATACCAGAAAAAGAAGAGCAATTATTTCAAGCTCATATTTTGACAATTTCAAAAATATCTGTGTGGCTCCTACATTTGTAGAAAGTGCTTATGAATAAGAATAGCCTAATTGAAAATTGCGTCAGTTCTGCCTAAGTTCTTTTCTAATATCCTTAGATAAACAGATGTCCTTGATTTTCTCCTTAGTTAATAACAGCTAGTTTCAGCTTCCTCAGAAAAAAAAAAAAAATAGCATACTGAGACCCTGATGAAATTGCACATTTTTAAACTCCATGATAATGTAGACTCTATCTATATATGCTGTCAAAAGTCTTCCAGTGCTGGTGAGAACTTATATTCATTGCTGAGCTAATATTATCTTCAGTGTCTTACAAATTTCATTACAACATGTAAGTCACAGCTAGAGAAATTTATTATTCAGTTTCCTTAAATTTTAACTATATTCAACTACTTCTAAATTATTTTCCCTAGAAATTTGCTTCTCTAAGTTAAAGCAAATAAATATATATTTTTCAAATTGTCTATGAAGTCTTGTTTCTGACAAAATTAGATGATTGTTAATTAAACATCCTCTGAATATAGAGGAAGAGAATTTGAAACAGACAAGTTAAACTGGCTTTTCAAGACTAGCACAATAGGGAAGACAGATTGAATTCTATCCCATAGAAAGAAAAGGTGCATGGGATCGGGCACTTAAAAAAAAATGGAATATAGTTGCTTTGCAGTTTTGAATTAGTTTCTGTTTTACACAAAAGTGGATGTGTGTATATATATATATCTCCCCACTCTCTTAGATCTCCTGCCCACACAGGTCACCGCAGGTCACGGAGTAGAGTCTCCGGTGCTATATAGTAGGTGCTCATTCAGCTCAGTTCAGTCGCTCAGTCGTGTCTGACTCTTTGTGACCCCATGAAGCACAGCACGCCAGGCCTCCCTGCCCATCACCAACTCCCAGAGTTTACTCAAACTCATGTCCATCGAGTCGGTGATGCCATCCAACCATCTCATCCTCTATCATCCCCTTCTCCTCCTGCCCCCAATCCCTCCCAGCATCAGGGTCTTTTCCAATGAGTCAACTCTTCGCATCAGGTGGCCAAAGTACTGGAGTTTCATCTTCAGCATCAGTCCTTTCAATGAACACCCAGGACTGATCTCCCTCAGGATGGACTGGTTGGATCTCCTTGCAGTCCAAGGGACTCTTGAATCTTCTCTAACACCACAGTTCAAAAGCATCAGTTCTTCGGTGCTCAGCTTTCTTTATAGTCCAACTCTCACATCCATACATGACCACTGGAAAAACCGTAGCCTTGACTAGACGGACCTTTGTTGACAAAGTAATGTCTCTGCTTTTTAATATGCTGTCTCTTTAGTTATCTATTTTATAAATGGTAGGTCGGGAAGATCCCTGGAGGAGGGCATGGCGACCCACTTCAGTATCCCTGCCTCGAGGGTCCCCACGGACAGAGGAGCCCGCAGGCTGCCGTTCGTGGGGTGGCAGAGTCAGACAGGACTAAGCGTGTCGCAGCAGCGTATGTACAAAGCTCCCCTGGTGGCTCAGTGGTAAAGAGTTTGCCCGAGATTCAGGAGACACAGGAGACTTGGGTTCAAACCCTGGGTCAAGAAAACCCTCTGGAGGGAATGGCAGCCCCCTCCAGTATTCTTGAGGAAAATCCCACGGACAGAGGAACCTGGCAGGCTACAATCCATAGGGTCGCAAAGAGCAGTACACGGCTGAAGTGACTGAGCACACACACAACGTCGACACGTCAATCCCCATTTCCAGATTTGCCCCACTCCCCGCCACGGTGGCCATAAGGTTGTTCTCTACATCTGTGATTCTATGTCGCTTTGCACATAAGTTCGCCTATACCATTTTTCTAGGTTCCACATATAGCAATATTATACAGTATTCATTTTTCTCTTTCTGACTGACTTCACTCTGTATGAAAATCTCCAGGTCCATCCACATCTCTGCAAGGGGCACCATTTCATTCCAGTGTTGTCTGAGTAATGTGTGTGTGCATGCTCAGTCATGTTCGGCTCTTTGTGACCCCATGGCCTGTAGCCCACTAGGCTCCTCTGTCCATGAAATTGTCTAGGCAAGAACACTGGAGTGGGTTGCATTTTCTCCTCCAAGGGATCTTCCCGACCCAGGGACTGGACTCACATCTCCCGTCTCCTGCATTGATCCTCCATCGTATATAGGTGCCACATCTACTCACCCATTCCGCGGTTGGTGAACATTTAGGTTGCTTCTTTGTCCTGATTATTATACATATTGCTGTAGAGAGGATCGGGGTGCGTGTATCCTTTCAAATTATGGTTTTCTCTGGATATATGCCTAGGGATGGTATTGCTGGATCATGGGCAGCCCTGCTTTTAGTTTTAAAGGAACCTCCATACTCCTCTCCACAGTGCCTGTACATTCCCCCAAAACAGTGTAGGAGGTTTCCCTTTCCCCCACACCCTCTCTAGCATTTATTGTTCGTAGAGTTTGTGATGATGGCCATGCTGACTGGCATAAGGAGGTAACTCATTGCAACTGACAAGGGCTGAACCTCCGAAACCTACAAACAGTTCATGTATCTCAATAAAAATTTTAAAAAAAGGAAAAAAATGAGTAAATGGGTGGAAGATTAAATATACATTTCATCAAAGAAGACACACAGATGGCTCACAAACACATGAAAGGATGCTCAACATCACTAATTACTGGAGAAGTACATGAGCTTTTAGGTGCTTGCCTGAGCTCGTGAAAAAGTACTTGAGGATACTCGGGGGAGAGAGGGAGATGGGTCAGTGTGAATAGGCCATCTGTGCTTGCCAACTGGCACTTACCAAAGTTTGGTTCCTACTCTCCTTCAGAGACAGAGAGAGGTAGGCAGTATCTTCCTTGATGAATATTTTGGAAAAGATAACCCAGGTCCTTCAGAAAGATACTCCAGGGTTGTGCAACTGGTAAGTGATTAGGAGAACATTTACATCTCAAAAGAGTAAAGAAAGAATCTGTGCTTCAAGGTTTTCTAAAGTGAATGTGTGAAAAAAGGGAGAGTGACTTCCTCCTGTTTAGTCAAGATGAGGAATCTTTAAGACTCTGTGATCACTCTTAATACTTTAAAATAATATAGTGTATCCAATGAGTTTGGTGTTAGTCAATGTGTGCGCGTGCTAGTTGCTCAGTAGAGTCCGACTCTCTGCGACCCCATGGACTGTAACCCATCAGGCTCCGCCGTCCATGGAATTCTCCAGGCAAGAACACTGGAGTGCCTAGCCATTTCCTTCTCCAGGGGATCTTCCTGACCCAAGGACTGAACCCGGATCCCTTGTCTCCTGCAGTGACAGGCAGGTTCTTTATCCTGGTGTTAAAGGTGGTTGCACCACCCGGTCTTAATCAATGGTCACATAAAATTGAATTTATTTTTTGCATAAACTACTCCTCTATCACTTTTCCATCTATATTTGTCATTCACATGTATAAGACTGTATTTGCAAGTTGACTCAGTAAGAAGGAAAACGATGACTTGCAGCCCAGGAAAACACTGGAATTAAGTGATTGTCTAAAGTATTATAGCTCTAACTATATATGGTAGTCCTTGATCTTGATGTCTCTATGGACTGAGTATTTCTGCCCCCCTCCAAATTTGTACGTTGAAATCCTCATACAAAATGTGATTATACTTGGAAATGGGGTCTTTAGAGATAAGAGAGTAGAGCCTTAATGAATGGGCTCAAGTCTTTATAAGACCTTCCCTGGTGACTCACTGGGTAACGAATTTGCCTGCAATGCAGAAAACCCAGGTTCAATCCCTGGATGGGCAAGATCCCTTGTAGAAGGAAGTGGCAACACGCCCCTGCATTCCTACCTGGAAAACCCCATGGACAGAGGAGCCTAGTGGACAACAGCCCATGGGGTTGCAAAGAGTCAGACATGACAACCACTAAACCACCATACCTTTATAAAAGAGAGTCCGGAGACATCCTTGACTTTTTGGTCATGGGAGGACACAGCAAAAAAATGGCTGTATATGACCTAGAAACCAGACACTGAAGCTGCTAGCAACTTGATTTTAGGCTTCCCAGCCTCCAGAACTGTTAGAAATAAATTTATGTTGTTTAAAAGTCACTCAGTTTGCAGTATTCTATTATAGCAGCCTCAGTCAACTAAGACAGAAATTGCTACCAAGAGGTGGGATGTTACTATAAGACAAATACCTAAATGCATGTAAGCAGCTTTGGAAATGGGTAATGGGTAGAGGCTGGAAGAGTTCTGAGCTGAATGCTAGAAAAGTCTTACGTAGCCATGAATGATTCTAATGAGAGCTCAGAAAGAAAAGACAAGAGCTAAAGAAAAAGCCTGAGTTTTCCTAGAGAGTATCTGAGTAGTAATAGTAATACGGTAATAATACGGATGGCAAATGCCACTGTGAAAAAGTCAGACGAAAATGAGGAACATGGTACTGGAAACTAGAGGAAAATTGATCCTAGTTATAAACTGGAGGAGAACCTGGATGAAGAGTGTGTCTTTGTGGATGACAGAATGTGAGCAACGAAACTGAATATTCAGCAGAGGCTTCCCTGGCGGCGCTAGTCGGATGGGGACTTTAAGAGGTAAAGTGCCAATGCAGGAGACATATGAATCGCAGGTTCAATCCCTGGGTTGGGAAGATGCCCTGGAGAAGGAAATGGCAGCCTACTCCAGTATCCTTGCCTGGAGAATTCCATGGACAGAGGAGCCTGGCGGGCTACAGTCCATGGGGTCACAAAGGATTGGACACGAGTGAAGTGACTGGGCACACACTTCTAAGCAGTGCTGAGATTATGGCTTGTTTTCTCCTGACTCCCTCCAGTAACATTCAAGAAGAGAGCAGTGTCTTAAAGATGGAATTGCTAATCCAAAGAAAAGTAAAATTTAAAGAGCTGGAAAATTCTCAGCTTATCAGTACTCCAAAAATATGAGAACACTAAAGACGCACCCAAGGATCCTTGGACAAAGAGATTAGTATGGATCAGCCACATCAAGAGAAGCCAGGAGCTATTCTTTAAAATGTGGAGGAATGGCCCTGAAGACAGTTCAAAGATCACTCAAGCTTTCCACTCCCATCATAGGCCCAGAGTGCAAAGAAGCGGAGCAGTTTCCAAAGAGGGGCTGCGGGGCCTCAATGAGTATGGGCTGGCACTGCCTCCCATCCCAGGCTCCCTACTCTGGTTCCACGCCCCTTGGTCACTGCAGGAGAGGTTCTTGTAGGTCCTGCTGTGAGATGGGCCTCCGTGGCCACCTCTCTGGAGGGTGCAAAAAGGAAATTTTAGTAGATTCACTGTGGCGTCATTTCTCCACCAAGGAGAGGCATAATCCCTGCGGCTAGGTCTCTCCCTACCTTTGTCTCAAGAACAGAGCTTCCTGGGTTAACTGGTCCAAATGGGACCATATCAGAGAAACACCACGGGGGTAGGATCTGGGGACAAAAGCAGTGTGGAGTCAGGGCCCCCCGAATCTGTGGGGCAGGGATGACCAGCTGGCTACAACAATCAGGACTGCCCCTGCAGGGCGTCCAGAAGATGGTTCTTCTACCCCAGAGTGGCTGGAGAGAAAAGCATCAAGACAAGGAGGATTATTCTTGAGCCTCAAGGTTTAGTGAACTATAAGGGAATCGTTCGTCTTTTCGTTTCCCCCTATTTCTCTCATTTGGAATAAGAATGCCTATTTCATGCTTGTCACACTATTGCATTTTGAAAGTACATAACTTATCTGGTTCACCAGCTCACAACTGGAAAGCAGTTTGCTTCAGGATAAATTGTACATTGAGTCTCATCTATATCTGATTTCGATGATATTTTGATGAGACTTTGGACTAAGACTTTAAAATTGATTATGGAATGAGTTAAGACTTGTCTATGGAGGAGGAATAAAGGTATTCTGCATGCAAGAATGACTGAATTTGGGAGACCTGGTGTATAATACCATAGAGTGGATGTTTATATCCCCCCAAAAGTTTTATGTTGAAATCATAATGCCCAGCATAATAATATTTGAAGGTGGAACCTTTGGGAAATTATTAGGTCATGAGGATAGAGCTCTCATGAATGGGATTAGTGCCCTTATAAAAGGGGGTCCAGCTCCTTTGTCCTTTCTGCATGTGAATACAGCAAAAAGACAGTCATCTAGGAACAAGGAAGCAAGCTCTCATCAGATACCAAATCTGCTGAAACATTGATCTTGGGATTCCCAATCTTTAGAACTTTGAAAAATAAATTTCTTTTGTTCATGAACCTCCCAATCTATGGCATTCTAACACTGTGAATGGTCTAAGATATATATTGAGGCTTGTCTTTTCCATAATTATGTGTCATGATACAGTTACTAATAATATTAATAGCTTTGACACCCATGCTATAAACTATTTATTTAAAAATGCAAATTGGAAAAACTAGGAAAGCTGAGTTAAAGTTCATGTGGTGGTTAAAACGGCTGAGAATAACCAAGGATCCCTTAAGAAGAACAGATGCTGATAAAAACAGTGACATGTAAATAGAGACAGCCCCACGCACAGACGGTCATTTGATAAATGACAAAGGAGGCGCTAGCAATCGTTTGACTTTCTTAAAAAAGCTCCTTCAAATACTAGATATTGATATATGTAAAAAATTAAATTTTGTCTCCTCTGTACACTATACATAAAATGTGCTTTTTGTGTATCAGAGCTCTACAAGTAAAGAGAATAATTTTGAATATTTTAGAATGTAATAAAATATTTTCATAACAAGGGTAAAAACAATTTCTTAAAACTAAACACAATTATTTATCAATTATAAAATAAAGATTAATGCATTCAATAGCACTATAAATCATTCTTTTACAAAAACTGTAAAAAGCAGTGTGAAAAAAATATTTTCAATACTGACAATTAAAATATATTGACAACTTCTATAATTAATTATAAAAGTGAGAAAGAATCTATTTAAATATAGGCAAAAGCCTTAAAGGTCCACTTCACAAAAGAGGAAACCCAACTAGGCAACTAAGAAATGTGAGGATATAAACAAGTCAGTAAAAATTCAAATTAAAATCCCAGTATAAATCTATTCCACACACATCAAACGAGAACAGATTTAAAATTCTAATTTGACTAGAATGTAGATCAAGGGAAACACTTATATGCTATTGTAAGTATCTAAACTATTATCACCACTTTGGAAATGTTTGAAGTCATCTAATAAATCTGCATTCTTGCATACACTACACTTCATCAATTTCAGTCATAAATTTATACATTAGGTAAGTTCTCATACACTTAAACTAGGATATTTGTACAAGAGTATACAAACAGCATTATTCATCACAGGAAAAGCAGAAACAACTTGTCTCCACCAATAAAAGAAAGGGCAGCATGCTGCTATGAAACAGCATAGTGAGATGCATACATTAAAATGATTAAGAGTGCAGTGCTTGGAGCCTGATTACAGAGATTCATATCTGAGCCTCATCTCAAATAAACTCAACCTGATGTATTTAATAATAATATCTACAGTTAATATGAGAGCAGTATCATAATCATCATTCCTTGTTAAAACAATGAAATTGAAGGAGCAGCAGTCACATACAGAATAGACGGCTGGAGTGAACACGAAAGAGAGCTTAAAAAAGACAAGCATGAACGTGTACGGTATAATTCCGTCTGTACAAACTTCTGAGTCAGAAACTAGATATTGATAGGGGATATACCTACAAAGAGCAAATCTAAAGCAAAGTTAAAAAATGCAATCCAATTGTCAACATAATGAATACTTTTAGGAGTGGTAGGCAGATGTGATGTGATCACAAAAACCAAACCAAAATATCCCCCAAAACAGCATTAGGGTTAATGGAAAGTTCTTCATTTATGGACAAGATGGTAGTAAATGACTATGTTCTTATATTAGGCATTAGCTCATTAAGATTTTACTCACTATTCTATGCATATATCTCCTAATTAAAAATACACTAACAAAAAAAATACACAGGTATATTAAATCAAAGTAAATGTGAAGCTATTTTCCTACAATAACATAGAAATTTGCATCCAAAATGCTTTCTGGAATAGCAGAGGAAATTAGGTATATCAGTCAAAAATTAGGTACATGTCAATAGCTACATGTGACATGTGATCAGCTGGGTTCAGATGGGAGGTAATACCATTTCTGACTTAATTTGTTGTTTTGTAGACCTAGTGAATATAATCATGGATCCCTTAGAGAAATGTTTCATGTTAATAATTTGTTTTTCATTGTTAATAATGGCCTTTCCATGAATCCGTCATTCCACTCAGCCTGGAAGGTTTGCTTTTAAATTTCAGGTAACCCCGGGCTTCCCTGGTGATTCCGGGGTTGAGAATACAGCTTGCAGTGCAGGGGACATGGGTTCGACGCCTGGTTCGGGAAGATTCTGCATACTGCAGAGCCACCTAAGCCTGTGCACCACAACTGCTGAGGCTGTGCTCCAGAGCCCGTGTGCTGGAAGTGCTAGAGCCCAGGCCCCAGGGCCTTTGCCCGCAACAAGGAAAGCCATCACCATAAGCAGCCTGCACAACACAGCCAAGAGGAGCCCCTGCTCACCACCACCAGAGAAAGCCTGTGCTGCAACAAAGGCCCGCTACAGCCAATTAATAAAGTAAAAAAACAAATCTAAAGTACAGGCAACATAAGGCACTCACTATGCTCAGTGTAAAATGATCCACTGTGTGAAAAAGTCATTTTATAAAAAGGAGACAACTTGTTACAATAGGAAGTTTACATGTGAACTAATCTTAATGCTGCCACTGTAAACTCAAGTTATAATTGTGAAAATCTCTTACACAGTAAAACATAGTGCTTCAGATAAGTTGGCAACAGAAATTATTTTGATGTCTACAGTTTGGGCATGAGCTGGGTGATCTGGCTAGCATTGAGAGATGCTTCACCCAGATCTATTCTCGAATAGCTCTAATTACTTTCTTACCATCATTGAGTACAGCTGAATGGCACCAGACACTTTGAATCCGGCTTATAAACAGCTTTATATTTTGTATACCTGTGTTTTGTAAAGGTTGACCTTGGCTTAAATCTTGAAATAAAAGTCACATTTTTCAGAGGCTCTTACTCCATAGGTACAGTGTGTTACACAAAAAGATAGAGGAATAATTCTTAAATTCGTACAAAAAGGGAATTTAGCCTGTGTTTATATGACTCTTATACGATAGCACCAGCACTACCCACAAAACAAATGAACAAATTATGTTTACATAATATATCTTTAAAAGAGTCAATTTATTATGATGGCTATAATTTAAAAGTCTTGAAACAGAATCTCTTGATACATGAATTCAATTTTTCTTCACTAGTGATAAAAATTTTTAAGTTAGAAGGTATGGTTTTAGAATGTATGTTTGTACTGTAAGCCTGAATTATTTTCTCAACCAAAGAAGTTGTCATGAATATCAAGGAGCAAGTGAGTAAGTGAAAGTCGCTCAGTCATGTCCAACTCTTTGCAGCCCTATGAACTATACAGTCCATGGAATTTTCCAGGCCAGAACCCTGGAGTGGGCGGCCTTTCCCAAGGAAAACAGAATGCAGTGAAAATTCCTCCAGTGCCCATGCTTACAGTGCTGCGAGGGATAATAGAAACTGTCAGCTTGAAAAATCTTCCTCTAAAGGAAACTGAGCTTCTAACAGGATGACAATTTGTCCAAGATAGTTACTAAATTAATGTGGACCAGAATCTGTGTCTGCTAATGACTAATTTATAGCTTTCTTTGACAGCAAGTTGTTGAAGACTGCATTTATTTCATGAAGCTACGCAGTTCTTTTCCAGAAGTAGTATTTCTTTTTCCTAAATTTCTTTGTTCTTTTCTTCAGGAGTATTTTCTTCTGGGATATTATATAAATTAAATTATCATTTTAGCATTATATAAAAAGTTGTAAAAATCAGGCATGTCACAACTAGAGATTCTATTCTGAACTCAAAGTTGATAGTCACACTGAAATAGCATGATGACTCATCACTAGTGGCTCTCCAGAAAGGCTGAGAGCCTGTTTAAAAGTTAATAAAATTTTTCATCTTATTCTCATTAGTCTTGGCTGACAGTCTGAAATCACAATTCCATATAAAAATAGAATCATGGAAATTTCAAAAGCTGCACGACCAGGGTTAAAATCGACCAACGCAGAGAGCCAAGTCTGAGTTTGCAACATTTGTCGAGTCCCTACTCTGGGAAAGGTTAAAATCCCATGACAACGATGAACCAAACTAACCCTCACTCCTCCCCCTGAAAAAATAAACTCACAGTCTAGAGACAGATAATAATAACCAGCAGCTGCTGAATTCTTATGTTATAAATTACCATTATCTCTACCACCATATTTCACACTGACTCAATAACATATACTTCCACTCTCATTTACTAATGAAGGGTACAAATTTTTTTAAAAAACACAAAAGGAACTGAGGTACAGATCATATAATTGCATTGCCCAAGTCAATAAGCTAGTCTATTTTTCAGCTTATATATTATCTATAGGCAGAAGATAATTAAATATAAAATTGTAGTCAGCTTTGGAGCTACTGTTTTCTATAGTTTGATATTTTGGAAATTATTTATTTTTCTCAATAACTTATTTTAAAACTATCAATTAAGTTATCTATCCCCAAATTACCTAATTACAATTTTCCTGCAAGTCTTTCTCTGGTTCTAGCATCTCTGTTTAACTTTTACCAAACTCCTGGGATCTATGCCTGGACCTGAGTATTATTCATCAGAAAATTTATCAAAGATATTTTAGACTGAAAGTTACCCTAGAATTCTTTAGAACTGATATTTTAACTTTGTTCCTTCCAGTGAGGAGACTAAATCTAGAAAAACAAAATACTTTCAGAACATGATAAAGCTGCACAGTTAATGGAAAAGTTCAGGGTAAGGGAAAGGATGAGCAAGAAAACCTGCATTCCTGTCTCTGATCTGGTATTATTTCTCTGCATTTCATTGCTTGCTAGTAGATAACTAGCAATAACTAGCAATATAACAAGCATTATACTGAGATAACCATTTTCACTATTTTATAAAATAAATGCTGATAGATTGTAGATGTAAGGCTTTTTTTAGTATTCTATTTCCACCCAAGTTTATTTTATGAACATTTCATTCCAAACACATGTAACAGCTATTATTTTCACTTTCAAGTCACATGCTTTATTAATTTAACAAATATTATCTATTAATCATAATATATGCTTAATATTGTAGAATATATATTTGTATTAACCTCTCAAAATTTAGTGCCTTAGTTACTCAAGATATCAATTCAACTACTGTTTAATACAATTGTTCTGATCTTCAAATCAAAGTAACAAAAGATTTAAATAATATAGACTCATTAGAGAATATCAAATTTAATTTTTTGAATAATTAAATTGAGCAGAATTTTATGTTAGTTGCAATAATAGCTAAGGTTTATATAGCATATAACATATGTTGGGGAAAGTGGTAAACACTTTACAAATATTTTCTAATTTATTTCTCAACATAAGCTATGGAACTGGCATTAATTTTATTTTATAAATGAAGTTACCCAAATTCAGGTAGGTTAAATAATTTACTCAAGGCCATGTGTAGCTCCCTAAAATGTAGAAATTCAAAACTTCTCATTTTTATAGAAATATCAGCTTCCTTTTCTTTATTCTCCCCAAAGAGAGCTGATTATGTTCCACAATCCAATATGTTTACTGACTTAAACGTCAGTTACTAGTAGAAGCAACTTGGAATACAACATCCTCTAAAGATGATACATCATGTGGTAAAAATAGAATTTTAAAAACAATAATTTGATTAATGAAGAATTTGTACAGAAAATAAATTCTTTAATAAGCCATTCTAGACATGTGGTTCTTGGATTCAAACCAGAGGCGAAGAAGGTGTAAACGAGGCATATGCCATCCTTCCTTGCCAATCAAATTCGCAAATATTCAAACAAGATCAATTAAAACATAGAAATGGACAAAACAGATCATATTTATTTATTCTGTACCTTTAAAGAGCTCTTAAGCTATGTTATCTACAACTATGCCAACTACAACAATTTCCCAAATATAATAATTTATCTGTATAGCTACAGATCTTCACTAGAAGTTTTTATTAACTTAAAAGGATTTCTTGATAGAATATTCAATAGATTAAAAAAAATACCACAAAAGCCATGGAGAGAGCTTTTCACAGTTAGGGGATTTTAGCTTCAGGTTTGAGAAAAAAATTTAGGTGCTCAGAGTTTATTTGCTATATTAGGGTTGCTAAATGGGGACATGCTAAACTTCAGTAAAGTCTTTCTGTTTTAATAAACATGTACTTATTTATTTTCTGTAACTATTTCTTTAAGATCAGGATTTGCAGGTATAACTGAAATTTTACCTTGGATTGAAAGTGCTTCTGCAAGGATTAATTGATACAAGTTTTTTAAGAGCTCCCACAACTCTGAATTATCGTACCTAATAATTCTCACTATATTCGCAATCATATTACAGCACACAAAAGTATCAAAGTAACATGCTGTACTGTTCATGGGGTTCTCAAGGCAAGAATGCTGAAGTGGTTTGCCACCCATTCTCCAGTCCATATAGTCAAAGCTATGTTTTTTCCAGTAGTCATGTATGGATGTGAGAGTTGGACCACAAAGAATGCGGAGTGCCAAATAATTGATGCCTTCAAACTATGCTGTTGGAGTAGACTCTTGAGAGCCCCTTGGACAGCAAGGAGATCCAAACAGTCCACCCTAAAGTAAATCAGTCCTGAATATTCATTGGAAGGATTGATGCTGAAGCTGAAGCTCCAATAATTTTGTCAAGTGATGTGAAGAGCCAACTCATTGGAAAAGACCCTGATGCTGAGAAGGATTGAAGGCAGGAGGAGAAGGGGGTGACAGAGGATGAGATGGTTGGATGGCAACACTGACTCGATGGACATGAGTTTGAGCAAGCTCCAGGAGATGGTGAAGGACAGGGAAGCCTGGCGTGCTACGATCCATGGGGTCACAAAGAGTCGGACATGACTGAGCAATGGAATAACAACAAAAACATGGTGTACATCTTAATCTTACAAAACATGTAACTGTGCCAAATTTATTCAGCTAAAAAATAAAACAATAAGCAAAGGAGAAGAAAGGGAGAAAGATGATGTGTGAAAAGTATAATTTCTCTTTGTGATTCAGCTGGGGAGCATATTATCTTTTTCTATAGAACAGGAGGAGAAAAATTAGACTAGAAAGAGTGCTTATGTCTATGGAAAACATGCTATGCTTGAAATCAAATTGGAAGTTGAAGAAAAAACTCAAATAATAGAGCTAAATAATTACAAGTGCCTATTGTCAGGTAGTATGATAAGGTGTGGGAATCTGACATTTAACACTCCAGTGAAATGAAGTTCTACATTATCTATCTTAGCAGTTGAAAAATGACTCAGCTCTATTTTAATATTTTCTTTTTAACTGTCATGAAAATCACAAAAGTAAGATCTCACTAAAAGAAAGTGACTTAAAGTTAAAAAAATACACTAATGAATATGAAATGAGTAAATCTATCTAACCTCTTAATGAAATATCTATTTCTAAATATTGAGCATCTGTTTTTCAAGTAACACTTAAAAACACCATCTACTTATACCATCTCACTGAGACATTTAATCACTGGCATGTTAGTAATAAGAACGCATCTCCAGTATACATCTTTACCAGAGTGAACATCTGACAAATGCTCTAATCTGCATGGGATGATCTACCATGAATTCAGAAGCTGTACGCTGAACAAACACAGCTCATGGAATTCAGATATCCATACAAAGTTGTCTCTTATTCCCCCACTAAGGACATTCAGTAATGTTAGATTCTCTACTGACTGAAAGGAAGCTGCCAGAGAACCCTTGTATTTATCAGTCACTATTAGATTCTAATGGTAGGAAGTGAAGAGGAACTAAAGAGCCCCTTGACGAAAGTGAAGGAGGAGAGTGAAAAGGTTGGCGTAAAGCTCAACATTCAGGAAACTAAGATCATGGCATCTGGTCCCATCACTTCATGGCAAATAGATGGGGAGACAGTGGAAACAGTGTCAGACTTTATTTTTCTAGGCTCCAAAATCACTAAAGATGGTGACTGCAGTCATGAAATTAAAAGACCCTTACTCCTTGGAAGGAAAGTTATGACCAACCTAGACAGCATATTAAAAAGCAGAGACATTACTTTGCCAACAAAGGTCTGTGTAGTCAAAGCTATGGTTTTTCCAGTGGTCGTGTATGGATGTGAGAGTTGGACTGTGAAGAAAGCTGAGCGCCGAAGAACTGATGCTTTTGAACTGTGGTGTTGGAGAAGACTCTTGAGAGTTCCTTGGACTGCAAGGAGATCCAACCAGTCCATCCTAAAGGAGGTCAGTCCTGGGTGTTCATTGGAAGGACTGAGGCTGAAGCTGAAACTCCAATACTTGGCCACCTGATGAGAAGAACTGACTCATTTGAAAAGACCCTGATGCTGGGAGGGATAGGGGGCAGGAGGAGAAGGGGAAGACAGAGGATGAGATGGCTGGATGGCATCACCGACTCAATGGGCACGAGTCTGAGTAAACTCCGGGAGTTGGTGATGGACAAGGAGGCCTGGCGTGCTGCAATTCATGGGGTCACAAACAGTCGGACGCGACTGAGCAACTGAACTGAACAACTAAGTAAAGTTTTCTTGCTTAGCTTGAGATACCCCTCTTTGTACTGTGCCTTGGAAAATGCCTTAAAGAGGAAAACTCCATGTCTTACCCCCTGATTACAGGTTTTGCCACACTGTCTCTCTTCTCTTAGGGATCACAGTTAATGCATTGCTTGTTGTCCGATGTCTGAATAAAATTATTTCATACTTTTTTGTTTTGTTTGCCAGTTTTATGGCAGGAGGAGAAATCTGGCCCTAAGTCTTCATGTCCATTAGCAGAAGGCCTTACCCTTATTAACACATTTTTCTTTAAACTATTTAAAATCATTTTATATATTAAATAGTTTTTGATCTTTTGTTTTATTTGTGGAAATTAGATATCTAATTGATTCTTATTTAATATACTTCAAATAACTGACTTTAAAGTACTAATATGATACTCAAAACTTGTGATTATCTGTCCTTTGCTACCTATTATTTCTTACAAGGCTAGTAATTTCTTTCTTCATCAGTCCTCTTATATATTTTTCATGGAAGAAAGACAGTGTTCAAACTCTATTTGTTAAAGGTTTAAAAGCGTCCCAAGTATAAAGTGGATGAATAATACAAAATAACTTACATAATTTTTTACTTATAATCAAGGTAACTAATATTTTCAGAGAAGCATGGCATAATTTAATACATACAAACAAAAGCTTCAGTCTTAGCTGTTGTTATTAGCTTCGTGTCCACACCCAAGTTTTAATCCTTTATGAACTTCAGTGTTCTCCTAAAATGGAAACAGTAATCCTTCTCTTAATGGGATTAAAAGAGATAAAATATGAACTTCCTAAATAGTCAACATTATAACACCATTATTTCTTTTTACTGTCATTTCTATTTTTATTGTGAGTTTCCTGAAAGGTATATTACCTAACCTCTAAGTACAAAGGAAGAGAACAAATCTTTCTTTTATCCTTATAAAGTGAATTTATTTTTGTTTTGAGTTTGTGGCATTGTGTAGACACCACAATAATCAGGGACTTTAAATATATTACCCTTTTTTTGTTATTAATGCCTCTATAGCTCAACACATCAAATTTATAGACACCTGTGGGCAGCAGTGTAGTTTCTGAGCTACTTCATGTGTCTTGAGTCTCTGCTCCAACCACTAAGATGCATCCTTAGTGTAACAAGAGAAACCCCTGATAACACTGCCATGCTATACTGAAAGATGTCAAATGTATTGGTAATGTGTATGTTAGTAAGAAAGGGAATATTTCCTGCCATATCGGTAAGCAAGGATGTCACAGTCATCAGTGATTCCAGCCCTCCAATGTGAGTTCCCGATCCTAGGGCACTCAGGAAGGAGAAGTGCTACGGCTACTGCCGTCAGACTGCAGCCACTCCCTGCTGCGAGCTCTGAGTAACTCAGGATGTGAAAGAAAAAGACACTGGCCCCAGAGAGCTGAGATGGGTGTGAAGGAATGATACCAATGAACCCAGACTCCTGCATCTTCCCAAACATGGAAAAGCTAAATTCCTTAAATTGGGATATCTGATTTCCTTTAATTAACAATAATTTTTGATGTTCAGACTACTGGCCCTTTGTTGCAAAACTTCTATGTAACCTGGCTCCTCCCCTCACCTCTTTGGGGCAGTTCTCTCAGGGTTACCTGAAATGCTATCTCCCAGGCTGGAAGTCCTAAAAATTCTTAGCAAGTAAAACATAACTCTCAACTTTCAGGTTGTGAATATTTTTTAAGTTGACATTAGCGAAACGATGAATAAGATGAATGATTCTGTGAGATGAAGGACCTGGTTTTTAAGGTCCTTACAAAGATGCAGAATCAGCTACTTTATTATTCTGACACTTCCTGTTAATGGTAACACGTTTCAATAAATTAAAACATTCTCCAGTGGGCTACACATCCACTATGTTAATGCAGGTATAGAAGCATAATCACAAAAGATACAAACTGTGGCAAATGTGTCTGTGATATGCAAGGATGATTTTACAGACTGATTCTAACTGGTATTATAATACATGTTAGCTGGACAATTCATTCTAATATGGAAGAAATTGTGAAATTAGACATCAATAACTCAAAGATACAAACATAAAATCCTTAGTGATCTATTGCAATTAAATATAAGAAAAATCTCAAGATATTCAGTAATCATAGAGGGTGATTTGGGAATATAAGAAATATATTTTCCATTTCAAAGATGGTATGTTTTTTAAACCCTACATAATAAAGCTTTCAATTTTATTGTAATAATTATTATAACACTGTTGACCTGATTGCTAGATATAAAGGGCTAATTTGTCTTTGAAATATTTGTTTCTAATTATCAGCATTTGAGAGAGAGAATGAATTACCACCATATTTTTTTTTCTTAATGAATGTAAAGGGCGGTATAAAAACCTCCTAGAAGACCTTTAGTCAGTTCAGTTCAGTTGCTCAGTCAGGTTCGACTCTTTGTGACCCCATCACATTTGTCTTATTTCAGTCAGGTAAAATTTACCACAACCTGAAGCTTTATAAAAAAAGAAAAACAAAGAAGTATGAGAACAGGTATTAAAAAATGACACAAAACAACCCTTGTGCAGGGTTGGTGGAAATGTAAAACGGTTCAGCCGCTATGGAAAACAATATGGACTTTCTTCAAAAAATCAAAAAAGTAACCATTAATACCATACGATCCGCCAATCTCATTTCTGGATATATATACAAATGAAATGAAAATAGGTTATAGAAGATATATATGCATTCCCATATTTATTGCAGAATTATTCACAATAACAACTGTGCAAACAACCTAAGTACACATTAATGAATGATTCAATAGAATGGCATTGGGAATCAATTGCCTGGTAGTCCAGAGGTTAGGACATGGTTCTTTCATTGATGTGGACCTGGGTTTAATCTTTGGTCAGGGAAGGAACTAAGATCACGCAAGTTGCGAGGCACAGTCAGCAAAACAAAAAAAGAAGAAGAAAAAGATGTGGCATATGCATACAATGGAATGCTATTTAGCCAAGAGAAAGAAGGAAGCTTTGTCATTTGCAACAACAGTGATGGACCCTGAGGACATTATGCTAAGTGAAGGAAGTCAGATAAAGATAAATACTGCATGGTATCACTTGTGTGTGTAATCCATGAAGCTGAACTCCTAAATAAAGAGAAAAATTATAACTGACAGGGACTGAAGAGTGGAAGGACGGAAGGAACTCTGTCTACGGGACGAAAACTTGTAATTAACAGATAAATAGTCCTTGAGATCTAGTCATAGTACAGTGACTATAGACACCAACAATGACTCTTTAACAATGAGGGGTTTAATCTGCATAAACTTAGAGTTAGCCCTTTTTCTCCACAGTTCCTCTGCATCCTCAGATTCAACCAACCACTACCATGCAGTGGTAGTAACGCAGCATTTACTACCGAAAAATATCTAAGTATAAGTGAACCCCTGAAGCTTAAACCCATGTGACTCAAGGGTCAGCTGTATTGTACTACCAATGTCAAACTTACTAAGAAACTAGATCTCAATTATTCCCACAACAACAACAAAAAAAATGACAATTATTAATGTGACAGAGATGCCATCTAACTCTACAATAGAAATCATACTGCAATGTCTAAAAATATCAAATCAACATGGTATACATCTTAAATCTGCATGATGTTATATGCCAAACACATTTCAATAAAATAATTTGTAAAGTTTCTTTAACATAGTTCTATAATCCAAATTTTTCTATTGAGTTTTTCTCTATTTTAAAAAGCATTTAGAGAATAACTAACATTTAATTATAATGAATTAAATTAATTATAATTAACTATAATAATTATAACATTTCCAAAATATTTTTAATTATGCTAGCTTCAGACATTTCCTTTAACGTATCTGATTTTCTTCACAGCATATAGGTGTGTTCGTCAAAAATATGTAAGAATATCTGAGATATATTTCATAATTTAAGCATCTGTAATTTCAACATGCAACTTTCCATTAGTTTTTACTATATGATTTAATTACTTGAAATTATAAATATATTATCTAGTTTCAGGCAAAACAGAGTTGCCAAAGAGAATGCACTAGTCATAGCTAACACCCTGTTCCAACAACAAAAGAGATGACTCTACATATGGACATCAGTAGATGGTCAATACCAAATTCAGAGTGATCATATTCTTTGCAGCTGAAGATGGAGAAGCTCTATACAGTCACAAAAACAACCCTGGGAGCTTACTGTGGCTCAGATCATGAACTCCTTATTCCCAAATTCAGACTGAAATTGAAGAAAGTAGGGAAAACCACTAGACCATTCAGGTGATTATAGAGTGGAACTGAGAAATAGATTCAAGAGATTAGATCTGAAGAACTAGGGATGGAGGATTGTGACATTGTACAGGAGGGGGTAGTTAAGACCACCCCCAAGAAAAAGAAAGGCAAAATGGTTGTCTGAGGAGGCCTTACAAACAGCTGAGAAAAGAACAGAAGCTAAAGGCAAATGAGAAAAGGAAAGATATACCATCTGAATGCAGAGTTACAAAGAATAGCAAGAAGGGTTAAGGAAGTCTTCCCAAGTGATCAGTGCAAAGAAATAGAGGAAAACAATAGAATGGGAAAGACTAGAGATCTCTTCATGAAAAGTAGAGATAACCAAGGGGACATTTCATGCAAAGATGGACACAATGAAGGACAGAAATGATATGGACCTAACAGAACCAGAAGATAAGAAAAAGTGGTGGTAAGAATACACAAAATATACAAGAATACACAAAAGAACTATATGAAAAAGATCTTTATGACCCTGATAACCACGACGGTGTGATCACTCACCTAGAGTCAGACATCCTGGAGTGCAATGTTAAGTGGGCCTTAGGAAGCAACACTACAAAGCTAGTGGAGGTAATGGAATCCAGCTGAGATAGTCCAAATCCTAAAAGATGATGCTGCAAAAGTTCTGCACTCAATATGGCAGCAAATTTGGAAAACTCATCAGGGACAACAGGACTAGAAAATGTCAGTTTCATTCCAATCCCAAAGAAGGGCAATGTCAAAAATGCTCAAACCACTGCACAAGTGCACTCATTTCACATGCCAGCTAAGTAATGTTTAAAATTCTCCAAACTAGCTTCAAGAGTACATGAACTGAGAACTTCCAGATGTTCAACCTGGATTTCGAAAAGCCAGAGGAACCAGAAGTCAAATCACCAACATCTGGTGGATCACAGAAAAAGCTAGAGAGTTCCAGAAAAACATCTACTTCTGCTTTATTCACTACACCAAAGCCTTTGACTGTGTGGGTCACAACAAACTGTGGAAAAGTCTTAAAGAGATGGACTACCAGACCACCTTAATTGCCTCCTGAGAAATCTGTATGCAGGACAAGAAGCAACAGTTAGAATCGAACATGGAACAACAGACTGTTTCTAAATTGGGAAAGGAGTACGTCAAGGTTGTATATTGTCATCCTGCTTATTTAACATATATCCAGAGTACATCATGTGAAATGCTGGGCTGGATGAAGCACAAGCTGGAATCAAGATTGCAGGGAGAAATAGCAATGAAACCGCCCTTATGGCAGAAGGAAGAGGAACTAAAGAGCCTCTTGATGAAAGTGAGAGTGAAAATGTTGGCTTAAAACTCAACATTCAGAAAATGAAGATCATGGCATCTGGTCCCATCACTTCATGGTAAATAGATGGGGAATCAATGGAAACAGTGACAGACTTTATTTTCTTAGGCTCCAAAATCACTGCAGACAGGCCTGCAGCCATGAAATTAAAAAGAACTTGCTCCTTGGAAAAAAGTTATGGCAAACCTAGGGAATAATTAAAAAGCAGAGATGTTACTTTGATGACAAAGGTCCAACTAGTCAAAGCTATGGTTTTTCCAGTAGTCATGGATGTGAGTGTTGGATCATAAAGAAGGCGGAGCACTGAAGAATTGATGCTTTTGAACTGTGATGTTGGAGAAGACTCTTGAGAGTCCCTTGGACTGCAAGGAGATCCAATCAATCCATCCTAAAAGAAATCAGTCCTGAATATTCAGTGGAAGGACTGATGCTGAAGCTGAAGCTCCAATACTTTGGCCACCTGATGCAAAGAGCTGACTCATTTGAAAAGACCCTGATGCTGGGAAAATTGAGGGCAGGAGAAGAGGCTGTCAGAGGATGGTTGGATGGTTATCACTGACTCAATGGATATGAGTTTGAGTAAGCTTCAGGAGGTGGTGAAGGACAGGGAAGTCTGGAATGCTACAGTCCATGGGGTCTCAAAGAGTTGGGCAGTACTGAGTGACTGAACAACAACAAGAGGTGTAATAAAACTAAGGATCACTCTTTCTTGAGGAAATCACAAATACATACAATAGTTTTGGACATGAGTTATACTATTTAGATGGCCATTATGCCACACTTTTCAAATATTCATTCAGATTTTAATGTATACTACTTGGGCTGACACAAGTTATATAGTGTTGTAGTTAATAGAATATTTATAAATAATCTATACACTATATTTGGTTGTAGGGAAAAATGCTTTTTCATTAGTATTATTAGAAATTAAGTCTGTTGTTGATACTGAAATATATAGCAATATTAACTTTTAGAACAAAAAAAATTAATGTCAGAAAATTACTTCCTTTAGAAAAGAGGCTCCACCTAACAGATGAATCATATGACATAAAAATGGACTATCTGAGTAGATAAAGATAAGTGATTAACTTGACAATTAATTTGACTAGGACTCATCAGTCTTGCTCTCTTTAGAAATGAAATAGGAATTGGGACATTTCTTGACACAAAGAGGAATGCAGTCTAAGATGGACCAAATCCACTGAAAATACATGCACATAGACTCTGCCAGTAATCGCTGCAAAGCAACTGATGTGAAAAAGTCATGCTTTAAAAGGAAAAATGGTTTTTTTAAGGCCACATGTACCATTAGCATGATTAAGCTCAAATGCAAGTTAAATCCTGAGGAAAAATATATTTGCACAGATTGATCCTAATCATTAAACATATATTTTCAACTTTGTGCTTCTCCTTTCCCCAAAAGAAAATCTGAAATAGTCATAGTCATAGTCAATTTCTACCATTGACTGGGTGGCTCATAAAGTATAGAAAATTATTTCTCACAGTTCTAGTTGCTAGGAAGTCCAAGACCAAAGCAAAACCAGATTTTGTGTATGATCAAAGCCTTTTGCTGTGTCCTCACAGGGTGGAAGGGGCCAGAGGGCTCCTGAGCCTCTTTTATAAGGCCACTAATCACATTCCTGAGGGCCCTACCCTCACGACCTAATCATCTCCCAAGTCCCAATGCCACCAAACTGGGGATTAGATTTCAGTGTACAAGCTTTCAGAAACATTCAGACCACAGCCTCTTACAAATGATCAGTAATATCATGTAGATTAAGCCAAATGAAAGAGAAAGAGGATTACAAGGAAAGCAACTTAGGCCTGAAAGAAGGCTTCCCCAGTGGCACAGTAGCGAAGAATCCGCCTGCAGTGCAGGAGACACAAGCTCGATCCCTGGGTCAGGAAGACCCCCTGGAGGAGGAAATGGCAATCCACTCCAGTATTCCTGCCCGGGAAATCCCATGGACAGAGGAGCCCAGTAGGCTAAAGTCCATGAGGCCATAAAAGAGTCAGACGCGTCTTAGGGACTAAACAACAGCAATCTCTAAAAGGGGAGGGGAAAGAAAGGAGACTTGGGTACGAAGGGCCTCAAAACATCTGGCAACTCCTTAGTTGACCTGCAATGGTGAGTCCTTGTACTTCCATGGTGCTGTTTCCTTGATGAGGACTTTCTAGGATGCACAGGCCGAGATGATGAGCTGAGGTGGACCCTTAACGCAATCACAGTTAGAGACTTTGGCTACATTCCCACATTGGTTCTCTCTTTGCCAGTGATCTGCAAAGCACGCTTTTATGGCTGTCATATTATATAAGCTTTAGTTGAGAGGATACATCTTTGGGTGGAAGACTGGGAATAATTTTTTTTCGAGGACAAGATGACACAATAAGCCTTACATGGCCACAGTACCATCCTTACAGACGTATACAAAATAACCTTACCAATGAAGAGAGTAAGGAAAACCAGATTCCAAATTTGAGAAAACTGACCATATGTGGAAATCATATCTTCCAAACCAAGGATGGGTTTTAGCTAACACACACACTCTCAAAGTTAAAAGATTAAAAAAACTAAGACTGGAAACTCTATTAACAGGGTCATCCAAACAGACTGCAGGTAAATTTTTAAAAAGCTTTTTCCCTAATAATGCATGCATTTCTCTATTTTTGTTTACTTCTTTACTGTTGCTAGTCTTCAGTTAATCCTGAAAAAAAAAAAAAATACACAGATTTTCCAGAATGTGATCAAGATGATTAGGCAAGAAAGTGTGGTGATGCAGTCGCCTATCTTGGTCCAGTATAGGAGCTGTCCTGATGGAACTAACAGAGATGTAGAAACAGTAGTTACTAAGGATGGTCTTCCATTTGGGTCATATTCTCACAGGTAATTATCAAATGAAATATCCTGCACAGTGCTGAGGAACTAACATAAAATTAGGCAAAAAAACAAAGAAAAAAAAAAGTAAATTACACATCTCTGTCCAACCGTCAGGTTAAAACATTCATATTAGCGCTCTATTGCTGCGGTAACACATCACCACAAATTTAGTGAACTGAAACAACACGCGTGGACTATCTCACAGATTCCGTAGGTCACAAGTTAGGGTGGGACAGGGTTTCATAAAGCTGAGATCAAAGCGTTGGCAGGGCTGCTTTTCTTCATGGAAGATCTGGAGAATAATCTGCTTCTAAAGTCATTCAAGTTGTTGGAAGATTCAACTTCCTCATGACTGCAGGACTGAGGTCCCCGGCTATCTCCTTTGCTGTCATAGATTTGTCATGGCTCCTAAATACTGTCTGTGGTGTTCCTCATGCTTTCCATGTGGCCTCCATTAAGAGTGGATCAAGCTACTCTCTTGCTGTCAGTATCTCTGACATTCATCCTGCTTCATCCAACTCCAGTTTAGAAAGTTATCTGCCTTTAGGGACTCATGTGATTAGACTGGACTCAGTGAGATAATCCAAGATGATATCTCTATTTTAAGGTCCGTAACTTTAATGACAACTGTAAAATCTCTTCTGCTGTATAATGTAACATATCCATATATTCTAGGGATTTTGATGTACATATTTTTGTGAATCTATTCTAATATACACACAGAAAATTTCCTATGTACACTTTTAAAATCAGAATGGAATTATCCAAATTACTCAAATTTGAGTATGTATAAAATATTTACACATGTATATATACATATATTCATAAAAATGCATTTGCACAAGCATTTCTCCCAAATATCTAAAACACTGATATCAAGATACATTTTTCCATCTACTCCCTAATTGCTTCAACTCTACATTTCATTCAAATGTATGGAAAAATCAAAATATATTTTAAAAATTCAAACACCTTTGAGCAATTTTTATATAAAAAGACATCAAACAAATCTCATTAACAAAATATCAAGGGATTCTCACAATATTTATATTTAATTATGTACCGGTTCATCAACACAGATAATAACTCTTCCATTTCCTATTGAAGGATATACTAGCTGGTTCCGAATTATGGTTACATTTTATTGCTTATATTCAGGTAAACAATATTGTTTTAAAATAGACTGCATCAGCTTGCACTTCTCTGTAGGAAATTCTGGAAGAAATGAAAATGATTTTAACCACTGTACCACTGCCTACATCAAAATAGAATTATAATTACGCTGCAGGCAGCAAGCCACTCAAGGCACCTGCAGTGTGCAGATAAAGGGCCTCATTGGCCATCCATTCCCCAGGTGGTTTAGCTTAATCTGCAGAGTGTGTATAATGCATATTAATCCAAACAGCCCTGGACTCCAGCCATTTAGAGAAAGTACACCTGTTTTGTAATACGTTTTTTTTTCCTGGTTCTAATCATTAGTACTGGGTATTTTTAAATGTATCTGGAAGCCCATATTGTTACTCTGAAAACACTTATCCAGAATTTTCACCCTTCCAAGATTACCCTACAACAAAGGGAGCAAAGATGTCCCGCATGCATGCCTGCGTGTCTTGGCAGAAGATGTTCAAAGTATCATATCATAGCTAAAAATATGCAAACTCCCAGTCAGTGTAAATATAGCAGGTAGATATCTCCAGTTAAGTAGATAATTACTACAGTATGAGTTATTATACCCTTGTTTAAAACAATAGTGTCAGAAAAAGAACAGATTGCCCATTTCTACAAAAATATTTATGGTCTATATACCAAACTTTCACATATATTTTAAGATACTATGACATTATGTCAGATGGACTTGTTCATTTGATCTGTTGATTACACATCATGTATAAAGGGTTGACAAGTAACTTGTGCCTTGGAACACAAATAACAATCTAACAACAAGCAAATATGATGCCAACTACCATTTATAAATCTATGTTAGCTCTAATTTATTGAGATTTACAGATTGGCATAATATTTTTCAGTTTTCAACTAACTGTTTCAATGTATTTCAGGTAAAATATCTATAAAGATTCCTTAATCCCCAGTATCATTTTTAATATTTTTAACACATCTTAAATTAAGCTATATAACAAAATAAAATATTATTAAATTAAATATATTTTATCTGGAAGAAAATTCTAAATAAAAATAACTTATAACAGATTTATCTGTAAAGTTTCTCTACTTTATGATTTCCAGTCAAATTAAGACCAAATGATTAGACTTAGACATGGGGAAAATTAATTTTCTTACATCAGCCTTGAAAATTATATTAAAAATATTCAAAATTTTTATATAATTTACAGGCTAGCAAGGTAATGCTCAAAATCTTTAAAGCTAGGCTTCAACAGTATGTGAACTGAGAACTTCGAGATTACACAGCTGGATTTGGAAAAGGTGGAGGAACCAGAGATTAAATTGCCAACATCTGGTGGATCACAGAAAAACTAGATAATTCCAGAAAAACAACTACTTCTGTTTCATTAACTATGCTCAAACCTTTGACTGTGTGGATCACAACAAACTGTGGGAAATTCTTAAAGAGATGGGAATACCTTGCCTCCTGTATGCAGGTCAAGAAGCAACAGTTAGAACCAGACATGGAAGAACAGACTGGTTCCAAATTGGGAAAGGAGTATGTCAAGGTTGTCACTCTGCTCATTTAACCTATATGCAGAGTACATCATGAGAAATGCTGGGCTAGATGACGCACATGCTGGAATCAAGGTTGCAGGGAGAAATATCAATAACCTCAGATATGCAGATGACAGAGCCCTTATGGCAGAAAGTGAAGAGGAACTAACGAGCCTCTTGATGAAAGTGAAAGGAGAGTGAAAAAGTTGGGTTAAAACTCAACATTCAGAAAATTAAGATCAGGGCATCCAGTCCCATCACTTCATGGCAAATAGATGGGGAAACAATGGAAACAGTGGCTGATGTTATTTTGGGGGGCTCCAAAATCACTGCAGCCATGAAATTAAAAGACACTTGCTCCTTGGAAGAAAAGCTATGACAAACCTAGACAGCATACTAAAATTGCCAACATAGTTCAGTATAGTCAAAGCTGTGACTTTTCCAGTGGTCATGTATGGGTGTGAGAGTTGGACCATAAAGAAGGCTGAGCACCGAAGAATTCATGCTTTCCAACTGTGGTGTTGGAGAAGACTCTTGAGAGTCCCTTAGACTATGAGGAAATCAAACCAGTCAATTGTAAGGGAAATCAATACTGAATATTCCCTGGAAGAAGTGATGTTGTAGCTGAAGCTCCAGTAATTTGGCAACATGATGCTAACAACATTGGCTCAATCAGCAGAAAATATCCTGACGCTGGGAAGGACTGAAGGCGGGAAGAGAAGATGGCAGAGGATGAGATGGTTGGCTTGCAACACTGACTCAGTGGACATGAGTTCTGAGTAAGCTACAGGAAATGGTGAAAGACAGGGAGCCTGGCATACCGCCGTCCCTGGGGCCGCAAAGAGCTGGACACGCCTGAGTGGCTGGACAACAGTAGGTACCCACGGGTCACACCATTGTACACGAGCGGCACGTGTGGCTAAGGTCAGTCACTCCCGTTTTCTCCTCAAGGGTCTTATTTAGCAGGGAAACAATGTATCAGTTAAGGTTTTTAATAAATATGTCTGCCATTAATAAGTAAGTGGCGCTTTTCAAATAGGTAAATATTAAAAGGAATGTAAGGAAAAAATTTTTTCATTTGACTTTAGAGAATACTCTCATTAAACTCACCTTTTTTATTTTATTCTCGCACTTACAGGCTTATAATCTTGACTGGGATAAATTTTGACCCAGAAAATTAATGAAACATAAAGATATAATGTTTTATTTATTTTTTTCTCTCAAGTTAAAAAAATACATTTTAATCAATTTTAAAAGGATTTAAATCTATAAAATAATTTAAATATATAATACACAGAAATGGTTTTAAATTTTTAACATAGTTTTCATTTTCTGATTTAATTTCACACTGAAACCAAATAAGATTAATTTTATGAATAATCCAAAGAAAACAATGTTACATATGAATTAACTAAGCATCAGTCCTGATGTACAAATTTTATTTTCATACTTCTTGTATAATGGGAAAGAAATCTTTCCAACTCAGTCAGCAACAATTTTTATAGCTGGCATCTTCGCTGCATAATTTGAGGGTTTGGGGAATGCTTGAGTGACAGTGAATGGGCTTGCTATATCTCCATCTAAAAATTAACATTCTAATTGAAAATTAAATGCTATTACTTCCAATCATTAAATGATCATCATTTAAAACTTAATTGGCTCACATTTCTAAAACAAGTATTTTCAATGGATTTTGTTGGGATACAAAATTCCAAATGATAGAATTTTTGTGAACACAATGATGGACTTCAGTCTCAAAACACTAAACAAGTCAGTAATAACTGTGTTGAAATCATTATTTTCTGATATATTTCATGACTTCTATAAACAGTGACAATGCTGTCTTTGTTCATTTGGCCATCCTTCAACCCTGTCACTGAAGTTTCAACTTGAGTCCTTATCCCTTTCTGTTAGATTCCAGGGAGGAAGATTTTAAATTCATTTTAAGGTCTTGTCTCTTAATCTTAGTAAGGCATGTCCAATCTAGACAAATCCTTGGCAGATATCGCCATAGTACTATACACAATCAGTTGAGGGAAAATATATTTTGGATACTTATTACTATTGGGCATCTGTGAAAGATTTCAGTGCATTATTGTCTAGGACACAGTGTCTGATACTGTTGTACAGAAACACCAATGACTAGCAAACATTGAGGACCCCATTCTGATGGGAATGGAGGCTTTTCATACCATTCTTTTTATGCTTTCTACAGGTATGATTCCTCTCTTTAAACATTATCTTAGGATGCATAATGAAGGACGTTATCTTTCTGATACCTTTTATTACCTTAAAAGTTATGTCTAATGTGTTTATGGGTATTAGTCTATGGTTACTTTTTTCTAAATATTTACCTGCTTGGAAGTGTTTCACGTGGCTTTCTCATTTTAAATGTCTACAGCCTTTGTGTATCACTGTATCTTTCCATTGTAGGATATTTAACTATTGGAACGGTACTAACATTACAGAATGTTTGGTTTTAAGATTAGTGCATAACTCATAACTTTTCTCCCTTGTTTTTTATTCAGATTGCACAATTAACATATCATTACATAATCTTATATATATATATATATTATATGTACATATATATTATATGTCAACACAGTATTGTAATTTTCCTTTAATTAAAAATAAAAAAAAATTACAGAGTTCTTCAAAAGAACAAAATCAGAGTACTAGCACAAATATAACCAAGCACAATTAAACCAGTCAATAAGTGTTCAAGTACCACAAAAACAGGCAGGCCAATCAGCAGAACACAATAAAAAATAGAGATTAATGAAAATAGATATAAAAATTAAAGATATAATTAAGACAACATCTAAAATCACTAGTTTTTTTTTAATGAAAGAAAACAACTAAAACATAATAATTCGCATAACTTCTCTGAACACACTACATGAGACCTTTAAATGCAATGTAATTTTGAATAAGTCGCCGTCTCTTTAGCACTGGCCCATTTCTGTTTTCCTCTTCCCTTCCTCACTCCCTTCTGCCCTCACTTCTACTTTACTGAATCTACACCCCTTCCCTTAATAAAGTATTAGCACATTATATTTTTCTCTTGGGTTATATTTTCCAGGGAATCTAGGAAATAAAAATATTTCTTTCATTAATTTTATATATAGGAAATATTTATATATAGGAAATATATATATAGGAAATATTTTGCCTTTTAAAAATAATTTTAGCATAGAGACATTTAAATTTTATACTATAAATTTATCACATGACATTTTCTCTAAGAAATATTATTTGGAATCCATTTTTTAATGTATCAAATGTCATCTTTAACAATTATGAATAAATATTGTGGTTTCTGTCTTTGGATTAAACTAATACACTTTCTAATACTGAAATCTATTTTCAGTGCCTTTAATGAGATCTCCTTGGTTTTGATGTTTTATTCGTTTAATATACCAATGGACTGTACTTGCTAAAATTTTATTTTAGGAGTCATTACTAGTATTTATATTAGAAATTAACTTTTGCATATGTCAGTTTTTATTATTAATGCTATCCTGAACTTACATAAAAATAAAGCATCCCTTCTGCATTCTGATGAAGAATCTGAATAGAAATGGAATTATGTTTTTCTTGAGGTTTTGATAGAATAATTATGCAAACACATGCGTCTGGTACAAAGTCTTGGGCAGAATATCCTTGATCCCATTCTTAAATGCTTTGTACAAATGTCTTAGGTGTTCATTGTAATTGGTAAATTTGTATGTCTTTGTATTCAGAGTTGCTTTACTTATAATCTATTTTCAGTTTCCCTACATTTACTCCTTGTCTGGAGAAGCCAAATATACCACTGGCTTTTGGAAAATCCCTGAATAATACACATATGGCCAATCCTAAGGAGAGCAAATGATAACCAAAAACTCACTCTTGGGACAAGGAACTGTACAAGCATCCCTCATCAGCCACTACCCCACTTCCCTTTTTCAAAAATGCATAGGATGCGAGTGTATCCACTTGGTTGCAGAACTAATGCCATCTGCTTGGCTTCTGTGTACGTCTCTCTATGGATTCCACACTTGGGTAGGTAAAATGGACACTTGTTTTTTTTCTTTTTTTTTGTCCATCTCTCAAAGTTATAATTTGAGACTTCAGTTTGCACTTAGATAAAGGAGAATTTCAGTATTTGTAATTATACACTATTTGAGCTTACAGAATTGAGGTAAAGACATTCTGCATTGAGGTTAGCCACCAAAGTCATGGCCAGGTAGCTGCCACTCTGTCTGTTCAGCCGGCTCTGACTTCTGTACCTGTGCGTGTGCTCTCACACCGCTGCACACGTGGGCGTATGGAGCTCACCAGGAAGAACAAATGGCTGAGGGCAGGACGGGAGTGTTCGGCAGTCTCCTGATACACACCAGCTCCAGTATCCTTGGGCTTCCCTTGCGGCTCAGCTGGGAAAGAATCCGTCTGCAATGCGGGAGACCTGGGTCCAATCCCTGGGTTGGGAAGATCCCCTGGAGAAGGAAAAGGTTACCCACTCCAGTATCTGGCCTGGAGAGTCCCATGCATCGCAAAGCACCAGACAGGACTGAGCAACGTTCACTTTCACACATAATAATGCCAACTCATTCTTTTCAGTATTTCTAATTTTGTAGTACCTGTTATTAAGTCACCTTATATACTGAATCCTTCTACTTTCTCCATAATGCAACATTTGATATTGCATATGAAGATATCCTGTTTCCCCTTTATCAGTATTCCGTATCTTTAGACCAGCTACATAAGACGGATCAATTCTTTAAATCCTTTCAGGTACTCAAGACAAGCATACAGTTTATTCTTTTGCTGTTTATTTATTTTGCTTTTTATTTTGTTCTGAAATACATAATGGAAAAGAGGAAGGCAAAACTGCACAGACGTGTTACTGGCATACTGCAATGAACCACAAGTTAAAATGAAACTCTTCCACATTTCTTAGACACAGCTAGACTTGTATATTTTAAGAATCCTTCAATTGGAGAAAGAAATTCTATCATTGGAGTTGACAGAGACATTTACTTAGAACAACAGTGAGAAACAGTTGTTTCTAGGCAATTATTTTATGAAGGGAAAAAAGAAATAGGTCTAAGTTGGAAACTACTTATCTGGTTTAGCATTTCGTAGCTATATCTAAAACTAGCAGTTTTCAAAGTATCTTATTGAGGTACTTAATTAACACTTTTTGTTCATAATTATATATTCTAGAAGAAGGTATAATCCTCATATGATTTAAAAATATCATCTATATTTCAAGTGAGTTTTCTTTGACAATGGCAGGTATTGATTTTGCTCTATTTCTTTAAAAACTTAATGACATTAGAAAATATTTTTTATGATAAAGGATATGGTTCATGACCCTACCATCTGGTAATCAATTAAAATTTAAAAGACCAGAAAATTTATTTATATATGTATTATATATATATATGTTATATATATATATATGTTATATATATATACACATATATGTGTGTGTACATTTGGTTGCCACATCCATGGAATAGTTTTTTCCTCCAAGTCTATGTCTCCTTAAAGCAGAAGTGAGTCTGCTGCAGGTGGTATATAGCTGGCTCTTGTTTTATTTTTTTTTTTAATTCATTCAGCTGCCCTATCCTTTGGATTGGAGATCTCAATCTATTTACATTTAAAACAAGTATTGTCAGGAAAGGACTTACTAATAACATCTTATTAATTAGTTTCTAGCTATTTTCTAATTTTCTTGTTCATTTCTTCCTCTCTTGCTTTTCTCTGATGACAATCTTTGATTCCTTTTGAACTCTGGTGTTGGAGAAGACTGCTGAAGGTCCCTTGGACTGCAAGGAGATCCAACCAGTCCATCCTAAAGCAGATCAGTCCTGGGTGTTCATTGGAAGGACTGAGGCTGAAGCTGAAACTCCAATACTTTGGCCACCTCATGTGAAGAGTTGACTCATTGGAAAAGACCCTGATGTTGGGAGGGATTGGGGGCAGGAGGAGAAGGGGATGGCAGAGGATGAGATGGCTGGATGGCGTCACCGACTCGATGGACATGGGTTTGAGTAAACTCCAGGAGTTGGTGATGGACAGGGAGGCCTGGCGTGCTGCAATTCACGGGGTCACAAAGAGTCAGACACGACCGAGTGACTGAACTGAACTGAGTTAGTTTCTAGCTATTTTCTAATTTTCTTGTTCATTTCTTCCTCTCTTGCTTTTCTCTAATGATAATCTTTGACTCCTTTCTCTTTATCTTTTGTGTACTGACTCTAGGCTTATCCTTTGTGATTGACATGAGGCTTACACAAAACATCATACAGATATAACTATTTTATGCTAACAACTTTGATCACAGACAAAAATTCTAATTTTTCCCTTTTTATGTTTTTGATTTTCATAATTTACTTCTTTTTATGTTGTATATTCATTAAGAAATTATAGTAGATGTAGTTATTTTTAACAATTTTTTTTCCTTTAATCTTCGTACAGGTTTCCCCTACTATTAAAAAGTAGAATGTTACTATGAAAACCTTTTAAAGCTGAAATGGCATAAAGTGAAGACGCAATTACTTTTTTTTCATTAAGGAGAAATTATCTCTTTGGACTTCTTTTGTTTAGGAAAAAAATAGATGCTGGTGTAGATCTGTCCTAAAAATGAAGTGTTGTGAAGGGAGCTTTTGAAAAGCAGGAGACGCCTGCATTAAAGTAGTCAGCATACTACTATACGGGCTTCCCCGGCGGCTCAGCGCGAAAGCGTCCAATCGCAGTGCAGGAGACACGAGTTCAGCCCTTGGGTCAGGAAGATCTGGAGAAGGAAACGGCAACTCAGTCTAGCACTGATGCCTGGAAAACCTCACTGACAAGGAGCCTGGTGGGCTGCAGTCCATGGGTCACACGAGTCAGACAAGCCTCAGCAACTAAACCACCGTACTACCATAATATACCGCATACTACCGCATAAACCACACACTACCATAATGTACCTCATACTACCGCATAAACCACACACTACCATAATATACCGCATGCTGCCGCATAAACCACACACTACCATAATGTACCTCATACTACCGCATAAACCACACACTACCATAATGTACCTCATACTACCGCATAAACCACACACTACCATAATATACCGCATGCTGCCGCATAAACCACACACTACCATAATATACCGCATACTACCGCATAAACCACACACTACCATAATGTACCTCATACTACCGCATAAACCACACACTACCATAATATACCGCATGCTGCCGCATAAACCACACACTACCATAATGTACCTCATACTACCGCATAAACCACACACTACCATAATGTACCTCATACTACCGCATAAACCACACACTACCATAATATACCGCATGCTGCCGCATAAACCACACACTACCACAATATACCGCATGCTGCCGCATAAACCACACACGACCACACTGTACCGCATGCTGCCGCATAAACCACACACTACCATAATGTACCGCATGCTGCCGCATAAACCACACACTACCATAATATACCGCATGCTGCCGCATAAACCACACACGACCACACTGTACCGCATGCTGCCGCATAAACCACACACTACCATAATGTACCGCATGCTGCCGCATAAACCACACACTACCATAATATACCGCATGCTGCCGCATAAACCACACACTACCATAATATACCGCATGCTGCCGCATAAACCACACACGACCACACTGTACCGCATGCTGCCGCATAAACCACACACTACCATAATATAGTATTAGAGCACGCTGAATGTGACTGTGTATTTACCCTTACTAGTGTGCTGTGTTTCCATATGTTTTCATACTGCTAATTAGCGCCCTTTCATTTCAGTCTGAACGATTCCTTTCAGCACGTTTTGTAAGGCACGTCTTCATGTATGCTAAGCTGCTTCGGTCATGTCTGACTCTTGCATGACTATGAATTGTAGCCCGCCAGGCTCCTCGGTCATGGGATTCTCCAGGCAAGAATACTAGCGTGGGTTGCCATGCCCTCCTCCAGGGGATCTTCCCTACCCAGGAATCAGACCCACTTCTCTTACGTCTCCTGAATTAGCAAACAGATTTTTTTTTAACCCCTAGCACCACCTGAGAAGCCCAATCAAGGCAAGTCTAGCCTTGCCTGCATGATGAAATTTTCCAGTTTTTGTTTGTTTAGGCACATCTTCATCTCTTCTTTATTTCTAAAAGTCCACTTTACCAGATAAGCACCCATGGTTGGCAGTTTTGGCTTTTTTTTTTTTTTTTTCCTTTCAGCATATAGAATATATCATCCTATTCTCTCCCAGCCTCTGATGTTTCTGCTGATGAAAAGTTGCTGATAGCGTTGTATGAGTTCTCTTGTAAGTTATGCGCTTCTTTCTTTTCTTGATAATTTTAAGAATCTTGCTTTGGCTTTAACTTTGACAGCTTTATTAAAAGTGTCCTGGAAAAATTCTCACGGGATTTGCTTGGAGACCTATGAGCTTCATGAAATTGGATGTCCAAAACTCTCCCTAGATTTGGAAAGTCATTTGCCATTATTTCTTTAAATAAGCTTTCTCTTCCTTCTCTCTCTCTTCCCTTTCTGGGACTGCAATAGTTCACTGACTGTTTCTCTTGATGATATTCCATATATCACACTGGCTATTCTCACTCCTCTTTATTTCCCTCTGACTAGTTATTTCAAAGGTCCTATCCTCTACACTACATATGCTATTTTCTGCTCGATCCATTCTACTGTAATGGATGCACTTCTGTTGCCTTCTCTTGATGCTTTCTCTTCCATCTTTCAGCTCACTCACTGTACTCTTCCACTCTCAGATTCTCTTTGGTTTGTTTAGTATCTCTCTATGGTAAAGTTCTCTTTTATTTGTGTGTATTTTTTTCTGATTTCATTAAATTGTCTTTTTCTGTTTTCTTATGGTTTTAGCTCTAAACTTCCTTAAAAGATTTTAGGGAACTTTTTAGCCTAGCCCCTGTTCCCTGCCCCATCCCCGCCTCTCACTTCTTCTCCAAGTGGTGATGAAGGGGAAGCAGAGTTAGCGCAGCCATGCCGGCTATAATGAATGTTCCCCCTACCTTGAGGGGAGGGCTCCATGTGAGCCCCTGCCCATGAGAGGGGTGGGACCCCCACCAGGTGTCCAGAGCCAGCAGCCCCCACCACAGATCTTTAGAGGAGGAGAGGACAGGTCTGTCACCCATCCCATTTTTCTCTTTCATCCTACTGTTGCCACAGCAACACTAGCATTGGCAACACGGCAGCATCCTCTCTGCCCCAGTATGAGGTGGGTTCTGGGGACTGCCACTCAGCCAACACAGCTCCTGTGGCTTCCACGGACTCTGCTTAATTCTGTAAGGACTGGAGAGCTGTGGAGGCCCAGCGTGCAGAACTGGCGGGGCCATCTCCCAGAATCCCTACCCCAGGAGTTATTACACAGATTGAAGAGTGGCACTCTGGGGGCCCATTGGGTCAGTCCCAGTGATGCAGAGATGACAGCAGGACCACCCAGGCTGTGGAGTGGGATGGGGTGATTAAAGGACAGAGCAGCAAGATGGCCAGTGAAACCAAGGCCAACCCTGGAGGTGATGGCCCAGTGCCACCTCTGGCTACAGGGGTGACTGCTGTTCACTATCAGATCCTGTGCTGTGTGCTAAGTCGCTTCGGATGTTGTCCTGCCCTTCGTGACCCCATGGACTGCAGCCCGCCAGGCTCCTATCCACGGGATTGTCCAGGCAAGGATACTGGAGTAGCCCTCCTCCAGGGGATCATTCTGACCCAGGGATCGAACCCACATCTGTCTCCTGCACTGGCAGGCGGATGCTTTACCACTAGCGCCAGCTGGGAAGCCCTGACATGGATGTAAAGCTTGGCCAGGTGACACTGTGAGACCCCTGCATCGCCCCAGGAGAGCTTCCCAAGATCTCCAACTGTAATACCATGCATGATGCCAGCTCAAAACAGAGACTTATGTGATGAAAATGTGAGCGCCTCAGCAGACTCACTATTCCAGGGTCTCAATGGCATGGTATTTGTTTACAGCCAGATAGGCAGTGGCAGGACATACCACGCAGGGGACCTGGATAGAATCCAGGCTGGATAAGGTCATCCCCAATACCTCTTCTTCATCTACTTCTTGCACTCCTACTACCAGCAGGGCCTGGTCCAGTCCTCCGATCTGGAGATAAACCTAGAAGAGATTTGAGACCTGCTCACCAAGGAGTCCAGCAGGAACCTAGAGCTGATGGAGAATGCTGAGGCCTGTACATCAAGGATCTCTCCTCCTTTGTAACCAAGAATGTCAAGGAGACTCAGCATATGATGAACCTATGAGAGTAGACCCAGGTCATGGGCAACACACACACGAAGAAATCAGCTCTTACTCCCGCTCTGCTTCCTCACCACCATGAGCTACCGCGGCTGTGATGGCCAGGACCACAGCTCTTTGGAAAAGCTCAGCCTTGTTGAACCTGGCCAGGAGCAAGAGGAAGAACAAAGCAGATCTCTACTTAACTGAAGGGACAGCCACACAGTCCATGGGCAGTGATGACGGTGGAGGTGGTGGAAGAGAAAGGTATATGGAAGCTCCCAAAATGAACCTCTCTCTGTCTTCCCTGGGCAATGTAATCACCACCCTGGTGGGCCACAGGAGCACCCACATCCCCTATTAGGACACCAAGCTGCTCTGGCTGTTCTAGAACTCTCCTGGGGGCAAAGACAAGATCATCATAGTGACCACACAGGTGCCAGTTTCTTCCTGGCAACAAGAAAAGCGTCTCCGACCACTGCTTTGCCAATCAAGACAAGGAAATCAAGAGCGACCCCTGAGTGCATGAGGATGCCAAGGACACATTGCTGTGTGAAATCCAGGAGATCACCTACCTGAAGTCCCATCTGGAGAAGAAGGAGATGCTGGAAAAGTGGCCACGGAGGAAGAGCAGCAGCATAAAGAGCCATCACATAAAAAGCAGGAGTGTAGAAAGCGCTACGTCAGCCCTGGGAGGTTACCAGGACGGGCCAGTAATCAAAGTCTGGGAGGCCAAAGAGGAGGACAACAGCATCAACCACCACGCCACCACCTGTCCAGCCTCCTGGAGCTAGCCTGGGATGGAAACGTGGATAATTACCTTCAGGTGTGCAAGCAGGGCCTCATGGAAGAGAAGGTGACCGGCCAGGATGACTGCAGTCTTATGATTGAGAAGAGGCAGAAGCTGCTAGGGATGAAGAAGAAGATTCTGCAAGACCCATAGCAGGAGCAGAAGGCTACAGAGCTGCTTGCAGTCAAGTACAAGGCCGTGGAAAGCGAGCTTCTCCACTGGGGCAAGACCATCATGAATCACCCCAAAGAGAGGCAGAAGACGTTGAAACTGAAGAGTGAGGAGACTGCAGAGCAGAAATACCACGGGCAGGAAATACAGCGGGAGGTGACGATCTGAGATGAGGAGACGGTGAAGTTTCAGGCTACGTACACAGCCCTGCAGCAGGACACGGAGGTCAAACCCAAGAAACTCATGGAGTTCCAAG
Source organism: Muntiacus reevesi (assembly GCF_963930625.1). Lineage (NCBI taxonomy): Eukaryota > Metazoa > Chordata > Mammalia > Artiodactyla > Cervidae > Muntiacus > Muntiacus reevesi. The sequence goes on along the minus strand of NC_089264.1, from coordinate 60,019,212 downwards.
TTCAACAGCAGGTTGTGAAGGCAGAGATCTGGGACCAGCATGATGAGCGTGTCCAAGTGTCGCAGAACCTGAAGGAGGCAACGAGCGAGGAGACCCAGGAACTCAGGTCCAAGTACCTAATCACTGAGGACTTCATCCCACTTGCCGAGAACAAGATTATAAACCTGCTTTTCCTGGACGATGAGGACGAGCAATAGGAGGGCCAGCCGGTCGTGCCAGGTGGATTTAATAACGGCCGAAAGCAGCAGCGTCCCGTGTCTGCAGTGGGCTGCGTGAGGTCCGCCAGCCAGTACTCCTGGGGTGCCCTGTAACCCCAGCTACGCAGCTGAAAGTACCGGTTGACCTTTTCGGAGTTGGAGGTATCCCCTCCAGCTGTGTTTATGCTGGAACTCTCTCATGGTCAAGAACAAGACCCCCATGTCTTGTGGAAAGGCTCATGCCGTTAAAACAGGTTTCTGGAAAGAACATCTACCTGTAAAGTCTGAAAGTCCGCATCCCGCTCCCAGAGTCCTCGGCGGCCTCCAGGCGCCACCGCGCGGACCCCAGTGGCCTCTGCTGTGCAGCACCCCATGACGGCGGGGGGCACGATGTCATCCCAGTCAGGCTTCCCGTGTGACAGACGCCTGGGCCGGGGCAGCCAACCCTGGGGCCTGTCCCGAAAGGACCAATGCCCGTAGCCACGGTTCCTCCGAGCCGGCGACCCGCGTCTCCTCCGAGCCGGCCGACCCGCATCTCTGAGCTGGCCGACCCGCGTCTCCTCCGAGCTGGCCGACCCGCGTCTCCTCGGAGCTGGCCGACCCACATCTCCGAGCTGGCCGACCCGCGTCTCCGAGCTGGCCGACCCGCGTCTCCGAGCTGGCCGACCCGCATCTCTGAGCTGGCCGACCCGCGTCTCCTCCGAGCTGGCCGACCCACATCTCCGAGCTGGCCGACCCGCGTCTCCTCCGAGCCGGTCGACCCGCGTCTCCTCCGAGCCGGCCGACCCGCTGACCAGCGGGCCCGACGCCAAGCTCCCCCTCACGGGTCCGCCGGCTGTGCGCTCAGCGGGCTCCTGAAAGGAAAGGAAACTCCAGAATCTTAAGTTCGGAGTGTGAGGTGGTTAGAAAAGAAAAAGGAGTCCAAAATGGTGGTGGCTACAGACAAAGAGGGGGAAGGCCGGCAGACTGCAGTGAGGACCTCGGTAAAACAAACAGCACCCGGCTGGCCCATCTCACGCGGGGCAGGCCCGGGGGGCGGAGGAGCACAGAAAACAGGAGCCGGGGCTCCTCTTCCCTCTGTGCCTTCCGGGCTGGCAGGCCTCACACCTCCGGGATGTCCTTCCTTTGCCCTCTAAGTAAAGCTGCGCTCTGACACTGCTCTGTCGCTTCACACTTTTGTTGCCAGGAGGCAGGACAGAATCAAGGAAATTACACACTCCCCCGACAAGAGTGAGATGGGAGCGAGGGCGGAGCGGAGGTGGGCTGGTCTCCTCCGGATGGCTGAGTGCTGGAACGTGTGCACCCCGAGCCTCCGTGGGGAGCCTCCGCAGGGTCCCACGTGGCTGACTCGCGCCTCCGTGGCGACGCCCGCTGCGCCATTGGTTATGCACTTTTGTGGTTGTCGCTGTTTTACAGGTTTACTTTGATACCCGGGGAGAAGATGAGGGTTTCCCTGCTCTTGACTACATAAAGGTCTGTATCTTCTAGACTCGACGTCCCGAGAGGTAGGGAGCGCGCCTGCTCCCGGTGCAACCCGCGGGAGGGGCCTGCAGCCTCGGGCCACGGGATGAGGGGCGGGGACCGCGCCGTCGGAAGAGGCTGGCGGGGCGGTGAGAAAACGGCCCCGCGGGCTGGCCGGCAGAACGGTGCGCTCAGCGAGCTGGGGGTGCTGCCGGCGGGGCTGCGGGCGTGGGAGCAGCTTCAGCAGAGGGAGTGGGAGCGGGCCCCCGGGGTGCGGCGGCCGGCCGGCTCCTCCAGGGGGCACCTGCCCGCGGCCGGGAGCAGCTCCCCGCAGGCGGGCCGCGCCGGCTCTCCAGACGCCCAAACTCCCGGAACCGGCCGCCGCCGGCCGCAGGCGCAGGTTCCTGCACGTGGGGAGGTCCCCGCCCGCAGGCTTGCTCTCCGCCTGCGGAATAGCGCGTGGGCTTCTCTGAGGAACGAGGTCAGCGCTACTTCGGCCCCGTCGGTAGCCTTCTATGAGGCCGGGCTTGCTGTAGCCCGGCTCCTTGCTCAGGCTCCAGTCCCACAGGGGCTGGAGATCAGGCGTGTTTCTCCCGGGGCTCCCTGAAGGCGGGGTGGGAGGTGCGGGGCGGCTGCATTGCCGCCCAGGGGCGGGTGGTGGAGCGTGATGGGTGCAGAAACAGGGGTTGCTCCTGCCGCTGCTGCTAAGTCGGTTCAGTTGTGTCCGACTCTGTGCGACCCCATAGACGGCAGCCCACCAACCTCCAATTTGCAAGGGCGTGCGGCCGCGCTTGCTGGCTGAAGTCCTCCGGGACCCCTGCTACTGGGAAGTGGAAAGCGCTGCCCTTGCCTTCTTGGCCCGGGGCGGTGTGGCGGGTCAGCAGCTGCCTGGGCCCTTCTGACGATGTGCCACCGAGTACCTGGGCAAGGACAAGAAAGAAACAGAACCAACTTCTAGTTATAAAATAAGTGAATAATGGGGATGTGACAGTTCAACACTCTGACTGGTTCTTACTTTTTGTATACTTAAAGCTACTACAAGTGTGGATCTTCTCTTCACAAGAGAAAAACCCAGCTATTTTTAATTCTTTTTTTTTTTTTTTAATTCTTTATCAGAGATGTTTTGGGGAATTGATTACTAGCCGATTGCTGCGATCCCTTGTTGGAGTCATGTTTCCATGATTTTTAAATTTTTTTCGAGTTTCTTGCAGCTGCTGTCCCCCCGTTAGAAGTAGCAGGCACTTCTTCCAGTCTTTACTGGCTTGACTTTAGGAAAGAAACACCTTCCCTCTGCTCTACTGGGGATTCTGAGGCTTCCTCAGTCTCTCTGTGGTTACACCTGCGTCACACTTCCTGCTGCTGCTTTTGGCAGAATTTCTAAGCTTCTTTCCATCTTGCAGCTCACCAGGTGGGTTGCTGACAGCTTCTCTTTGACTTTCCCAGTGGTGACGCTAAAGCTCAAGTTTGTGGTTGCTTCCTGGTCTGCAGATTCTGGCTGATTTTCTGCAATGCTTACTAGCCATCTGCCAAAGCTTATTCTTCCTACCATTAAGAGCATGTCCAGGGAGCTGGCCACACCAGGGGCCACACACCAGGGGCTGTGTGGGTGAGTTGCACAGAGCACTGGGCGTGCCCGTGGGCGAGTTGGGAAGAATCGCAGGTAAGCCTTCTCCAGTGGCTCTGGGCTGGGCTTCCTGACGGTGCACAAGAGGCACTGAACAGTTTCTGGATCCCCATCCCTTCAGTGCCCCCTGCCCCAAAGGTGCAGCTCTTGACTCAGTTCTCTGGATGGGGTGAAGAAGAAATGAGCCTCTCACTTGTCTGGGGAATCTTGAGTACTCATTCTCATGCTTTCACTTTCCCCAAGTGAGAAATCACGGTCCAGGGCGATCTCTTTCGGCACTCATGTGTGCTGCCTCGGGGGAGGGGTTATGCAGGTAAAGGCAAACCGTCCTTCCTTCCCTTTCCAATGCATCCACATTCACACATGTGTATTTTTTTTAACCTCCAACAGTTTGATGCAACTACTCAACTGGATTCCTGGACTTCTGCAAAGGCTCTCTCATCCATGGGTCTAACTGTTCTCTGGGGGGCCATGCTGAAGAGCAGGAGCCAGTTAACAAGGCCTTGCTGGTTCTACCACCAGGATCAAGGTATGTATGCATAGTACCTGAAGCACTTTATGATGGTTGATGTGAACTGGATCCCAGTGACAGTGACATTCTGAACAAACAGAAAACCCAGCACATTCTGGATGTCCTGATTTGATTTGCAGTTGGTTGAACTTTGAATCATAGGAGTGGGATATTCTCATAACCACTGAAATTAACATTCCATGGATCCTTAAAATCCAAAGAAAACCAAGTTCAGGGTTATTTTTCTGTACAATAGTCCTATTAGTAATTACTTATAAATAGATTAGATTATCTAAAGTTAAAAAAGGATATTTGATATTGCTTTTGTGTTTCTTGCCTTTATTACCCTTTGTGGTGCCATACGAACTTGAGTAAAATTGGTAAATATTTTTTATAGACTCCCACTGTCATTGATTCAATAGCTCTATTAACACTTACTTGGTGTTTATTACTTTTAGTGAGTTTTTGATAGAATATCATGTTTGATGTAATTCAAAATACTGAATATACTCTTTTTGACTTTTCAAAAAGAAATAGGTTTATTATCACTTTTTAAAGTTTTATTAGAGTATATTTAATTTACAATGGTGTGTTAGTTTCCGGTGTCCAGCAAAGTGATTCAGTTTTACGTATATTCCTTCTTTTTCAGATTCTCTTCTCATGCAGGTTATCGCAAAATAGTGAGCTGAGTTCCTTGAGTTATACCATAGATCCTTGTTGGTTATCTATCTTATATATGTGCTAAGTCGCTTCAATCTTGTCTGACTCTTTGCGATCCTATGGATTGTAACCTTCCAGGCTCTTCTGTCCATGAGATTCTCCAGGCAAGAATACTGGAATGGGTTGCTATTTCCTTCTCCAATCTTATATACAGTAGTGTGTATATGTTAATCCCAGCCTCCTGATTTATCCCTCCTCGCCACATTTCCCCTTTGATTCATTTTGAGTTCATTCTGTGTAAGTGTTAGAGAATGTTCTAATTCCATTCTTCCATATGTCACCATCCACGTGTTCCGGCTCCAGTTACTGAAGAGACTGTCTTTTCTCCACTGTGTGTCCTTTCTTCCTACGTCGCAGGTTAGGAGACCACAGGCGTGTGGGTGTGTCTCTGGACTCTCCATCCTCTCCCACTGATCTGTATTGTTGTTGTTGCACCAGTATCACACTGTTTTATTACTGTAGCTTTTTAGTATAGTCTGAAGTCAGGGAGCCCAGTTCCTCCAGTTCCATTTTTATTTCTCAAGATTGCTTTGGCTATTCGGGATCTTTTGTCTTTCCATACAAATTAAAAAAAAAAAAAATTGTTCTAGTCCTGTGAGAAATCCCGTTGGTAATTTGATAGGGCTTGCATCGAATCTTTGCATTGCTTTGGGTGGGATAGTCGTTTTCACAGCATGGAGTTACTGCTTGGAGCTGGGTCCTAGTGGCTGTGTGATTTTATTATAGCCCTGCAGGAGTGGAACCTCCGTTTCCCCCAGTCCTTGGAGCTTCTGCACTCAAGCCCCCCTGGCTTTCAAAACCTGGGCATTCCTCCTCCTGACTCCACACCCTTGGGTGAGCCTGATAGGGTTCAGAATTCTCACTCTTGTGGGAGAGCTTCTGCAATATAATTGTTTCCCGCCTGGAGGATATGGGATTTGATTATGCTGTGAAAGCACCCCTCCCACTGTCTCGTTGTGACTTCATTGTTTTTTGAATGTGAAGTATTCTTTTTTATAAATTCCAGTGTGTGAGTGTGTGTGATGGTTATTCAGCAGTTAGTTGTGATTTTGGTGTTTTCTGGAGGGGAGATGAGTTTGCGCTCAGGCCATTTAGCATCACCATCTTTTCTGGGATACAGGGCTGCCTTAGTTCGGACGCTTGCTGTCTCTTCTCCGCGTGCTGGCCGTTACCCCTCGGGGCGGGGTGTGCAGTTAGCAGCAGCCCTTCTGCGCTCGGGGCGGCAGGCAGCGCCCGGCGCCGGCCCGCGGTCTCCCGGGCGGCGGCTGCTGTCCGCGCTCCCGGCCGAGCTGGGGCCGCGCGCGGTGCCTGCCCGTGAACCTCACGGTTGCAGCCCGTGTTCGCCTCTGGAGCCCATAACAGCCGTGGCAACTTTGAAGACGATATTTAACTCTCTTGGGAAATTAAAAAAAAAAAAAAAAGATTATGTTGATACCATAAACCTTTTTGGCGCCAGGGCTGACTTCATGGAAGGAAAATTTCCCGTGGGTCAGTGGCAGGGATGGTTTCAGGATGATTTAACTGCATTAGATTTGTTGTACACTTTATTTCTATTATTATTACATCAGCTCCACCTCAGATCATCAGACATTAGTTCCCAGAGGTTAGGGAGCCCTGCCATAACGTACATTTCCCAAGTGCTTCTGCTAACCAGTGAACTGTTCAGGTATATTCACTGCATGCCTCATTGCAAAGTTGACATATAATATTTAATTCATGAATGAGAGCAAGATATGTCACTTGGAATTCAGTGGTTTTCAAAACAATCTTCACAGAAGACTCAAAACCCTAAGGACTCTGCATTAATCGTAATATGAAATGCAAATAACACATTTGAACAGTTGTTTTGCCTTAGGACAAAATATTTTTGACCTAATGCTAAAATAGGATTTCAGTATAAAAGCAAGAATGAAGGTTCTTAAATAAACACACAGCAATAAATGTCATTGATTTTGCCTGTGCTTTAAATATTTATATATACCATTAGGATGTGATTCAAATTATTAAAATGTACTAGTTCATCTTGTTTCTGCATTTCAGTACATTATGGATGCTCTTTATGTCAACTAAGAGATTACTTTGCCTCTAGTTAATATGCTGTATTATTTTTGTTGTAAAGTTTGTTAAACTGAGTTATACATACATATATACTTATATGAAATTATAGATATTTTTATAATTCATTAAAATGCTATTAAATTCTGATGCCAAATAAGTTTGTTTTTCCATTAGTACATGTGCCAGTTAGGCTACTTACAGTGGTGACAACACTGAATCTCAAAGTAACTTAAAATCAATTAATTTCTCTGTAAATTATGGCAGAAATTGCTCTTTTAGGTGACAATTAAAGGATAATAAAAGCTAACATCCTTCCTCAGTAGCCATCTTAATTGCTTCAAATAACTCCTTAACTTATGTGTCTCACTATGAGGTTATTACGAATACTCTGATTGGCCAGTCTGGGTTTCAGGCTCATTTCTGTAGGTTGAGGTAAATTACCTATCAAATGAGTGAGTAGCTTTTCTGAAACAAAAAAGGTTTTCATTATAAGGAAAAAGGATAATGAATTCTCAGAGTTAATAACACTCAGTTTCCGTAGCCTGACTCTGTAGCCTTATCGACTTCAGCCTGCCCTTGAGGGATGTGGCTTCAAACAGTACGCATAACCTCTGACCATCTTGGGAGCTTTGATCTTTTTCAGTCTCCTGCTGCTGCTTCCTATACTCAGTAATCTTTGAGGAAGTCTCCTCTAGGTCCCAACATTGAAAGCCCCTCGCTTCGTCCAGAACAGAGAGATCTGAGTGCTCTGTTGCCTCGATGAAAACCCCCGAGCCCTTCACGGCTCTTAGGATGAGTCTTGTCACAACCCTTTCCTTTGGTTTATTTTCTTACTCCTATCTTTCCAGATATAGCTTTCAAAACCTCCACATCTAGAGCTCTGTTCTTCAGTAATATTGAATTTTTTAGTTAAAAGAACTATAGTCATTTAACTCTATTTCATTTGACTTGTGAATATGCTCTTCCCTCTGTTAGGATCCACCTATGTGCTTCAATGTCTTCACTAAGCTAACGTATATAGTCACTTGTATGATTTTATTATATATCATTTAATCTAAGAAGTGCATTCCTCTGAAATAAACCTGGCAGCCAGTTGGTCAGCTTTTCCAGTTACGTTATAAATTTGATCCTGTGCCTTTTTTCCCAATGTTAATACAAACTTTATAAAATAAAAAGAAAACACATATTAGGGCCAAGATATTAAGATGCCTATGAATATGAACACATGCCCAAGTCTGAACTCTGTATACTAAAGTCGAGGGCAAAGGTCTTCATGTTGTCATTAGCAGAAGTTATACTATGAAGGCAGTTTTCAAATTCTGGAAACTATGGGGCTTTCCTATTTCTCATAGTTCTGGTCAATGATATGGTTGCTTTAACTTATAAAATTATGTATATGGGTGTTTATTTTTCTAGGTATGCCAAAATGTGTTTGACTCTAAACATTAAAGTAAGAGAATCAAGATTAGTTCTCCTCTTTATTCTTCCAATGCTTCACAGTTTTAGCTCTGTCTGTGTGCTGTTTTTATATCCTCCACAATCCAGTATAAGAGTTTGTTCTCACATGTGAAAGTTAGTGTCGGTAACTGGATGGCCTCCTGATTTAGAGATAAGTAAGTATGCTGACATTTCATGCATTCAGGAGTTAACAGATGTTCCTCAGATTATTGATAGGGTCGGTGGCTCACCCTCCCTTGCCAAAACGTTAGAATAGTAAGCTGATTCCTCAGCTGTGCCCAATGAAAGTGTGTTAGTCGCTCAGTCGATTCCGACTCTCTGTGACCCCATTGACTGTGGCCAGCCGGGCTCCTCTGGCCATGGAGTTTTCTAGGCAAGAACACTGGAGGGACTCGCCGCTCCTCTCTCCAGGGGCCCTTCCCGGCTCGGGGCTGGGGCTGGGGCTCTGCACGACAGGCAGGGCCTCACGGCCAGCTGTTCAGGCCCCAGGTCCCGGCCGGCTCTGCTGCACTTAGGCTCTTCGGGATACTCGTGCCCAGAGACAGTAAAACGCAGTAACTCAGGTTGGTCATACTTCTTGCTCCGCAGTCTTGCTCTGACTGACCATCTGCTGCTACTCAAAGCAAGGACGATGTTTTATTGTTCGTCACTTTTCATTTTTTTTCAGAAGCTGGGGTGATTTATAATCAAATTTCAGCAGTCTTAAGGCAGAGGTAGCACCCACTAGGGAGTCAGCATAGAGCGCCTCTGAGACCAAGGGTTGCTGTCTCACTGCTTCCCAGATGATGCACCTCTTTGAGACATATCATAAAGCCAGGCATGAACATAGTGAGACCGTGATATTTTTATAGGACTTGACCGTAGTGAAAAGATAAACCTTAGTCTTACTTCTGTACATTTTGTCCTACCCACATTGCATGGAGGCAGTGTGATGATTTACCTGTAAGATTGAATGAGCGCTGCACTGTCGAATCATAGTTCTAACTTAGTGAAGTATAATTAGCATAACTTTAATTATATAGTTCCATGAGTTACGATAAACATACATACTCATGGTCCCATGTGAAAGTGCAAGTTGCTAAGTCGTGTCTAAGTCTTGCGACCCCATGGACTGTAGTCTGCCAGGCTCTTCTGTCCATGGGATTCTCTAGGCCAGAATACTGGAGTGGGTAGCCTTTCCCTTCTCCAGGGGACCTTCCCAACCCAGGGATCGAACCCAGGTCTCCCACATTGCAGGCAGATTCTTCACAGCTGAGCCACAGGGGAAGCCCTTACCCACAGTCAAAACATATAACAGTTTTCATCTCCCCAGAAAGTTCCTGGGTGTTCCTTTTCAAGCAACCCTTCCCTAATCCCTGATTCAGACAACATCTGCTGTGACTATAGATTAGTTTTGTCTCCTTTAGAATTTTATATACATGATATATTAATTTCTGGAGGCATCTGTAAAAAAAAAAAATAGCCACAAACTTGGTGGCTTAAAACAGCAGAGCATATTTAATTTATAGTTGCTGTGAGTAAATGGTTATCTTAAATAGAAAATACAAAAGATAAATGTAGCAAAATAGATATAAACACCATATACTGAAAATACTAAACATTGCTAAAAAATAATAAACAATTTGTATTTCCCTTTTATTTGGGGAATCCATCAGAAGGGTAACCTGAAGGGAAGGGAGAATAATGTGAAGCCTGAGGTTCCACCTGCCATTTGCGGAGGAAGTGGGGATATATGGAAGCATGAGAAAGAAGGTGGGTGGCCTTTAGGAGCAAAGACCAACCCTTTGCTGATCTTTTGAGCTAGCAAGGAAACGGGTCCTTACCGTAAGTAAGGAAGGTAAGAAAATTAATCCTGCTGATTGAATCAGTTTGGATCAGATTCCTCCTTAGAGACTCCAGAAATGAGCACAGACCGAATAGGTATTATAAGCAAAAGAAGAGAGATTTCTGGTATGTTAGATATCTGTAGTATAAGAGACAACAGTCAGAAGTTGCAGTGTGTTTACTTTCCCCTTTTATTCCATGGAAAAGCCAGCGCTTATATTCCAGATGCTGGAGGGAAAAAATAGGCATAGCAAATGTTGGCTGTCAGCGCCTTGCCTTCCGTTGCACTTTTTCTCACACAAGTGAATTGTTCCAAATCTATGCCAATAATGGACACTCTCTAGATACAAAAGAAACAGAAACAGTGCTCGCCTGTGTAAACAAAAGGTTAAAGTGAAATAGCAAAAGAAAAGGTAGCTGAACAAAATTAGCTTCTGGCTGATTTATTTGCATTCTAAAAGTGTTTTTTTTTTTTTTTTTTTTCAAACTGCTTATAATTTAAATTATAGAACTTTTATTTTAAAAAAGTTTTCTGTGCCTCATTTTATTGCTGTCGAATTTAGAAAAAAAGTAATCAATGATGGCTTACCCAAAATTATAGCTACAGAGGAGAATACTATAATCTGTAATAGAACCCAGGACCTATTTCTCTAAAAGTGAATATCTGTTTCCAATTTTAACAAAAATATAAATTACATTTCTATACATTATATTTTGTTAGATAGTTGTATTTATATTCAGTGATTAATCTGAAAATATTACTTTCAATTGTATGTTAAAAATGCCAAACATTAATACAAAATATATTAAGGCAATCTATTAATTGCAAAGTAACAGCCATTCATTTCTCAACACTATGTGATTCTTTTGCTTGCTTATTGAGCCTAGTATTTGACTATAGTGATAAAATGCCAGGCATAAATGCAGCAGTAATCAGAGTCCAGAGGACTAGTTTAATCTAAAATGAAAATTTTCTCATCTTTCACATTTGTTCCAGATTGAACTTACATGGTTAAAGAGTGTATCTAGAGAGTTTCTTTCATTAAAATTATCATTAATTTTTAAAGATTATTCCTTTAATGACAAGAAGTATCTACTTAGAGACTTCTGTAAACCAATATTCGCATCACTGTCAGGATCTATAATTGAAGTGCTTTAAATTTAATTATTGTACTTGCAATGCACTTGATGGTGTGAGTTGAGCTGACATGGGCTAGTGTACATTTTGTGTCTGCTGATAGAGTTTCCTATGTTTCCAGTGCTGTATAATGTCTTGCTTAAGCATAGTTCTTTGGGAAAGTGGACAGAAATATGAAAAGCAAATGGGATATGAGAATAGTTAAAAAAGAAAAGAAATGAGGATGAAAACTCTTTACAGAGGAAAAATGAAGCCAATGATTTCTAGACTTCACAGTCTAATTGCTACCATAAGCCTGCATAGGTTACAGTAGTCTAGTGTGGGTCACAAGCAAATGGAAAATATTGGTTCGAGCAGACTTACACAGCGTCGGTATTTGTGATAAAGAAACATGAGTTTAAAGACCCCTCTAAACAGCGCTGTTCTTTTAGTTGCTAAGCGGTGTCTGATTCTTTGTGACCTTTTGGATCATAGTCCACCAGCCCTTCTGTCTATGGGATTTCCCAGGCAAGGATACTGGAGTGGGTTGCCATTTCCTTCTTCTTAGAGAAGCCTTAAATGATGCCCTCAAGCATCGCACTAAATTCTAGGTGAACATTAGTATTAAACATAATATGAAGATGTGCTTTATCAAGGCACTCCAAGTTTTGTATCAAGCATCATAAATATTTTATAATTTGATAAACTTTGTATTATGTTATTTTGAATATGCCTATCTGATAGACCAAGAATGAGCATGTGAAGAATCATATATTTATGATAAAAGCTAACAGGTTTTTTTTCTTATTTCTAAATGTTCTAAAATTATCCTTTTTTTAGAAAATTCTTTACAGATTATTTCATTCATTCCCTTGAAATCCATCTCAAAAATTTCCTGAAATACTACTAACCTTGTGTTTTCCTAAAATATTAAAATTCTTATTTAGTCTTCTAAGAAATTGAGAACACAATATGATGATAAAATAATTGCTTAATACATGGAGTCCAAAAGTGAAGATATAGTTGAAAAATAAAATAGCTGCAGATTTTAATGTTGGTATTTAAAAACATTCCAGATATTTATGCATGCTAAGTTGCTTCAGTTGTGTCCGACTCTTGCAACCCCATGGACTGTGGCCCGCCAGGCTCCTCTGTCCATGGGATTCTCCAGGCAAGAGTACTGGAGTGGTTGCCCTGCCCTCCTCAGGGGATCTTCCCGACCCAGAGATCGAACCTGCGTCTCCTGTGGCTCCTGCACTGCAGGCAGATTTTTTACCGCTGAGCCACTAGGGAAGCCTGAGATATTCATAGCATGAGTTTTACCAAGACACTAGTCAAATAACGAATACAATTTAGCATTATATAGGAAGTTTCCATTCTTTCACTATTATCACCATATTTGGTGGAGAAGCAGCATAATGGAATAGTTTGTGGGACTTGGCATTAGTGAGATCTCTATTGGTATCTCATTTCTGTGGTTTATTGACTTTTTGAACTTGATGTTACTTATACTCTTGGGAAACCTGTCTCCTCAGATGCAAACCTTGGTTAATCGAGACTGGGTTATATGGAAGATTAAATATGTGAAGGAAATGGTATGTGAAATGGTGTCGATTTTCTTTCCTATTACTTTCTTCATTGGGATAAGGAACCCTTGTAAATCTGAGAAAGGATGTACCCTTTTAATTTATGTGGCCCTTAACACAATTTTTATAATTATATGCCTTGAGAAAACAAAGGGAATATTAGGAATATAAAGTCAGAGCATTCACTTAATGGCTAAATGAAAATTACCCTTTCCGCAGCATTGGAATACTTGAATCAAAAGGATTCAACTGCGGACTTGTAACATATGAGTATTCTGGACCCCGCTGAAGCCTCTTAACTGAGTGCGGGAGGATCAGGTGACCAGAAGCTGCTTGTTTAATCAAACTGCCGGAGTCTCAAACTCTGAAGTAGGTGGCCCATGGGGAAAAAGCTAGACGGGGATCTAAGATAGATGCCAGGAAACAAAATTTGAAATGACTAGCTATGTTGATTCTGTTTCTTATGACTCCTGATTTCAGGCTCAGATAGTTAACATTCGTTTGGAGCAAGCATTCTCAAATATTTATTTTCAAACTAATCATCTGTGAGAACTTGTCAAATATTGTGAAATAACTGCCAAAGTGCTGAATAAAAGCCATAATTAATCAGGCAAACATCTAAATATTTATAAAGGTTCTGACGTAATATGAGTTTATGTTCGGAGACCATTGTCTAGGGTAGAGAATAACTTTGCCAAGAAATAAATTGTAGCTTGTATCCAACTGAATAATATACTGCGAGTAACTGACCCCTCGCATCTTAGGGCAAGTCTTCACATGAATAATGAAGCTTCTCAGGAATCCACTAGTTGACATACTCATACTCATTAATTTATGTACTTTTACAAATGTTATTATTATAGTACATGGGGAACGGGATTGTTAGCATATTAAATTTTGAAAAGACATTGTAGATGATAGGTTGCTCAGCTCATTGACCCTGCACAAGAGGAAAAAATTTAGCTCATTGACCCTGCACAAGAGGAAAAAATTTAGAAGCCTCACCAGGAAGGTATGATCTGGTTCCTTGGAATGTATTTACAGAAGGCTGAAGAATGTATTTGTATAAGACAGAAAAAATATAGCCTAACTAAATCTGTTTGAAACATTTGACTGCAAAAGAACAGTTTCAAATGTATTCTATATTAAGTTTGCAAAATAAAAGAGAGCTTAGAATAAAGTATATGTTTAGAAACCTTGACATATTTAATTTTCATTTAAGAAACAAAGGTATTGCTACTCCTGATTTGGGACATAAAACAATCTTGAAAAATATTGGAAAAAATTATTCTTCAACTAATCATGAGTTCTATGACTTTCATTGGTGATCAAATTTTAAGGTAGGACGATCTACTTTTTAAATTAATATTTAATAATATGGAACCCAAATGAATTAAAAACTAATAGTATCATTGCTGTGTCAAATGGGTTCCATGGTTAATTAATTGTTGGATTTCCCCTTCTTTATGTAAAACAGATATGTAAAATAGGAAAGAGTCCAACTTTTGTTGGTGTTAAAGTGAAAGTCACTCAGTCGTGTCTGACTCTTTGCGACCCCATGAACTACATACACTCCATAGAGTCTTCCAGTATTCTATACTGGAATGGGTAGCCTTTCCCTTCTCCAGGGGATCTTCCCAACCCGGGGGTCGAACCCAGGTCTCCCGCATTGCAGGCAGATTCTTTACCAGCTGAGCCACAAGGGAAGCCTTGGTTGGTGTAACTCAAGAGTTGTTATTATTGTTGTGCAGTAGCTAAGTTGTGTCTGACTCCTTGCAACCTCGTGGACTGCAGGACTCCAGGCTTCCTTGTCCTTCACTGTCTCCTAGAGTTTTCTGGTATTGGTTTAAACTCATGTCCATTGATCAGTGATGCCATCCAACCATTTCATCCTCTGTTTCCCACTTCTGTTCCTGCCTACAATCTTTCCCAGAATCAGAGTCTTTTCCAATGAGTTGGCTCTTTGCATCAGGTGGCCAAAGTATTGGAACTTCAGCATCAGTCCTTCCAATAAGAGGAGTCAAGAGTTAGGGAAGAGAAACAAGTGCCTACTGGCTTACCCCTCTCTGTTAGAGGGATGAGAATAATTTCAAATCTACCCAGCTTGTATTAAAAGAGTACATTAAATACAAATACACAAATACATTCTTGCTATTTGAGAACAATAGAAACAACTGTTTTAGTATTGAGCAGAGACTAAGGAATTCTAGGATGTATGTATGTTTAAGTGCTCACAGGTGTTTGTAATGTGATTCTTATATATTTGTAAATTTTGGTAGAACACCTGAAGCTCTATTATAGGATCATTTCACTTAACTAATAAGTAAATCTTCATACCATCTGTGTTTCATCACAGGTTGTGTATTCAGTTATTCATTTCTTATTTGGTTCCCTGGGTTGTAAGTGAAAAATAATGATAATAATATGTATTTCTGAGAATTGCCTAGAAAAGCAAGATAGTCTCCTTGTGAGATACGAAAATG
Organism: Muntiacus reevesi; assembly: GCF_963930625.1. NCBI lineage: Eukaryota > Metazoa > Chordata > Mammalia > Artiodactyla > Cervidae > Muntiacus > Muntiacus reevesi. Next base: position 60,004,173 of record NC_089264.1, on the reverse strand, counting down.
AAATAGAAAAGCAAAGCTTCTTGGCTAGAATCTAGAAGGTTTTGATAAGTCTCCTTGTGACTCAGAAAGCTCATGCTCTATATGGAAATAGAGAAATTCTTTCATAAAATGTTCTAGCCTGCACATATAGTTGTTTATAGCTTAAAAGAATTTATGAGAGTTAAAAATATAATGTGTATTATGAAGATGTCCACAGGAAATATGTGACTCTAATGCAAATATAATTTAGGAAGAAGCCAGAAGCCTGTTAAAAAATAAAGAAAGAAAGAAAGAAGAATCTTTCTATGGAACCACAAGTGCTGCAGGTACCAGCACAGTATTTGAAGCAACCAAATCTATGAGCAAAGATTGGTTCAAGAATTTTAAGAACCATTTTAATTTGCATAATGTGAAGTTAATAGAAAAGGAGGTGTCAGTTGAATATGTAACTGAGAAAGTATTTCCTACTAAGGTTGAAATCTAACACACAGAGATGAGCCATAGGCAGAATAGATTTCAGTTAGAATTAAATCATTCAAAAGTAGAAGAAAATCTGTTTCTAAATATATATTCACGCTGTTTGTAGTGAGCACGTAGTACATAGGACACAGCAGCAAGTTTTAGGTTTGACAGTTGAGCTCATAATTAATATAACTATACTAATCATACGTTAAATTACAGAATATTGTTTATTTTACAAGAAAATATTAATTCTATATCAAATCAATTCAATTAAATCAAATTAATATTTCCTGCTTTGCTTTTTGAAACAGTTTGTGTTTCTTAAAATATTCTATGAGAGACTGTGAATGTATTAGTGATTTTCACAAATGTGGGTATCTGCAAAGGTCTTGTAAAATATTTCTAATATTGCTGGCTGTTCATTTCTTTATGATAATAAATAGAAGAATTTTATTTTAAATAATAGATATTATTTTATGTAAATTTTCTGTATAAAAAATATGACTTTCAGAAGGATAAAAGAAGCTTTCAGTCTCCTAATTGTGTTATGGATATGGACTTTCCTTTAACTTTTTCCACTAAAGAACTTCACTAGTCTAGTGATTATTTGAGTTATGTGGTTAAAGTTTTTTTTTTTTCCCCCCACTGTGAAACATGGAAGCCTATACACCTATTCTTGGTCTGAGGAGATTATTTCAACTTCTGTATACATCAGAATACTTTTGACCTATTCTGTGGTACCTATTATTCTGCCAAATCTCAGTGGTTAGACAAACCAAAGGTATATTTCTTGCTCATTCTAATTGCAATGCAGTTTCAGATATTTCTTAGCAAAATATGTCTTCCATGTGGAAGCTCAATGGAAGTTCAAATAATTTCCATTTTATGACTTCACTCCTTAGCGGTAAAGCCTTATCCATTATCATCTTTGCAGGGGAGGAGTAAGAGAATAGAACTCCGTGATGACTTGTATTCTGTCTTAGCCTAGAAAAAACATGTTTCTCCCACTCATTTTAATGATGAGAAATAATCACATAACCTGTCTAATTAAAATAAATATCCTACTGCAGTCTCTTTTGTACAAGAAAAGGAAAAATAGATATAACAATGAAAACTAGCAATTTCTACCTCAAAAATTTAGCTGAAATTTAGTGTTTTTTGGCTTAAGAAAGTAAAATAAGTCAAATACTAGGGAAATGACATGAAGAACTAGATAAAATTATTGTTTATAGTATCATTTACTTTATTTACCATAGTTAATTTGACTTGCAAACCAATGAGGGGAACTATCCTATTTTAAAGAAAATATTGGAGGAAGCATAGCAATTGCCTCCTAAATATAAAGTTTTTCCACATGACTTCCACTTATAATGCATGCCTAGAACATAATTAGGAGACACAGTTTCTAAAAAGTCCAATTTACGTATAGAAGAAAACATCCCAAACCAATGTAGCCCACTCTGTAACCCTTTTTCTAAGTGGGGTAACAGGACTATTATCTGTGAAATGGACTGAGCAACGGAACCCTTACTGTAGGGGACGCAGATGGCACCATTCATGGAGAAAGGCTGACCCCGAGGGACGGAAAAGCTGGGACATGTAAGCGCCTGTGGGTCAGAGCAGTGACTACTGGGGAACCAGAAGGAAAGACTGGGCCATATCTGCAGTCAAAGGTAAAAGTGTGCCGCGTCCTGAGGGGTGAGAGAGGTCACGTTAAGAGGAGGCATTGTTGGAAATCTGGTAGTGAAGAGATGAAGAGGGGGGAAGCAGTGGCAAATATGGAACTTTCAGAAACACTAGCATCACAGCATCAGAAGAGATGCTATATCTCCTTACCTCCAAAGCAAACACAGGAAAAAGTCAGCAATTAGTAAAGAAGCCTCGCTGTGCTGTACAAATATGGTAAACTTGAATGAAGAATCTTGGCAAGCCATTCAAACCACTCAGCCTCATCTGTATACAGTTTGCTATAATTAATGTTTAAGAACAATAAAAGGTACTTTAAAAATATACAGAAAAAGTTGCATAGCATCCACTTTAAATCTACTACAAGGAGAAAGTGACTGTCAAAACCTTCCAGTAGATGAAACACACCAGCCACAGTTATGAGGCAGAAGAAAATTATAATACAACTCTATAAAAAAATAACATTAAATAAGCAGTGGTAAAAATGGAGGAACACTATGAATCAGAGTCAACAACTCAGTATAATTGGTTCATAAATAAGCTTAAAAACAGGGAACATGAATTAATGTACTGAGCTAAAGAATGCAGTTGCAAAAGACAACATGTTGTATGTTTCCATATACATGAAATGTCCAGAATAGGCAAAGTTTTAGAGATGGGAAGTAGACTAATGGTTATCTGGGGCCAGAGATGGATGGCGGGTAACTGTTAATGCACATTTTTTGTGTGTGTGTGGAAGAGTTAAATGTTCTGAATTTATATTCTGGTGATGATTGAATAATTCTATGAACATTCTAAAAACCATTGAATTACACACTTTACACTTGTGAATTTTTTAGTATATGGATTATTTCTTTTTAAAATTCTGTAATGATTAATATTACAGTGTAACGATTTATTAACATGTCTGCCTTCCAAACTACATGTGACTTCTTCAGCATCAAGGACCATTTGTTGGAGTTTATTTCTGCATACCCCAGAGTCTATTGCTCAGTGCTTGGCATATAGCATTGTTGGCTAAAGGGTGTATTATCTCTTCAGGCTGTAACGCACACACACACAAATTTGAAATCAGATTGTCTGAGAAAGAAATCCAAAGAAAAGATAGAAACAATGACTGATTTTAAAAATTATTGAGGGAGAATAGTTTCTGGTCTTACATTTAGATCTTTAATCCATTTTGAGTTTATTTTTGTGTATGGTGTTAGAAAGTGATCTAGTTTCATTCTTTTACAAGTGGTTGACCAGTTTTCCCAGCACCACTTGTTAAAGAGGTTGTCTTTTTTCCATTGTATATCCTTGCCTCCTTTGTCAAAGATAAGGTGTCCATAGGTTCGTGGTTTTATCTCTGGGCTTTCTATTCTGTTCCATTGATCTATATTTTTGTCTTTGTGCCAGTACCGTACTGTCTTGATGACTGTGGCTTTGTAGTAGAGACTGAAGTCAGGCAGGTTGATTCCCCCAGTTCCATTCTTCTTTCTTAAGATTACTTTGGCTCACTCTCAAGAGTCTTCTCCAATACCATAATTCAAAAGCATCAATTCTTCAGCGCTCAACTGTGTTCACATTCCAACTCTCACATCCATACATGACCACTGGAAAAACCATAGCCTTGACTAGACAGACCTTTGTTGGTAAAGTAATGTCTCTGCTTTTTAATATGCTGTCTAGGTCACCACTACATAAAAGGAAGTGCTTGGAAAGGCACAGCAGTCCCTGAATCACAGCAGTAATAAATCATTGCTGGACCCAGTGTGGGAAATCTCCCAGCCTTGGCATAACAGGATCCTGACTCTGTCTTGTGAGAGCAACTCATCAGTACACTATACTCCAAAGCCTTCTAAAGCCATCCTTTGGGACTGTTCCTTTTACATTATTATCCATATATTTATCCATATATCCATATCCATATCCATCCATATACATTATTATCCATATATCCATATATATATATATATATATATATATATATATATATAAAGTGACTTCTAGGGTATGTCTTTCTTTGGCAGTTGTCAAAATTTTACGGTTTATTTCTTACACATTCCAATTTGGAGGTGGAATATTGATTTAGGATTAAAATAAGCAATTCATTTTTTAATTGGCTTTGATGTATTGAGAAGAAAATTCCTCAAAGACTCTGAGCTTCAGATCCATGTAATGTACCAGGAACCACCTAACCATATTCAAAATTCTTTCCTAATGCTAATCCTAAATTCTTTATTCTCTCTCTCTCAATGCCAAATAGATTTGAAAATATCAAGGTTATCTTATGTAATAGGCCTATCTAAGTTAGAAAAACTCTTAATCTGAGCTTTGCACAGGGCTGTGTGATTTTGTTTCCCCGAGAATCTGCTGCTCAAATCTGTTGCTTGAATGTGACTGTTAGAAATCCAGAAACAGAATTGTCCAAACTTTTGAGAGTCTCTTCATAGTAGAATTCTTTGTTTTCTTTGGTCTTATCTATTTTATAACATATCTTCTAGAGGTAGGAAATAAAGATAAGTTCATATATCATTTTAATTTTCACATTTCCTAGAACTGCAACTTCGTGCCATGTGGTCACTGTACTAACTTATCAAGGGCAACAGCTTTGAATGAGATATTGCCCCTGTCCAAGGAGTTGACATGTTTATGAGCTGTGATATAAATTTCTTAGGTACATATCTGATTGCTAAGTCCATTCCACACCGTTTATGATTGTACTGTAAAAGCGTTTCACTTCAATTTACCATTTTTGTCCTAATTAAGAAGGAGCTATTGCTTTATAACAGACAACAATGTGTGATGGCATAGTCATAACCGGAGTTCACTTTAAGCTCATGCGAAGTTCGTTTATGTCTTCAATCTATTGATCCTTCTCATCGAAGATATGAGCAAACACCAAGCCCATTCTGTTGTGATGGAAGATACCTATACTGTCCTTACCCTGTGTCTTTCAGAGCCACTGTACCTATTTAGCCTTAAAACAGTACAAAGTGAAGGAGAATCGAAAGCAATTCCGGCCCGTTTTTATGGCCACACGTGGCCACATCCCTTGTGATCACATTCTGTTGGTCCCGATTCTTCAAGCCACATGCTGCTGTCACTGTGCTCAGCATTAGGCCTGAAGCGGCGTGAGGGTGTTCTGTGTCCCTGTTCCGCCTTCTGCTGTCAGGCGCGGCTGTGCATGTGCGGAGACAGGCCGTCTCTGCATGCTCTGTCCTGCAGCACCATTTCTCCTGGTGCGCCCTCATCTTAGTGACGGCCCGTGGACCTAGGATATGGGGGCAGATAGCACTGTGTGTGGATATTGCATCAATGCTTTTTCTTTTTTCTCTCACTAGACTACCTTGTTCACAAGGATGTATTTTTGTTTAATCTTATTTTCCTAATACTAATAGCACTCTCAGAAGCAAGCCCTCAAATAATGATCGAATTAATCAGTAAATGCCAAAGAGACAAAATAGGCAACATCAGTAAGATAACAGAAAAAGCATAAAATAACACAGCATTTTCATTTCAGACATACAAAGAAGTTCAGGCAATTATATTTGAAGGAGATGTTTTAAAAATTCAGTTCATACTCTTTGTTGTATACATGAAGAAATTAAGGACAGGAGAAATTAGACTTTTCTAAAGTCACAGAATTCATCAGTGGCCGAGCTTGGCATAGAAACCAGGTCTCCTGACTCTAAATCCAATGCTCTCTCGACTTGGCTGCTCTGAGCAAACACTTTAATACCTTGGTATTTGGACCTAAGTGTCCATGTTGACAAATCAGGGAGGAGGCAGATAGCCTTCTAAACTGTGTCTAAGCCATGGTCCCCAAACAGAGGGCTATGTGACAGCAGCTCTCTCAGGGAAGTTATATTCAGAAAAGGCAACGCATGAGCAGGTCTCTTCATCCCAATGGGCAGTAAGTGATTTCACACTGAATCAGGCAGCACAGCATCTGGCATTCAATATTTCCTCCTGAAGGGAATATGATACACAATAACTGTACCTTCAGCTCTAAGCGGTGATTTCTCTGCTGTGCCCTTCATAACATGGGTAGAAAAAAATTTAAGTAAAGGACATGAATAGACTTTGCCAACCATTCCAGGTATTCATAAGCTCAGAAAAAAACTAAAGTTTCTATGAATATCAATAATAATTTAGTAATAATAGTAATGATTCTTATTGTGAACTGTAACAGAATTTGACTATTAGACTAAATGCTTAAAACTTTCCACCAGAAATCATAAAATACCAACAGCCTTTTCTATATAATTAACTGACAAATTCATAGGATTAGACAGTTTAAGAATCTCAGAGAAGTTGGAAGTGGTAGGACTAAAATTCAAATTTAATTGATTCAGTTGCTGAAAGTTACTGTAGTATACATAACTAATACAGGCATAGAATGGAAACATGTAATTAATGTATGGATCTCTAAAGTATTATCCAGATGCCTTTGTTAGTTTCTTGATTGTCATAGTTAAGGTCTGAATTTGGTGTCCTGAGACAAAATCATCTCCAAAGAAACTATATGATGGTTTTCACCATCTCTATCAGCTCTGACCAACAGGAAGATAATTAGACCTACTTAATTTCACTTTTTTTTTTGTTAACCACACTTTTAAAAGTAAAAGAAAAGATAATATTAAATTTTATATTTTATTTAGCCTAACAAATCAAAGATATTTTTCAATTCAACTTATAATCAAAAAAAGACTATAAGTGAGATGATTTACATTTTTAATACTGTCTTTGAAACCCACTGCATTATTTTTCAATTATATATATTTTACTTTTGAAATAAGCATTGTTCTAATATATAATTTCCACTAATTTACGTTACATTTATGGTGAAAACATTATCACAGTAAACAGTAGTGTCTTTAAAATACAGACATTTGGAAGAAAATATCAAATATATAGTTTATTTAGATTCTCCAATAAGCCATGCTTGAATTGTCTTTTGATCTGAATATTAGGTTTTTCACTATAATAGAACAAATTCCATTTTTCCTTTTTTCTCATATATTTTGCAATTTAGAAAAACAGTTTTGAATAGCGCATCTCTTCTCTGTTCTGTAGCGGCTGACGCCTACGCTGCCGTCTGCTATTAAGTGTAATTGTTCTTCCCATTACCTGGTGTCTGAGTCATTTTCTGTGTCTGTGAATACTGTCTTCATTACCATCTGTCTGACTTCTTTAACACAGCTTCTCAACCTGACTAACTGTAGACGTGTATCACATTTATCTCCATACTGTGAAAGTTCTTCTGTAGTCGTTACTCTGATAATATTTTTTTCGCAAAGGTGATAATTTTTCCAGGAATCTCATTGTTAATTATCTTCTTAAATCTACTTTTCAGTTATTCCTTATATCTTGTTGCCTTCAAATTAATCGATACTTTCAATTAATCACCTTATTATGTCATAATATTGCTTGTATATATTTTTGTCATATCCCCATACTGGTGCTGAATTTCACTAGAAAAAAGAAAGTTGAACTTCTATAATCAGAAAAGGACCATATCTTTCAGCAGTCTGGAATGCAAAATAATAGAAAGTAAATTAGGAAGAAAATCAATAAATAAGTATGCCCCATGATATAGCATTACTTATGCAAAACAAGAATCATTCTTATAGCAAATGGTATTTTATAGTGGTCAAAATTATTTCATAGCAGTAAAACGAGTAAGTGAAACAGGGACTGTAATATTGCTTGTACTGACTATGGCAGGGTGCTGCTGCTGCTGCTAAGCCGCTTCAGTCGTGTCCGACTCTGTGCAACCCCATGGACTGCAGCCCACCAGGCTCCTCCGTCCCTGGGATTCTCCAGGCAAGAGCACCGGAGTGGGGTGCCACTGCCTTCTCCGATGGCAGGATGCTGAAACTGTCAAATCAAGGCTCACTCATAAGCAAGTGAAAATCAGTACAATAATTTCTAAAAAATATGTTTCATACTATTCTATGGATATAAAAGTAGACTATTTGTACAATAGATGTTGGATATTTCAGAACTAGTAATTATGAATGTGTAATTCTGTAACTCCATGAAATTATCTCCAGATAATTCAACTCCAGACATTCAACTCCATGTCTGTCTTTTTTCACCTGATCATACATGTTCACTTTTCTCTTTCGTCTCATTATTAATTTTCTTCTTCACTCAATCTCTGATTCTTATATCATGCATCCTAAATTTATCTAAATTTATAAATCTAAATTTATTTCACACGCTAATAAAGTAATGCTCAAAACAGATGTTTAAGCTGGATTTAGAAGAGGCAGAGGAACCAGAGATCAAATTGCCAACATCTGTTGGATCATCGTAAAGCAAGACAGTTCCACAAAAATATCTACTTCAGCTTTATTTATTATGCCAAAGCCTTTGACTGTGTGGATCACAGCAAACTGGAAAATTGTTAAAGAGGTGGGAACACCAGGCCACCTGACTTGCCTCCTGAGAAATCTGTATGCAGGTCAGGAAGCAACAGTTAGAACTGGACATGGAACAACAGGCTGGTTCCAAATAGGAAAAGGAGTATGTCAAGGCTGTATATTGTCACTCTGCTTATTTAACTTATATACAGAGTACATCATGAGAAATGCTGGGCTGGATTATGCATAAGCTGGAATCAAGATTGACAGGAGAAATATCAATAACCTCAGATATGCAGATGACACCACCTTTATGGCAGAAAGCAAAGAAGTAGTAAAGAGCCTCTTGATGAAAATGAAAGAGGAGAGTGAAAAAGTTGGCTTAAAACTCAACATTCAGGAAAATAATATCATGGCATCTGGTCCCATCACCTCATGGCAAGAGATGGGGAAACAATGGAAAGAGTGACTGACTATTTTTGTCAGCTCAAAGATCACTGCAGATGGTGACTGCAGCAATGAAATTAAAAGATGCCTACTTCTTGGAAGAAAAGTTATGACCAACCTAGACAGCATATTATAAAACAGAGACATTACTTTGCCAACAAAGGCCCGTCTAGTCAAGGCTGTGGTTTTTCCAGTGGTCAGGTATGGATGTGAGTTGGGCTATAAAGAAAGCCGAGTGCCAAAGAATTGATGCTTTTGAACTGAGGTGTTGGAGAAGACTCTTGAGAGTCCCTTGGACTGCAAGGAGACCCAACCAGTCCATCCTAAAGGAGATCAGTCCTGAATATTCATTGGAAGGACTGATACTGAAGCTGAAACTCCAATATTTTGGTCACCTGATGCAAAGAACTGACTCATTGGAAAAGACCCCAGATGCTGGGAAAGATTGAAGACGGGAGGAGAAGGGGATAACAGAGGATGAGATGGTTGGATGGCATCACTGACTCAATGGACATGAGTCTGAGTAAACTCCAGGAGTTGGTGATGGACAGGGAGGCCTGGCGTGCTGCAGTTCATGCGGTCCCAAAGAGTCGGACACGAATGAGTGACTGAACTGAACTGAAATTCATCTATGCCCATACTCTGTGTCTCACAATAGACAAGGGGAAAGAAATGACCAGGAAAAAATATTATAGAGGAAAAGATACAAAGAAATGATTTTACAAAAAGAGAGATGGGCAAAGATCTACGTTGCAAAGGATGACTCCATCTCCTGGTGTCTTCCTTGCTTGCTTGTGGATGATAACTCCAGCCAGCTAACATGCATTGTGTGACAGCTCTGTGCCAGAAACTGTTCATCATCTTTTATAAATATTAGCTAATTTAATTCTCAAAAGTCTGGAGTATATCAAATTATTATTTCTATCTTGTAGATACTTTTAAAGCCTAGAAGAACTAAGAAATTTTTCCAGAGTCGCATGGCTAGTGTGTACTATTGCCAGGATTTGACTGCAAAATGTGGTCCCAGAGCCTGAGCATGATTAATAATTCATGATCTTCTGCTCCTGATTTGGGAAATTGTATATATAAAAAAGTATAGTGACAAAATTTCACAAACAGTTTCTTTTTAATAGCTAAGTGATTAAGAGCTAACTGTAGGTATGTTCACATCACCAAATATTATTTCCTTTACTACATTATATATATTGTGAATTTCCAAGAATGCAATAGAAAGTATTTCATTTTACAAATTCATTTGACCTCATTATTATTGAAGAAATTATTGAAGAAATATCATACTTTTATGTAAATAAAATATACAAAAATTGGAATACTGAATTTAGAGATAACACACTTTGATTTTGGGTTTGTAATACATTATTACAGTGACCTTTGATTGTCATTTAATTTTAGTAAAGTTCCTTCACCAAGCTGTGAAGGGTGAAATTTGCTTATTTAGCATATTTATAATGCAGTCATTGCTGACATTGACGCTTCTCATATGAATCACTGAAATTTTTTTTTTTTAAGTTTTTTTTTTTTTTTTTTTTTTGATGTGGACCACTTTTAAAGTCTTTATTGAATTTGTTACAATACTGTTTCCGTTTCATGTTTTGGTTTTTGGCCGCCAGGCATGTGGGTTCTTAGCTCCCCAACCAGGGATCGAACCTGCGCCCCTTGCACTGGGGAGCAAAGTCTTAACCACTGGACCGCCAGGGATGTCCCTGCATTTTTTTTTTATAGATAAAGACTACCATAAAATATCTTTGTCACTTGATAGGAGGTACAAAACTTCACTAGGCCTCAGTTTCTTTATTCCCACATAGGGACTTCGTAACAAAGATTTGTAGCCCTTGTAATGTCCTCCCACTTAAAGTCAGGTCCTGGACTATCCCAGAAAATGCCCCTGCAGCTACACTGACACCACAGAAAATCTCCTGTCCAAATTTACATAACAGTTTTTTTCCCCCCCAAAATAGGCTTTTAAAAATCAGTATTAGGTTCACAGTAGAAGGAACAGAGATTTTGTAATATAGCCTCTGCCTCCAAAAATGAATAGCCTACCTCATTGTCAACATCCCCCACTAGACTGGTACACATTTCAATATACAGTCTTATATTGACACATCATTACCTTCCAAAGCTTATAATGTGCATTATCGTTCACTCTTCGTTTTGCACATTGTATGGGTTTAGACAAATGGATAATGACATGTAATCACCATTATGGTATCATACAGAGTAAATAAGCAAAGCCCTAAAAGTCCTGTGTGCTTTGCTTATTTATCTTTCCCTCACTTGTAATGCCTAGCAACATATGATCTTTTTGCAGTCTCCAAAGTTTTGTTTTTTGAGAGTGGCATAGAGTTGGCATCATTAAGTAGGCAACCTCTTCAGGTGATCTTTCATTTACTAATATGCATTTGTTTCCTTCATATATTTTTATGACTTGATAGCTCATTTCTTTTTAGCATTGAACAAGTCTGGATACCCCACAATTTATTTATCCATTCACTGGCTGAAATACATCTTGACTTCTTTCAAGTTTTGGTAGCTATGAATAAGACAGCTGTAAACATCCATGTGCATTTTTGTGTAGATATAAGTTTTCAACTCCTTTGGGTAAATACCAACGAGCATGATTACTTAATAATATGGTAAGATTATGTTTAGTTTTGTAAGAACCCAACTTCCAAAACACTGTACCATTTTGCATTCCCATAAGCAATGAGTAAGAGTTCCTGTTGTTCTACATCGGTATTAGAATTTGTCATTGTCAGTATTCTGTATTTTGGCCATTCTCCCAGGACTGTAGTGGTACCTCATAGTTACTTAAGTTTTGTGTCTGGTTTCCATCAGACAAGCTTGCTTTTGCATTCTACCTTTAAATCCAGAGCATTTGGTTTGATGTTACAGCTTTACTTTCTGCCTGGCTAACTTTCTGTTTTGCCCTCCAATATAATCATTCCCATTTTCCTTGGCTCTACATGGGACTGTTTTAATATCATTATTGAACCACTTTGATACCCAATTCAGTTTCCTATAACCCTTATATTTTAGCTCAAATCTGAAGTCATACACACCTAGAAGGGTAAAATAAGTAAATACCGCCTACCTGAAAATAATCCAAGCAATAGATGATCAGATATCATGCCAGTTTTTGAGAATAGCAAGGCTCCACAGCCAGGTATAGAAGATTTTATTTATCTGTTGTTTGGTACACTGCAGGCTTCCCTGGTAGCTCAGTTGGTGAAGAATCTGCCTGCAATGCAAGAGACCCTGGTTCAATTCTTGGGTTGGTAAGATCTGCTGGAGAAGGGATTAGCTACTCACACTCGTATTCTTGGGCTTCCCTTGTGGCTCAGCTGGTAAAGAATCCACCTGCAATGCAGGAGACCTGGGTTCAACCCCTGGGTTGGGAAGATACCCTGAAGAAGGGAAAAACTACCCACTCCTGTATTCTGGCCTAGAAAATTCCACGGGCTTGCAAAGAGTCAGACAGGAATGAGCGACTTTTACTTTCTGGGACACCGAATGGCAAAATGCAGACAGATTTTGTCTTAACAATAGTGTTCAAAAGTGAGATTATTAACTGAAAAGAGTCAGGGCTTAGAGTGACTGGTGTTGACTGTAGAATTTACCGCTTACCAGCCGTTTGATCTTGACCAGCATAGAATGCTGTCCTCTCTGCCTCAGTTACCTCTTTTACATTGTTCAGTTGCTAAGTCTTGTCCAACTCTTTGCAACCCCATGGACTGAAACATGTCAGGCTCCTCTGATATTAACAGACAATTTACAAAAAATACATACAAAATTTGTCCTCAGACACACAAAAAGTATTCAAGCTCACTCAAAGGTATGTCATTCTTACCTGGGATGATAATGCTGAGCCAAATTGGGGGAAAAGCTTGTATTTGAAAGCAGGATGTTCCCACCTGCCAGTTTAAAGCCTCCATGGTTTATAATGAAATCTGTAAAATATAAGGTGTTGTAAATTGGTAGTTTGAACTGGGAGGGGATTTAAAAAATATGCTGAAGAGAGATGCTATCACATGTATGTACTCACAGACACATGTATTTCTTTTTCTTTAGGAAAACTAACTCCTGGCAGTTGGTATAATTCCCTGATACCTGTTTCTACACAATAATATTCACAGGTCATTAAAAGTAAAAAGCATAATGACACATTCTCTTTGTGAGGCTTGGGAAAACAGATACTCTTTTATGTCATAAATACTAAAGCTGATGCCTGTTGTGTTAGATTGGGATCCAGGAAACAGATACTGTGATGGAATGTGGCATGCAGTAATCAAGACCTGAGGAAAAAGCAGGGGGAAAGCAAATCTGGGTGGAGGGGAGAATGTAACTGTGATGTAAGACCAACAGAATCCAGCCAGTCTACAGGAGGACGTGGAGCACATATGACCCCTAAGAACTGTCATTTGGAAACATTTTTTGCATTTCTCCAGTGAAATACGTCAAGGCTGTATATTGTCACCCTGCTTATTTAACTTATATGCAGAGTACATCATGAGAAATGCTGGGCTGGAAGAAGTACAAGCTGGAATCAAGATTGCTGGGAGAAATATCAATAACCTCAGATATGCAGACGACATCACCCTTATGGCAGAAAGTAAAGAGGAACTATAAAGCCTCTTGATGAAAGTGAAAGAGGAGAGTGGAAAAGTTGGCTTAAAGCTCAACATTCAGAAAACTAAGGTCATGGCATCTGGTCCCATCATCATGGGAAATAGATGGGGAAACAGTGGAAACAGTGTCAGACTTTATTTTGGGGGGCTTCAAAGTCACTGCAGATGGTGACTGCAGCCATGAAATTAAAAGACGCTTACTCCTTAGAAGGATAGTTATGACCAACCTAGATAGCATATTAAAATGCGGAGACGTTACTTTGCCAACAAAGGTCCGTCTGGTCAAGGCTATGGTTTTTCCAGTGGTCATGTATGAATGTGAGAGTTGAACTGAAAGCTGAGCGCCGAAGAATTGATGCTTTTGAACTGTGGTGTTGGAGAAGACTCTTAAGAGTCCCTTGGACTGCAAGGAGATCCAAACAGTCCATCCTAAAGGAGCTCAGTCCTGGGTGTTCATTGGAAGGACTGATGCTGAAGCTCAAACTCCAGTACTTTGGCCACCTCATGCGAAGAGCTGACTCATTTGAAAAGACCCTGATGCTGGGAAAGATTGAGGGCAGGAGGAGAAGGGGACGACAGAGGATGAGATGGCTGGATGGCATCACCGATTCAATGGACATGAGTTTGAGTAAACTCCGGGAGTTGGTGATGGACAGGGAGGCCTGGCGTGCTGCGATTCATGGGTTCGCAAAGAGTCGGACACGACTGAACGACTGAACTGAACTGAATGAAATGTGTGTGGCTGTTGGATTTTGTGCATTTGCTGTGTCTTGTGTTTAAGCTGGACACCACCACTCTCATTTCCCCTTCCACACTGCTTATCTCAGGATACTTCCTTTTTATCACAGCATCACCCAAAACTCTGCTTTGCAAAATTGTAGACACATGGAAGACATGGACCACAATCTGATGTCAAAGGGGCCAGTTACCTGGAGCTTACTGCTTTACTGCCTGACAGATGGCACCACATTCCCTTCTTGAGATTTCCTGATGCTTTAAGGTGTTCCCAAACTGAGAATTTTTATTTGCTCTATTTGCTGCCTAATTTCTTCCTGCTCTTCTTCACATGTGGGTGTGTGCTCTTAGCCCGCGTTTGCTGCTTAAATTTACAAAGCATTTTTAATAACTGGGATTCACTTAACTGAAAATTTTATCTAAAATGCTTGAATTTATATCCGTAAATGAAAAAAGCTTTGATTTTCTATTCTTGTACTTTTATTATGGTTCTCAAATGCTACACAAGCTTCTTAAAAAATATAGTGTGCAATACAGTGGGTTTATGTAATCCTTGACTACTAGGTGACATTTACCAGGGAAAAAAAAGGAACACACAGGATTAATTATTTTTTTAGTTACTAAAAGGTAGCTAACTCGTGATTTCTGTTTTCTTGTGAATTTTTCTAATTTATATTTTTACATAAGTACTTTCCTTTCAAATATATCTGCAAATTTGTAAAGATTAAATTTATTATAGTATTATTTTATCATGTTATACATCTCTGATATGTCAGAAGCTCTTTTACATTATTTATTCTGATGTTTGTTCAACTATATTTTGTTCTTATGAATTTTAATAATGCCTCCCAAGATTTGTAAATCATACTATTTTAAAGAACCAGCCTTTTAAAAAAATTTTTGCTGTTGTCTACTCCATTATATTGTTCTTTGATTTACTCACCCAAATATTCCTTGAGAGTTTTCTAAGCTTGCTATCTTTCTTCCACTCTTATGATTTCAAAAGAATGTGTCATATTTACACATTAATCAATGCCACAGAACTAAAAAAAAAATCTGTCACTGTAATAAATGTCCTTCATCTTATTGACTATAAAGAGACATTTTCTTTAAATTCTCTTAACCAAATATCTCACTATAACTACCATTCTTTTCTTTTTTTCTGATACCTTTATACTAAAAGTCCTAAATACATTTATCTATGCTATTGTCTCTATTTTGGCTTCTCTTATCTTGCCTTGATCCCATTCCAATAAGAATTTTGGCCCTATTAGAGCAATGAAATATACTTTGTCAGTGTCAACAATGACATCATTATATTCAAGGTCAAGTTTCAGTTTTCATGTTATTTACCTGGAAGTAGCAAAAATATATGATTGCTCATTCATTGTTTTTTTTTTTTTTTTCATCTGTGTGTTTGTTTATGGCTACACTGGGTCTTGGTTGCTGTGGGCGGACTTCCTCTTGCAGCAAGCAGGGGCTGCTCTTTAGTTGGAGTACACAGGCTTCTGATTGCAGAACATGAGCTCTGGGTGCACAGTCTCAGGAGTTGCAGCTTGTGGCCTCTGGAGCTGAGGCTCAGCATTGTGGTGCAGGGGCTTGGTTGACCTGAGGCATCTGGAGTCTTCCCGTATCAGGGATTGAACCTGTGTCCCCTGCATTGGCAGGCAGATTCTTAACCACTGGACCCCCAGGCAAGTCCCACAATTGCTCATTCTTGAAGCATATCCTTAGCTTGTCTTCTCAGATGCTACTCTCAGTCCTCTAACAATGTTAGTCTTATTTCTTAGTTGTTTTGTTTGTTTCTCCATCTTTTATGTGAAACCATTCCTGTAGGATTAAAAAACCCATGTTGAAACCATGTTTCATAGTGTTAACAGAAAGTGGTGACTTACAGAAGTTCTTGAGCTTGTCTTACAGAACAGCAGGTAAGGAAACAGCTGGTTATAAACCCCTCCGCCTGCTGAAACTGGGGATGGAACCAGTGTGTCAGAACCGTCTTTGCAGAATATACTTGCTTGTCCATAGGTGGCCTTCTGTTGTCACAGCCCCAAATTCCCCCGCAGATTTAATACCAACCCCCTAAATTTGCACGTATGATTCTTGAAGAAGCATGAAGCCTGCCTGTACCTATGTATAAGGACTTCACAGCACTTCCTTGAATTTTGTAACCAACTGCTGTCTCCTTTCTTCACCACTTAAAACTCTAACCCTTAAATATCCACTTATAATGCATCACCATGGAGATGGATTTGAGCCTCGCCTTCTGTCTCCTTGTCAGTCAGGTTTTCAATAAGCCTTTTTTCTAAAAGCCAGTGCCTTGCTGTTGGCTTCTGTGTGCGTCAGGCAGTGAACCCTTTGCTGACTTGTATACCTGTAGTAATACTAAAAATTCTTCTCTCAGGTCTAATGGCTGTATATTTATTTGCATGGTGATAATTGCCTATATTTATTTTCCTTGAATTCATGTTCATATTCAATATTCTATCTAGTGTCTCCACTTTACTATCCAATAAACATCTCATAGTCAATACATTAAGCCATTCTCTGATCCTTTCCAGCCCTTGTTCTTGGCCTGTTCTGTGTATGAACTTTGTAATCTCAGTAAATTTTTATACTCTTCATTCAGGTGCTAAGGACAAAAAAAAAAAAAAAAAAGAAAAAGTTATCCAAATCCAAAGACTTGAATATAGAAAAATAGTTTAACAAATTAGTTCTGTTAAGTTTTTGAAAAATTCACAAAAGTAGAAACTTCTAAAAATGCAGATTTTTTTATAATTTGGGAAAAAATTCATTAACTTTTAATAGCACAAACAAGGCAAAACTTTTTCTTTCTGTTTATTTTTATTCATTGGGGGCTAATTACTTTACAATATTGCAGTGGTTTTTGCCATACATTGACTTGAATCAGTCATGGATTTACATGTGTTCCCCATCCCAATCCTCCCTCCCACGTCCTCCTCCATCCCATCCCTCTGGGTCTTCCCAGTGCACCAGCCCCGAGCACCCGTCTCATGCATCCAACCTGAGCTGGTGATCTGTTTCACCCTTGATAGTATACTTGGTTCAATGCTGTTCTCTACCAGAAAATTACTAGAGCTAATCAATGAATATAGTAAAGTTGTAGGATATAAAATTAACACACAGAAATCCCTTGCATTCCTATACACTAACAATGAGAAAACAGAAAGAGAAATTAAGGAAACAATACCATTCACCATTGCAACAAAAAGAATAAAATACTTAGGAGTATATCTACCTAAAGAAACAAAAGACCTATACATAGAAAACTATAAAACACTGATGAAAGAAATCAAAGAGGACACAAACAGATGGAGAAACATACCGTGTTCATGGATTGGAAGAATCAATATTGTGAAAATGAGTATACTACCCAAAGCAATCTATAGATGCAATGCAATCCCTATCAAGCTACCAACAGTATTCTTCATAGAACTAGAACAAATAATTTCACAATTTGTATGGAAATACAAAAAACCTCGAATAGCCAAAGCAATCTTGAGAAATAAGAATGGAACTGGAGGAATCAACCTGCCTGACTTCAGGCTCTACTACAAAGGCAAAACTTTTGACCTAAAATACAAACAATATTATGTATTAGAAATATTCATGTATTATATATTTTAAAGTTCTAGGACCACATATAGGTTCATAAAGAGAGTAATAATGTGAACCAGGATGACATGAAGGGCTTTGACAGGGCCATAAGAGTTATGTTTTTCCCAAATGCAGCAAGATTTGGAGTATGTTCATATAGCTATAAATACAATTTTGTTTTCTATGTGTAAACAGATATTAGATATCCTACTATCAGTAAAAGAACTCTAAAATACTGTCTGAACTCAGGAAAACAACTTGAAAATTTAGTAGAACCTAGTTACTATAGGATAATTTTTTTTTACTTTAAAATTCAAATAATAAGCAAAGTCAACAAATTAACAGTACTAAGGAGACCAAACAGATGGGAATCTACAAAGTAGCTATAAAATATTAATTTCTGTTTTACTATCATCTGTAGTTCTGGTTCTATTTCTATTAGATTTCACTACTTTTATGTAATTATAAAGCAATTACATGAAACATATAGTTGTGAGAAATCACTGGAGCCCAAGTGATTATGTTTCTAATCAAGAGGAAAAGCATTAAGAAGGCCCCATTTCCTATATTTGAAATTGTGGTAAAATATAAAACTGGCTGGAATCCTAATTTTCCAAATGCTTCATGTTAATCTAAAAGTTGATGAAAATTTACAACCTCTTAATCTAAAAATGTTCATAAAATGAAACTCAGAGTTTCACCCAGCACTAGTCTTTTCTCTGTTGTCATTCTGTGATAGACAGCCTTTAAGATGGTCCTGTTTTTCAAATGCTCGTAAGTCCTCTCCCCTTGTGTGTGGGCTGATTCTGGTGATTCACTTCATTCACTTCCAGTGAACACAGCAGATGATGGGGTGTTATTTCAGGGACCAGGTTTCAGAGCACTCTGACTTCCGTCTTGCTCTCCCTTCTCTCACTGTCTCTGATGGAGGAGTTGAGTGTGAGATGGTCTATGGAAAGTGCGCATGCCAAGGAACGGGTGTTGCTGGCCGGCACCCGGGAGGATCTAAGTTCCACCAGCAAATCTGCTTGTAGGTGAACTTTAAATAAGACTTCAGTCCCAGTGCACCAGGCCCGAGCACTTGTCTCATGCATCCAACCTGGGCTGGTGATCTGCTTGAGGGATCGGGTAGAGAGGGGGGTGGGAGGGGGGATCGGGATGGGGAACACATGTAAATCCATGACTGATTCATGTCAATGTATGACAAAACCCACTGCAATGTTGTAAAGTAATTAGCCTCCAACTAATAAAAATAATTGAAAAAAAAAAAAAGACTTCAGTCCTCATATTGCCTTCATGAGCACGACCTTGACACAGAGCTAACCTGTACAGAGATGACTAACCCAGGAAGACTATGAGGTAGGAATTGTGTGTAGTTTTAAGCCACTGATTTTTTGGAATAATAAATCTGTTGTGTGGATTAATAGATTTGGGATAATCCATCTAATAGATAACTAGTATAAATCCAAACAGAACTAGTATTTCCATATTTGCTTTTAATCCGTGAATTTGGAATAAATAACTGTGTTATTTCAGGTAGTGTAATCTTCAACTGATTCACTTGTATTTGTTGTATGGCACATGGTTCATGATCAGTAACTCTCAGTAAATATTAACATTTACTAAAGGAAAAAGCATATGTTATTTACACGTAAAACAAGGAGGGACAAATTTTTACCTTCTATTTGGCAATAATTCTTCTGAAATGTTTATGTAGAACATTTCAAGGGCTGAGTCAGTATATGTTTAATAACTGACTGAACTACTATTGTAGACTAGCAGAAAGTGTGAAACGCTTACTGATACTGTTAAATAAAGGCTGACTGGGGCGAAATTATATTGCATTCAGGATGAACATAGTAAACGCTTTTGTAATTAGAAACGCTTCAGGGTCTCTTCCTAGTACTTTTTGAGATTGTGTGGTTTGTTTATTACACAAACACCAAGAGTCGAGAGAAATTGAGAGAGGAAAAAAAGTAGGGATGAGATGTATCTTTCAAAATAAATTAATCGTTACAGGACAACATTAACAAAAGTACCATATTTTCATAAGAATAATCATATAGTTGATTTATAATGTTGTTACAATTTCTGCTGTATAGAAAAGTGACTCAGGTAAACATATATATATATACACACACACATACACACACACACTCTTTCTTACTTTCTTTTCCATTATAGTTTATCCCAGGAGTTTAGATATATAGTTCTCTGTACTATAGAGTTCAGTTCAGTTGCTCAGTCATGGCCAACTCTTTGAGACCCCATGGACTGCACCATGCCAGGCTTCCCCGTCTATCACAAACTTCCGGAGCTTACTCAAACACATGTCCATTGAGTCAGTGATGCCATCCGACCATTCTCTGTCATCCCCTTCTCCTCCCACCTTCAATCTTTCCCAGCATCAGGGTCTTTTCCATTGAGTCGACTGTTCACATGAGGTTCCCAAAGTATTGGCATTTCAGCTTCAGCATCGGTCCTTCCAATGAATATTCAGGACTGATTTCCTTTAGGACGAACTGGTTGTATCTCCTTGCTGTCCAAGGGACTCTCAAGAGTCTTCTCCAACACCACAGTTCAAAAGCATCAATTCTTTGGTGCTCAGCTTTCTTTATAGTCCAACTCTCACGTCCATATATGACTACTGGAAAAACCATAGGTTTGACTAAGCAGACCTTTGTTGGCAAAATGATGTCCCTGCTTTTTAATATGCTGTCTCGGTTGGTCATAACTTTTTTCCCAAGGAGCAAGCATCTTTTAATTTCATGGCTGTAATCACCATCTGCAGTGATTTTGGAGCCCCAAAAAATAGTCAGTCGCTGATTCCATTGTTTCCCCATCTACTTGCCATGAGGTGATGGGACAAGATGCCATGATCTTAGTTTTCTGAATGTTGAGCTTTAAGCCAACTTTTTCACTCTACTCTTTCACTTTCATCAAGAGGCTTTTTAGTTCCTCTCCACTTTCTGCCATAAGAGTAGTATCATCTGCACATCTGAGGTTATTGATATTTCTCCCAGCAATCTTGATTCCGGCTTGTGCTTCATCCAGCCCAACATTTCTCATGATGTGCTCTGCATAGAAGTTAAATAAGCAGGGTGAC
Source organism: Muntiacus reevesi (assembly GCF_963930625.1). Lineage (NCBI taxonomy): Eukaryota > Metazoa > Chordata > Mammalia > Artiodactyla > Cervidae > Muntiacus > Muntiacus reevesi. Next base: position 59,983,138 of record NC_089264.1, on the reverse strand, counting down.
AATATACAGCCTTGATGTACTCATTTTCTTATTTGGAACCAGTCTGTTGTTCCATGTTTCATTCTAACTGTTGCTTCTTGACTTGCATACAGATTTCTCAAGAGGCAGGTCAGGTGGCCTGGTATTTCCATGTCTTGAAAAATTTTCCACAGTTTGTTGTGATCCACACAGTAGAAGGCTTTGGATAGTCAGTAAAGCTGAAGTAGATGTTTTTGTGGAACCCTCTTGCTTTTTTGATGATCCAACAAATGTTGGCAACTTGAACTCTGGCTCCTCTGCTTTTTCTAAAACCAGCTTGAACATCTGGAAGTTCACGGTTCACATACTGTTGAAGCCTGGCTTGCAGAATTTTGAGCATTACTTTGCTAGCATGTGAGATGAGTGCAATTGTGCGGTAGTTTGAGCTTTCTTTGGCATTACCTTTCTTTGGGATTGGAATGAAAACTGACCTTTTCTATTCCCGTGGCCACTGCTGAGTTTTCCAAATTTGCTGGCATATTGAGTACAGCACTTTCACGGAATCATCTTTTAGGGTTTGAAATAGCTCAATTGGAAATCCATACCTCCACTAGATTTGTTTGTAGGATGCTTCCTTAGGCTCACTCGACTTCACATTCCAGGATGTCTGGCTCTGAGTGAGTGATCACAGCATCATGGTTATCTGAGTCTGAAGATCTCTTTTGTATGACTCTTCTGTGTGTTCTCGCCGCCTCTTCTGAATATCCTCTGCTGCTCCGCTCTAAATGTCAGAGTGTGTGTCTACAAACCGCAAACTCTCAGCCCCTTCCTCCCCCTCCCTCCCCCTTGGCAATGACAAGTCTTTTCCCTATGTCTGTGAGTCTGTTTCTGTTTCACAGATATGTCTATTTGGGCCATATTTTATATTCCATATATCAGTGATATCATATGGAATTTATCTTTCTCTTGCTTACTTAGTATGGTAATACCTAGGTCCATCCACGTTGCTGCAGATGGTGTGATTTCATTCTCTTTATGGCTGGGTAGTATTCCATTATGTATATGTACCATATCTTTGTGAATTTATCTGTCAATGAGCATTTAGATTTTTCCATGTCTTGGCTATTGTGGATAGTGCTTTCAAGAATCCAGGGGTGCTTGTATCTTTTTGAATTACAGTTAAGTCTGGATGTATGCCCAGGACCTGGATTGCTGGATCATATGATAATTCTTAGTTTTTTGAGGATCTTCCATACTGTTTTGCAACTTATTATACATTCCCACCAACAGTGTAGGAGGGTTCCCTTTTCTCTGCACTCTCTCTAGCATTTATTTGAAGACATTTTAGTGATGGCTGTTCTGACAGGTGTAAGGTGGTAATTAATGGTAGTTTTGATTTGCATTTCTCTAGCAGTTTATAATGTTGAGCATCTTCTCTGGTGCCTGTTGGCCATATGTATATCTTCTTTGCAGAAATGTCTATTTATGTATTCTTTCCATTTATCAATTAGGCTGTTTGTTTTGTTGTTACTTTTAGTAGTATGAGCTGTTTGTTTATTTTGGTGATTAAGTCCTTGTTGGTCACATTGATTGCAAATGTTGTATCCCATTTTTTTTATTTGTTCAGGATTTCCTTTAATGTACAAAAGGTTATAAGTCTGATTAAGTCCCATTTGTTTATTTACTTTTATTTCTATTGGGCAAGTGAACAAAGACTTTGGTACAATTTTGTCACAGGATGTTTTGCCTATGTTCTCTTGTAGGAGTTTTATGGTTCATGTCTTATATCAAGTCTTTAATCATTTTGAGTTTATTTTGTGTATGGTATAAGAGTGTGTTCTAACTTCATTGATTTACATGCAACTGTCCAACGTTCCCACCACTACTTGCTGAAGTTCTTTTCCCATTTTATATTCTTGCTTCTTTTGTTGAAGACTAATTGACAATAGGTGTGTGGGTTTTCTGTTCCAGGCTTCCTGTTCTATTCCATTGATCCCAATGTCTGCGTCTGTTTTTTTTTTTTTTTTTTTTTTTTTTTAACAAATGCTGCTGTTTTGATTATTGTAGCTTTTTTAGTGTAGCTTTGTATTATTGACTTAAGTATAGTAGTGTATGCCTCCTACTTTGTTCTTTTTTCTTAGTATTGCTTTGGCAATACATATGAATTTTTTGGATTATTTGTTCTAGTTCTGTGAAAAATGTCCTAGGTAATTTCATAGGGACAACATTAAATCTATAAATTATAGTATTGCCATTTTAACATTATTATTATTTTTTTAATCCAAGAGCATGGGATATCTTTCCATTTCTTTGAATCATCTTTAGTTTTCTTTCTTTAAAGGTTTTATATTTCTCAGCATGTAAGTCATTTACCTCCTTGATCAGATTTTTCTGAGTATTTTATTTATTTTTGGTATGGTTTTAAAAATTAGTTTTTTAAAATATTCATTTTCTGGTATTTCACTCTTAGGGTAAAGAAATGCAACTGGTTTCCTAACATTAATATTGTAGGCTGCTACTTTGTTGAATTGGTTTATCTGTTCTTATACGTTTTGTGTAGATTCCTTAGGATTTTTTATATGTAGTATCACCTATTTTTAATCCTATATATATATTTTTATATATAGTATTATCTGCATATAGTAACAATTATACCCCTTCCTTTCCAATTTGGATGCATTTTATTTCTTTTACATGCCTAATTGCTGTGGCTAGGCCTTCCAATACTATGTTGAATAGAAGTTGTGGGAATGGTCATCTTTGTCTTGTTCCAGGATTTTAGTGAGAAGGCTTTCAGCTTTTCACCATTGAGTATTATACTAGCTGTGGATTTGTTATATATGGCTTTTATTATACTAAGATATGTTTCCTCTATACCCACCTGGAAAGAGTTATTATCATGAATGGATGTTGACTTTTGTGGAATGCCTTTTTGCTGTTGAGATGATCATGTGGTTTTTGGCTTGTGTTAATTTATATTATGTTGATTTCTGTTGAACTATCCTTATTAACTTTGGATGAATCCCACTTGGACGTGGTGTATAATCTTCTCTGTGTGTTGTTGGATTTAGTTTACAAACATTTTATTGAGAATTTTACATCTATATTCAAAAATATTGGCTTTTAAATTTCTTTTTTGGTGGTATCTTTGTCTGTTTAGTTATCTAGGTGATGCTGGCTTTATTAGAATGTCTTTGGGAGTCTTCCCTCCTCTTCAGTATTTTAGAAGACTTTGAGAAGGATCCATATAATTTCTTCTTTGTATATTTGGTAGAATTCATCTGTGAAGCTAGGCTTCTCAGAAGTCTCAGTGATAAAAAATTCACCTGCATGCAGGAGATGTAGGTTCAATTCATGGGTCAGGAAGATCTGCCTGAGGAGAAAATGGCAACTCACTCCAGTGTTCTTGCCTGGAGAATCCCATGGACAGCAGTGCCTGGTGGGCCATGGTCCATAGGGTCAAAAAGAGTTGAACACATCTGAAGTGACTTAGCATGCATGCACGCACTGGATCTTCCATCTTTCTTGGAAGGCTGTGGATTTCCATCCAAGAACTGACTGTTGCTGTTTCTCATAGATATGGTATGGTTGCGTTTTCATTGTCATTTGTCTCAAGTTATTTTTTTTTTTAATTTCCTTTATGATTTTCTTGTTCTCATTGGGTTTTTAGTAGCATGCTATTTATTCTCTATATAATCATTTTTTTCTCATTTATTTTTTCTGTGGTAGATTTCTAGTTTAAATCAGAAGATACTTGAGGTAATTTCTGTACTCTTTAATCTGTTGAGGTTAGTTTTGTGTCCTAGTATGTGGTCAGTCCTAGATAATGTCCCATGTGCACTTGAAAATAATATATATTCTGTATTTTGTATGTCCTGAAAATATCTTGTCTCACTGTTCTATTGTATCATTTAACTTCTCTACTGCCTTATCCAGCACAAGCTGGGATCAAGATTGCCAGGAGAAATATCAACAACCTCAGATATGCAGATAATACCATCCTTATGGCAGAAAGCAAAGAAGAACTAAAGAGCCTCTTGATGGAAGTGAAAGAGGAGAGTGTAAGAGTTGACTTAAAATTCAACATTCAGAAAACTAAGATCATGGCATCTGGTCCCATCACTTCATGGTGAATAGATGTGGAAACAATGGAGACAGTGACTGACTATTTTTTGGGCTCCAAAATCACTGCAGATCACCATGAAATTAAAAGATGCTTGTTCTTGGAATAAAACCTATGACCAACCTAGACAGCATGTTAAAAAGCAGACACATTACTTTGCCAGCATAGATCCATCTAGTCAAAGCTATTGTTTTTCCAGTAGTCATGTATGGATGTGTGAGTTGGACTGTAAAGAAAGCTGAGTGCCGAAGAATTGGCACTTGGAGAATTGGTGTTGGAGAAGACACTTGAGAGTCCCTTGGACTGCAGGGAGATCCAACCAGTCCATCCTAAAGGAAATCAGTCCTGGGTGTTCATTAGAAGGACTGATGCTGAAGCTGAAATGTCAATACTTTGGCCACCTGATGTGAAGAAGTGACTCATTTGAAAAGACCCTGATGCTGGGAAAGACTGAAGGCAGGAGGATAAGGGGATGACAGAGGATGAGATGGTTGGAGGGCATCACCGACTCAATGAACATGAGTTTGAGCAAGCTTTGGGAGTTTGTGATGGACAGGGAATCCTGGTGTGCTGCAGTCCATGGGGTCACAAAGAGTTGGACACAACTGAATGACTGAACTAAACTGATTACTTTATTTCTCTGTCTTGAATATCTGTCCATTGATGTGAGTAGATTATTAAAGTCTTCTACTCTTACTGTATTCCCATCAATTTCTCCTTTATTGTTTGTTAGTATTTATTTTATGTATTTGGGTGCTCTTACATTAGGCTTCCCTGGTGTCACAGATGGTAAGGAATCTGCTGGAAATGTAGGAGACCCAGGTTTAATCCCTAGGTTGGGAAGATCCCTTGGAAAAGGAAATTGCAACCCATTCCAGTATTCCTGCCTAGAGAATTCCATGGACAGAGGAGCCTAGTGGGCTACAGTCAGTGGGGTCACAAGGATTCAGGCACAACTGAGTGACTAACACACACTCATACACACATTAGATGCATATATGTTGATGACTGTAAAGCCTCCTCTTTTATTCTTTTTATTATTAGTGTCCTTTGTTATCTTTTTTGTGGCCTTTATTTTAAAGTGTATTTTTTCTGGTAAGTATTGCAACTCCCACTTTCTTGCCCTTTCTGTTCACGTGAAATATATTTTTCTATCGGGAGCCAGCATATTACAGACTTAAAAAAAATTCTACCTACCGCTCTATGTTTTTTGATTGTAGCATTCAGTCATTTAAAGTAATTATTGATACATATGTATGTAGTACCATTTTAAACCTTGCTTTCCAGTTTTTTCTCTGCCTTCCCCCCACCCCCCTTTTTTGTGGTTTGGAAATTTTCTTTTATTTTAAGCTTGTGTTCTGTTCGTTTTGGTTTTTGTGAATCTCTCTTATCCACATTTCACTATTTTTATATCCTTTTTTACCTCTTTATGGTGATACTTCTGCTCTTTCTTTGTGTTTATCATTGCTTTCTTATATAGTCTTTTTTCCTTTTGATCTGTATACTGGCTTATTTAAGTGATTTACTTTACAGTTGTAATTTCCTCTTTCCCACATCTTCATGCTTCTTTTCCATTTAGAGAAGACCTTTCAATATTCCTATTGGTGTAGGTTTAGTATTGCTATATTCTTTTGACTTTTGCTTGTCTGAGAAAGTGTTTATTTCTTCTAGTATTCTAAATGATAGTCTTGCTGAGTAGAATATTCTAGATCACAGAACATTTCCTTTCAAGACTTTGAATGTATTTTTCCACTCCCTTCTGGCCTTCACTGTCTCTGTAGAGAATTCAGCTGATAGCCTTAGGGAGATTTCCTTGCAATTGACTCATTTCTCTTGCTGCCTTTAGAACTTTGGGCTTTTTTTTTTTAATATGTCTGATTGTAAGTCTGTTTGAATTCATCTTCCTTGGGATCCTTTGTGTTTCCTATGTCTGGATATGTTTTTCCTTCTTTGGGGAATTTTCAGCCATAATTTCTTTAAATACATTTTCTATCCCCTTTTTATTCTCCTTCTGGAATTCTTTGTAGATTGGCATACATTATATTATCCCATAGGTCTGTTACAGTGCTTTCACTTTTCATTTGGATTTCTGTCTGCTATTCTGATTTTGTAATTTCCATTATTCTACTTTCTGGATCACTTTTTTTTTTCTTTTGCATGATTCATTCTGCTTCATTGCCCATATACCAGCTTTTAACTTGGCAAATGAATTTTCTAATTTTTCCTGACTCCTCCTTATAGTTTATAGTTTTTTATGGTAATCTGCATTTCCATTGACAGCTTTTCTTCATTCCCTCAGTATTTACATTCTTTTTCTGAACTCAGTGTCTGTTAGTCTGAATATGTCTTTTTAATTGTTTGTTCCTTCAGGGAAATTCTCTTGATCCTTTAGCTGGGAGTGGTTCATCTGCTTCTTTATTTTACCTTTATTTCTCGTACTTTGTGAGTTTATTGCTTCCTTGATAGCTCAGTTGGTAAAGAATCAGCCTGCGGTGCAGGAGACCCTGATTCGATTCCTGGGTTGGGAAGATCCCCTGCAGAAGGGAGAAGCTACCCACTTCAGTACTGTTGGGCTTCCACTGTGGCTCAGCTGGTAAAGAATCCGCCTGCAATGTGGGAGACCTGGGTTTGATCCCTGGGTTGAGATCCCCTGGAGAAGGGAAAAGCTACCCATTCCAGTATTCTGGCCTGGATAATTCCATGGATTGTATAGTCCATGGGGTCACACAGAGTCAGACATGGCTGAGTGGCTTTCACTTGTGAGTTTAGGGAAAATAGTTCTTTACTAGTCTTGGAGGGCTTTTCCAGTCAGGAATATCCCTGGGTAGCTTGTGTGGGTTAATTTTTATTATTATTTTTTTTAATGTGAGGACTGCTTTTATTTTGGATGTTAGCCATCTCTTTCCTTGGCATATGCTGGTCATTATCCCTTTGATAGGGAGTGTTCAGGGTGTTTGATTGTTCATGCAGTCTCCTGGGCAAGAGGAGGCATGGCCCGCACCCACTTACGGGACCCTTGGCAATAGTAGGGATCTGTGCCTGCCTCTGGAATCTGAGATAGCAGCAGAAACTCACGCCTGTCCCTGGAGCTTGTTCAGCTGGTCCCTTGCCACTGAGAATGCATGCACAGTCCTTGATAAATGTAACTTCCTGCTCAGTGTTTCTGACATAGTTTTACACTGTTAAGAAACTTCTTATGTCTAGTGACTGTAGGCTTTCTACAAAACCACCTTGAGCCTTCTCAGCAGACGTGCAGCAAAGACCGTCTACTGACACCAGGTTGTGGTGAGGGAAAGTACGGTGCTGACTGCAGAGTACCAAGCAAGGAGAATGGAAAGTGTGTGCTCAAAAGACCCAAATTTCCTGATGGCTTTGGGGGAAGTGTTTTTTAAAGCCAGTGTGAGGGAGGGGTTGTAGGGTGCCTGATCTGCTCATGCACAGTTCTCAGACTGGCTGGGGGTGCGGTAACCTGATGATTCGGGAATCTCAGACGTCAGCCTTCCGGTTGCACCTGGTCTGGGGTCTTTGTGCTGGTGTTCAGCGTGCAGTTAACCTCCCCCACCTGATGGGTTTTTAGTATCAGCAAAATAACTTGAAGATGTGGCTCAATATATTCTGCATGGCCTTTGAGGAGGAACCAAGGGTCCCGAGCTTGGTTTTACGGCTAAACTATTATCATTTTGTCTTGCTTCACTGCTTTCCTTTATTTTTGCCTTTTCTGACTCTTCTGTTTAAATTTGCTCTTTGTAACTCAGGGAAGGCAGAAGAGGATAAAGCTTTTCTAAGAACAAGAGCTGGGGGGCCCGGGGTTGTGTGTGTGTTGGGAGAAGGCGGTCTGTTCCCAAGACGGCCTCGCGGGGTCCTGTTTGGTTTCGGTTTGAATGATTTTCTTTGTGTGAAACGGAGGCCTCTGTCCTGGTGCTCAGTTATAGTCATGTCCGACTATTTGCGACCCCACGGACTGCAGCCCACCAGGCTCCTCTGTCCATGGGATTTCCCAGCAAGAATACTGGAGTGGGCTGCCATTTCCTTCTCCAGGGCATCTTCCTGACCCAGGGGTCAAACTCACATCTCCTGCATTGGCAGGCAGGAAATCTTTGTATGTTAAAGTATTAGAGCTAAATTAAAAAGGGGGAATGTTTTCAGCAAGATTGGGATCAAATTCTTGTTAGACTAGAATATGTCACATAGAGTGGAGCTGCTGGTGAAAGTCTAATGTGAACACATGCCATTTAATTTCCATTGAACTTGCTATATTCTGAGTAAAACATGCCTATGAGTAAAATAATAAAATATAAGCAGAATAGCGTTACAGTAGTACCCTACTGGGATTTAGCCACCAGCAGTGGAAGGGGCTGCTCCAAGAGCATCTGTCTTTTTGGCAAAATTCAAATGCAGATGCTCTCGTTACTTTCATAATGCTTCTGAGATTTCCGTTTGATTACAGAAATGGGCCTGCCCTCTGTTGCTATTAGGCCTGAGTCATTTGTTTGCCCTACCTGTTGAGTTGAGTTGTCAAGTTGCTTTTAATGAGAAAAAAAAAAAAAAACTTCCTGAGAAAAGCCCAAGGACAAGCATCAGCAACCGCTGATAATTTAAGCCCACACTTGCCAGCACCCCTTCCCCAACATCGCTGTATTTGTATTCCCTACACGATGGGTGGCAGCGGTCGCAAGCTCAGATTACTGTTCTTACCATGCCATGCCTCCTGTGAATGCTGTCCTGTAAATGCTGACCTGGGATATATTTCTGCTGTCCAGTTACTTCCTTGTAAAGGGCCGATAAGTTAAAAATACTTAGAAACTCAGGACTTTCTTATACAAAAATAAAAGGCTAATATTTTAATCCTCTAAAAGTGAGAGTATAAGACTCTGTGTACACAAGCATTAAAATGCAGTGATGTGTGTGTGAACTATTGAGGTGGTGAATCTGGTTGGAATTGGTATTTCCTCATTATTTTTTTTGCTGATTATCTGTCAACATACATATGATTTATGCTTCAGTTTACTCATCTGAAACATTTTGAGATAACATATATGTTGAGAATATATACAGATATATATTACAGTTTCTTTAAATAGAATATATGTGTATTAACCTGAGATTAACTATATCCCTCAAGACACTAAAGGAGTACAACTGACTACTAGATGGTGGATATCTCATTTAAATGGTTTGTCTTCTGGAGAACACTTTTTATCTACATATCTCATTTAGTTATCTAAAAAAGTGACTTGTGGAATAATTATCTCTTGAAATACTTGTTTTCTTCTGGATTCATAATTTTATGTGACAAAAGGGGACAATACAGAACATATTACAGTTTATAAATAAAAGTAAAACCGGTCAGGATTACAGACAGAACATTACTCAAGAGAAACTACGGCTAGTTGATTATGGAAATTGACAGAGCAACACGGGTGCAGAGGTTAAGTGGAAATTATGCAGCCGAAACTTAAAAGAAACATACAAGAAGTGTTTGAAAATGAAAGATTGTTATGGCAAGTCGGAATACCAATAAGAGTATGAACTAATTATATTATGTAAATGAAAGCATAATGAATGAATCTTCTAGAGCTATCTTATTCTCAAATAATATAAGAGATGATCTTTGTGGACTGTGTGAAATGACATCATTAGTGCATAAAATATTCAGAGTATCACAGCACTGCAATTAGCAGTCATGTTGAATATTTCTTGTTTACCCTTCCTGAGATATATTTTCCACATTTCTCTGATCTTTTCTGTGCCCTGGTAAGATCAGCCTCCTGTCAGAACCCCTTTACCCACGTCTAGGTGGGTGACAGAGTTTCTTAGGCATATTACTAAGGACAGGAAGATAGCCCAGTCAAAACGTGTTATCTGCCTCGTTCCTCATCTGCCATGCTATGGATTCCTTCCCTCAGCCTCAGCCCTGAGCGTCTATTGAGCTACATGTTTTGATCTCTTACATGTAAAATGGGAGAAATTATTTGTATTAACATAAATACTGTATTATTCCACTGTGGTAGATTAGTTAAATATATGTAAACCTAGAACAAATCATGACATAACAACTTTGATAAGTTAATAATATAATATAAGAACAGAGTATCAGAAAGAGAAGTTAAGGAAAGAATTCCATTTACTTTGGGGTCAAAAAGAAAAAAAAATACTTAGGAATAAACCTACCTAAAGAGGCAAAAGATATCTACTCCAAAAGTTATAGATGAAAAATTGAAGACAACCACTTTTCTATTATAGAATGGAAAAGTAACACACCAAAGTGAAATTTTTTGTGGCATTATTTACTTCCTATGTAATTTTCATGTCTGTTAACCCTAGTTTTCTAACCTGTAAGATAGTTTTAACAACACTAAATTTTCATAACAGTTGTAAAGAGATCAGGTTAGGAATGTAAGACAGATGGCTGGAAAGCACTGTCTGGTACGCAGTAGGAATCTGCTCTGCCTGAGACATCTAGAGTCCATTTTACGAAAATAATTTGTAAAGAAATTAAACTGAGTTTTTATTTTTTTATTTCTTTCCTTTGAAATATTGTTTCTGTAATCATGTGTTTAATGTGTTTTGCTTTCTTATATTTTTGCCTTAAAACTATGTGACCAACCATCATGATTTAGAATTGCTCTGGTACAGTTCAAATTTTGATTCATTTACTCCAGATTTTCTTCCAATAGAACTTGTTGTTTTGGAGAGCAAATGTTTTTGAGATTTTTTTTTTTATCTTTTAAATTATCTTTGTAGATTAAACACAGTTATTTGATTCTAATCTGTTATAGTAGTTACATTATTGGATTTTGACTTACAATTTACAAACAAAAGCCAGTATTTAATAGAATTTCCAATCATATTCACCAGTCAAAAAGGAGCTAAATCATTTCTGAACCTAGAATATCTAGAAATGGAGACATAGCCTTAGATTTTAAGTAATCTAAAGTTCATTATCCAATTATTAGTATTTGTCTTGGATGTTCATAAAGGTAAATAATATTGCTATATATCTGGACTTTTGATGCTTAGTAGTGAAACAAAAGTTTTAAAAGAATATTCATCTAAGAAAAAAACAAAAAAGCAAGAATATTCACCTGAGCAAAAATAGCTCTGGAGGAACATATTTTGTGACTCCCATTTTATTCTTATGAGTAGGCTCCTCATCTCATGCTTTCTGCTCAACACAGATCTTCTATAAATCCCCTTCTATTATTTTCCCCTCCTTTGCTCTACCTTTATTTTCCTTACAATTTCACTCTTTACATTCAGCTTGATACCGTCAATTTTCATGGCCTCAATTGTCAGCTATATACATATATACATTACATATCTATACACACACACATATATATATGTGTGTGTGTGTGTGTATATATATATGTACATATATCTGTATATATGTATATATGTATATCTGCATTCTTCTGGCTCTTAGTTGATATACGGACCTAAAACTCTTTGAAATCAGCATCTCTACTTAAGATTTCTCAGGGACCTCAGAAACTCAGCATGTGTCAAACTCGAATCATTCTGCCTAAATTTATTATGTTGTGGATTAAAATCACTCTCCACTGTTGAGCCAAAAATCCATTCTTTCTTGACTTATCCCTCCTTTGTCTTTCCCATAGCCAGTAAGAAATCCAACCATCTAATCCTCTGAGTCCTATCATCCAAATATTTTTTTGAACCTATTCACTCTTCTGTCCCATTTGTCCTAAGATTTCTATCATGATTTAGAACACAGCCATTTCTTTTCTGGATTAATATTTAGCCTTCTAATAAATCTCTCTGTTCTGAGTTATTTCTGTGTCCATATGGTTTCCACCCAGTAGCCTGTTTTTGCTTTCTTTTTGATTATAATTCGTTAAAATGAAGTTAAAAGGAAGCTATTGTTGGATATTAATATCTTCAGTTATTAAATACTAGTCGGACATTCATATATAGAGTTTGTTCAAACTCCAGTCTAAGTTGGTTTCCAGCGATTCTTATCAAAAGGAATATCACAAAGCCAGTTGTGAGTTGGTGGGAGGAGAGGCAGTGGCTGCAAAATAATCTTAGCATTTGAGTTACCCATTCCTCCAGTCCTGATTTAAGCAGGATAGTTCTGCATTTATCTTTTTGTATATCTTAGTTCTGCATTATTTTTTATTGAAGGAAAGATGTGACAATGTTTGGAAACTATAATTATATCATTCTCCATATAAAATTGTTCTTTATTGAAAATTCAGTACAAGTATGCTTACTAGAGAATATCCTGATAAGCAAATCCATACATCATATTCTTTCCCTTAGAGTCCTAAATTTCCTTGGACATTATTTTTGTTTTCAATAGAGTGTAGTTTATTTCATTTTTCTTATGTTAGGTCTGTTTTCTTCTCTCTCCCAGACACAAACCAAATGCCCAATCAAAACTAATTTAACTTACTAAATGTATTCTTTTTTTAATTATTTTTTAATTGAAGGATAATTGCCTTACAGAATTTTGTTGTTTTCTGTCAAACCTCAACATGAATCAATTTTAGGTATACATATATCCCCAATACAAAGATCAAATTTTTCAAAAATGTTTCCACAAGTATATACTCAAGAGAAATTGATTTTATAGTGAAAATCCAAGAAGTAGTCCAAGTAAATTATGTTTTAAAGTACTTTCTCACTTTTTATAAAGTCAGATATTTCTTTCCTTTTTGTTTATGGTTTTGTATGCTGGTGTTTTGGGTATGAATAGCTCTAGGCTCGAGGCACAGGTTATAGACAATACTGATTTGGTTGGGCTTATAGACTTTTGTATGCACCAACAGTTCTGTTTTGTTGGTTCTTTTACTGAAAAGCACTTTGATCCCTGTGTGTTCTTCCCTGGCTCGCATTCCAAAAGCTAACAGGAATACTTGCAACTTTGTTTCCAGGAGCCAGTGGCTTGTCTGTTTTAAACTGCATTCTGGCATCAATGACCAAATCAGTTAAGAATAGTAATAGTACGCAAGGTAGAATCTATTGGCCACACCAGCTCAACTTTTATTAAATTTTTATTAAATGTTTGCCCCATCATTTGGACCACATAGTTTTGGAGTTACCTTCTGCTAATAATTGCTGGGTTAAGGGAGAATTTTCTCATGTGTAATATTTTCATGCTCTCCCTGACCTTCAATCTCTCCATTTTTACTAGGACAGAAAAGTTGGAGAAAAAAAGATTCCCAAAGATATCCATCCTCTGTGGCCTCTGCAAGTTCCTTTCAATCAACACGAGTGGATGTATCTCATCACTATGGCAACCATCTACTTTCAGTAAGTTATTTCTACTATCTCTGCTTTTCATTACAGACTCTGTTTTAGTAACTCTTTACTAAAATAAGATTGCTGTGCTTAGCATATTCCTAACCTGAATTCTCTTATCTCTTAAATCTACAACTTTCTACTTTTAAGCAATTCTGAATAAATTTTACTTAAGTAAACATTTTTAAACAAATAGAATTTTGTCAAAAGAACAAATATACTATGCAATGGCACAAAAATAGTTGCTAATTGGATTTAAAGATCAAGATAGAATCAATGGTTTATTGGAAATGGGTATCTTCAAAATATTCCTTATTTGACCTTATTAAGCTGTTCCACCAACTCCTACACCAATTTTAGAGTTAACATTGGCTGCTCCTCTAGGTGATTTGACTACATTTCTTGGTTACCTTTTGACTGGTGCATGGCTGAAATTTCCAGATGGTTCACACAGTGAAAGTTTATTTCTTCAAGGGAAGCACAAAACAGAAGTTAGCCACATAAATATTAGTGAATAATAAATTATGTCCAATATAAAATTGATGATATAAATAAATGATATAATTAAAATATAAATAAATTATGCCTGTGAACTTCATTGAAAGAATCAATGAAGAGAAAGCAAAAGATAGTAATCAATGAATTTTATTACATTTAATCTTTTTGAGAATAATTTCTCTTTGGAGCAATCATTTTCTCTAATCTCATTGTTGATAGATACAAAATCATCACCCTTCCTTCTTTCCTTTTCTTTTTGTTACCGCAAAATATCATGATTTTTAACATGGCTTTGTAGTGTAATGTCGGGAAATCAAATTTTCCAATTCTAGTTGAGCCAGCATTGAGTGTATTTTATTAATAGGACAGGAAATAGAGTGTAGTTGAGTTATGCAAATACAGTCAGACCTTTTCTTTATTTATAAATTTTGTATTTTGCTCCTCATTGATCTTTTGCATTAAGTTGGATTTTTAAAGTATTTGAAGGATTTTAAAGATTTTAAAGTATTTTAGACATTCATCTTGAAAGCTGAGTTGTTTGCTCCATCCTAAATGCTGCACCTGAAGTGAATGCCTAACTTCTCTTGCCCCAACCACAGTTCTGTTACTAATAAGATCCCTTTAGAAATTTGAAATATTGATTCATAATATTTAAAGTTTTGTTATTAAGCTGATAAATGATCATTTATGATTCCATGAAAATGTTATTTTTAAAAAACATTTTTATTCCATAGTCGACAATAACAACATGTACATACTAGCAAATCATTTTGGCTTTTCTTCAGGTGACTTATTAGGAAAGTAGAAAATCATAGTAAGCAAGTAAGAAAATAATTGTCTTATGGAGCATCTGATTATAATAATTGAAATTGTTTTTACTTGATGCATTTTTTGAAAGAGAAAACCCATTTACTTATATAAAAGATGTATTTTTGTCTAGGATGGGATTTTCAAAATGAATGAGTCTAGATGAGTCAGTCTTATGTTAGTTATAATGCCATCAATATTTACAGAAGAAATACAGCTTTAAAATTTTTCATTCTAATTCAACCTATAACATTTTTTAGTGGTCTTTTCCTCTTTTTAAAAAGGAGATTTCCGTATTTAGTTGCATATTTAACTAGCTTTGCCATCAGGAAGGCAATGACAATTAAGGTAAGGAGAGTTTAACATATGGTGAATTGTGTGTTAAATTTGTCTATTCCATTGAAGTGATACTGTGAGAGAGAGAAAAAATCTGAAAATAAATGTTTCTTTCTCTAAGACTTGAGTCTTATTTGTAGTTAGAAATAAGTAATTACTGAAAGACCATAATGTCCCTGCTGGATTTTGTGAATCTAAGGATTATGTGATTTAATTTTGATATTTCATACACTGCTTGATATTTCATAATTACTGTGAACACTGGTACATCTGTAGCATTTTTAATTCTTTGATAAATGTATTAAGATATTTTACATTCGTACCAAGAAATATGCCAGGGGCAAAAAGTTCATGAGAGGGAAATAATTATATCAAATGAAAGATTGAATTCTGTTTCTCTGATGCAGTGGATTGAATATTTGACTTGCTAGTAGAAAAATTACTTAAGAGAGCTATGTAAGTGAAAGCAAGTTTTTTTATCACTTGGCTATTACTGTTCTTTTAAGAAATTATGTGTTCCTGTTCTTTTCATTAATGTGAATGGGAAGGATTAACTCAGTGTGAATATATCTCACAGCATGATGTGCTATAGGAAATAATGCCAAATACACAACAAGTAGAATCAGTTATTAAAGTTAAGCATATATCCATTATCACAGTATGAATAAATATATATACACTCTTACTCACAAGCATCAATGAAGATAGCACTGAGAATATGTGAAAAGTTCATTTCATAATTCAAGACAAACTGTAATTTTCAGTGAGGACCCCGGTAACAGCTGAGCAGATGTCGCTGTGTGTGCTTGCATGATCCTGATTTTCACAGAGGACCACAGTGCAAGAAGTTACCTGATTATGCTAGTTTCTGAAGTCACCAAGGACAAATCCTTTATACAGAATAAGTCTTAATTCAGAAAACTTTGTTACTGTCTGTTCACTTACTAAATAAATAAATAACTGTAATACCTAAGTAAGTCTTATAAATCAATGCTAAAAAGAAACAGGCACCTCACAAAAGAAGAAAACAAAATTTCCAGTAAGAATAAACCCCAATATGAATCAAATAAATGTGCAGTTAAAACAATAGAACATGTGTCCCACTAGTAAAAATTTAAATGTAATGAAAATTAGCAGGCTGGCGAGGTGGGGAAATTGAATTCATTATAATTACTGCTGGAAATATGAGTTGTAGAACCCTTATAACTATCAACTAAAATACACATACACTTTAATCATTACTGTTCTAGAAATATGTCCTATTGGAAATACAGTTCAAATATAGAGATAAAATAAGCTTGACTCAATTTTATTTTAATATTAATATATAAGAATAATGTAAAAGATGAATAATCAAATCTAATGTATACTTATGTAAAGGAATAATAATATGAAATTTTGAAACTAAACTGCTATTATAGGAGAACAAGGGAGAGTATGTGGTGAGCAGATGTAAAAAGTAGATATTCTTTGTAATGAAGAAGATAATAATGTAAACCAGTTCAGGGATGGATTTTTATTTTCTATGGTATCTCTGCTTAGCCCACATCATGTATGCGTGTGTACGTGGAAGCCAGGGGCCTCCAGAGCATGAAGCTCTACAGTGCCTCAGAGGTGTCCACCATGAAGCAGCAGTGACCGTGGACGATAGTTATTGCTATAGTGAAACTGCAGGGACTTAAAAGGAAGTAACCTTTACAACTTAAGACTTGAAGGACTAGATATGTCACAGAAGTCTCATTTGTTCTTTACTGAGAATGTTTATGAGTAAGGTTATACTAAACTTTTGGTTGCTACACTCACTAGTATTTTTTTCAGACTTTAATTTCCCACATCCATCGATACAGCTGAGCACATCTAACATCAGAATATGCTTCCCACCCTTCCAACATTCAGGGGCCTTTGACAGTTTTCTGCTAAATATTCTCTCATCTGTTTTATCACATCTTAGTCATCTTTGTCCCTGTTTTTTCATCCAAAATTTTAAAAAATTATATTCTACAAGGTTTCAACATAAGCTCTCCTGTTTGTACCTGAGACACCCAAACTTTGCTCCTGTTCTTCACTGAGAACCTCAGTAGCAACTGAGCAGTTGAGTTTCTAACCACTTTTGCACCAGCAACTATTGATTTTACTTCTTTGCTCTAGACTTTCCAGTCAGAGTCAGCTACACATTTTCAACTACTAGTTTTCAACACCCGGTTCAAAATTCTTTACTCTGAGCACCCTGGTCCCTAAATTCTATATTCTGTGCTCTTAACCTTTCTTTCATATTTTAATGTAGTCTCATATAATTTGAAATTGATTTATTTATACTGTCATCTCCATGTGATAGAGAATTAGTTTTTTTTGTAAGAAATGCCTAATTTTTTCTCCTTTGCACAAGAGCTAGATCACGTTGTCATTAAATAATCATTTAGAAGAAAAAGACTTTCCTAGTGAAATAATACCACTGAGTGACCATCATTCAGACAGCATAACTTCCTGTCTATTCCCCTAGAAGAAAACCTAAAAAGATGTTTTATCTAGAAATATGGTTCTTTGACATATTAAAGGTAAAAGTGTGCCTTCCTAATAAATCATCTTGCAAGAATTTCATGTCACTACTAAAGGTTATAATGCATAAAATGTCTTGAAGCAAAATCATTGAAGAATAGAATAATAAAAGAACTGTGGAATAAGAACAACGTATATTTTCTTGCTTTAAGAAAAAAAAAAAAACTAGTTTTAGTTCAGGATCTAGCATAAGTAAGTTGCTTTCTAAACAGTTAACTCTGACGAAAAATGAATTTTGATGATTTATGAGAAAGTATCGTTCCAGTCATTACTTTCAAGGTTTTCAATAATTCATCAGCAGGGATCACAAAAAAACTGAGAATGCAGCAAAGACAGAAATAGTATTGCATGTTTGAGTCTTAAAATGAATGCACCATGAAGAAGCCGCCCTTGCAAAACATTGGTTGTATGTAGTCTGCTCAATGACCAACCTTGAAGAAGTTATACCAGGAGCTGTTAATCCGCCAGACCACAGTCTTTTTTTCTCTAGCTCATCCTGGATGAAATAAGAGAAAATGGAGGGTCAGACAGTCTCCCTGAACCAAGGCCTCAGAAACGCTGAGAAACAGACTGGACACAAAGAATCCCGATGCCTAATATCTTGCTTTGCTGGTGACATACACCAGGTGTAGTGGGCCACTAGTCGCCAAATACAATTATTCCCCAGTGCAGATATGTGTCATTTCTAATGGGGAATTATGTAATGAAATAGACGCTCAAGGAATTAGACTAATCAGCTGGAGAATTGGTATAGTTCAGTCGCTCAGGTCCAACTCTTTGTGACCCCATGGACTGCAGCATGCCAGAATTCCCTGTCCATCACCAACTCCTGGAGCTTACTCAAACTCATGTCCACTGAGTTGGTGATGCCATCCAGCCATCTCATCCTCTGTCGTCCCCTTTTCCTCCCACCTTCTATCTTTCCCAGCATCAGGGTCTTTCCCAAAGAGTCAGTTCTTCTCATCAGGTGGCCAAAGAACTGGAGTTTCAGCTTCAGCATCAGTCCTTGCATTGAATATTCAGGACTGATTTCCTTCAGCATTGACCGGTTTGATCTCCTTCCAATCCATGGGACTTTCAAGAGTCTTCTCCAACATCACAGTTCAATAGCACCAATTCTTCAGCACTCAATTCTCTTTACAGTCCAACTCTCACATCCATATATGACTACTGGAAAAATCATAGCTTTGACTAGATGGACTTCTGTTGGCAGAGTAATAATGTCTCTACTTTTTAATATGCTGTCTAGGTTAGTGATAGCTTTTCTTCCAAGGAGGAAGCTTTTTTTTTTTTTTTTAATTTCATGGTTGTAGTCACAATCTACAGTTTTTCTGTAGCCCATGAAAATAAAGTCTCTCACTGTTTCCATTATTTCCCCATCTAGTTTCCATGAAGTAATGGGACCAGATACCATGATCTTCCTTTTTTGAATGTTGAATTTTAAGCCAACTTTTTTACTCTCCTCTTTCATCAGAAGGCTTTTTAGTTCTTCTTTGCTTTCTGCCATAAGGGTGGTGTCATTTGCATATCTGAAGTTATTGATATTTCTCCTGGCAATCTTATATCCAGCTTGTATTTTATCCAGCCTGGCATTTCGCATGATGTTTTCTGCAAATAAGTTGAATAAGCAGGGTAACAATAAACAACCTTGACATACTCCTTTCCTGATTTGGAACTAGTCTGTTGTTCCATGTCCAGTTCTAACTGTTGCTTCTTGACCTGCATACAGGTTTCTCGGGAGGCAGGTGAGGTGGTCTGGTATTTCCACACTGTGTTGTGACCCACATAGTCAAAGACTTTGGCGTAGTCAATAAAGTAGAAGTTTTTCTGGAACTCTTTTGCTTTTCCAATGATTCACTATATGTTGGCAATTTGATCTCTGATTCCTCTGCCTTTTCTAAATCCAACTTGAACATCTGGAAGTTCATGGTTCACGTATTGTTGAAGCCGGGCTTGGAGAATTTTGAGCATTACTTTACTAGCGTGTGACATGAGTACAAATGTGTGGTAATTTGAACATTCTTTAGCATTGCCTTTCTTTGGGATTGAAATGAAAATTTTTCAGTCCCGTGGCCACTGCTCAGTCTTCCAAATTTGCTAACATATGGAGTGCAGCAGTTTCACAGCATCATCTTTTAGGATTTGAAATAACAACTGGAATTCCATCACCTCCACTAGCTTTGTTTATAGTGATGCTTCCTAAGGCCCACTTGACTTTGCATTCCAGGATGTCTGGCTCTAGGTGAGTGATCACACCATTGTGATGTCATGAAGATCTTTTTTGTATAGATCTTCTGTGTATTCTTGCCACCTCTTATGCTTCTGTTAGGTCCATACCATTTCTGTCCTTTATTGAGCCCATCTTTGCATGAAATGTTCCCTTGGTATCTTCATTTTTCTTGAAGAGTTCTCTAGTCTTTCCCATTGTATGGTTTTCCTCTATTTGTTTGCATTGGTCACTGAGAAAGGCTTTCTTATCTCTCCTTGATATTCTTTGAAACTCTGCATTCAAATGGGTATATCTTTCTTCTTCTCCTTTGCCATTAGCTTCTCTTCTTTTCTCAGCTATTTGCAAGGTCTCCTCAGACAGTCATTTTCCCTCTTTGCATTTCTTTTTCTTGGGGATGATTTTGATCACCACCTCCTGTAGAATATCACAAACCTCCGACCATCATTTTTCAGGCACTCTGTCAATATCTAATCCCATGAATCTATTTCTCACTTCCACTGTATAATCGTAAGGGATTTCATTTAGGTCATACCTAAATGGTCTAGTGGTTTTCCATACTTTCTTCAATTTAAGTCTGAATTTGGCAATAAGGAGTTCATGATCTGAGCCACAGTCAGCTCCTCTTCTTGTTTTTGCTAACTGTATAGAACTTCTCCATCTTTGGTTGCAAAGAATACAATCAATCTGATTTCTGTATTGACCATCTGGTGATTTAGATTGTCTGGAGTAAATCTGGAGAATTACTTATAGGACTTATGGAAATGCAGATGAAATATGAAGTAACTTAAAATAGAAGGGGGAAAAGATCAGCACAAAATGTTTTGTCACTTATTCTGGGACATTCTGATCAATTTTATTTATGTATTCTTCAGGTAACTCTTATACACATAAAGTGAACCATAAATATTGTGTTCCTAAACATCATGGGTTTAATATTTAATAATCTCTTTAATATTTTATGAATCATTACAATAAGACAATTTATGAACACTGAAGTAAAAATGAACCAGAAGTAAAAATCAGGGTCAGCATTCTGAAGAGTGGTTATTTTCCCAGATATGATATCTGCTGAAATTGTCAGATAAGAATAATGTTGTTTATGTATCTGCAAGAATAATTCTTCAGTGTATGAAATGTTTAGGGATTCAAAAGCAAAGTGATGTAGTTGACTAGATTCATTGTCTAAGCATTTTGAAGTTCTTTTTTACTTGCAAATTGTTACTAAGGATTATTAATATTTAGGATGCAAGATAAGGTTTCCATAAACCACAGTCAACTAGAATTTCATCAGACAATTGGACTACCGAATACAATGTGCCAAATATTTCAAATAATTAATGAAAACTATTAACAGGCTCTCTATATAGTTTTTTATTAATAAACTAAAAACTGCTTTTGTAGAAAATCAAAATGTTCTAGACTCACTGTGATATTCATACTGATTTAATAAGTTTACATAATCATTTTTGGCTTCATACAGGAAAAGTTTTATCTGGAACACATTAAAGATGAGTCTAGGAGCTAGGTGGCAGCAGCAGTAGTAGTAGTGAGATAAATGTAAAGATCCAAAAATTTTCACTAGAAATGAATCTATAAAAATAATATACTTGCATCCATTTTTAAAGTAAAAGAAGTTGAGATGCAGTATATTTAACTCTTATCTCAAGGAATGTGACCTCTAAAATGTGACCAAGATTATTGAAGCAATAGTCTTGTGCTGAGTGGGCACATATATTTCACATTTATCCGACAGGATTATAGCTTTTCACACTGTGCAAAGCAATCTACTAAACAACAGAACTCAAAGATGAATAAACTATGATTCTTGTTTGCATAGAAGAAAAGTAAAGTGCATACCTTTTCACATAACTCTATCTATCCCAATAACTTGGAAATATGTGCATGTATATATAAGTTATAAAGATGAAAACCACCCCTTCCCTATTTCATGAATAGAAGGACCTACAAGTATCACTGTTAGCCCTGAGTATTTCTGAAGAAGTTCATTACATTGGAGAGAAGGTACACTTCAGCACTGCTTTTCATCTTCTTGCAGTCTTTTGTTATGTAGTAAAATGAACAAAATCTTTAACAGCAGAGGACTATCAGTAGGTGACCAAGAGGAGACTGGCATGATTAGAATAAATGCTAAGTAGTGGGACAGGGAAATTACTGTTGAGAGTGACCAGGAAAAATTGGAGGGAACATTGAAGTTTCTTAGCTCGAAATCGCTTTGTTTTATAGGGATTCAATGTTTATCAGTAAATTAGTGAGTTGGCTAGATAGACATGTGTTACTTTGGTCTTGGTCTACTTTAGTTCCAAATGTAGATCCTCATTAACAATATATTTATTGTTAATTTCTTTGTATTTTTATTTTTTAACTATAGTCAATTCTTTTAATATCCATACCAGTGGAGGGAAGGTTGGACATAGACACAGAAAATTCATACATATAAAATTCAAATAAATATATGCATATGTATGCTTCACAACAAACTGGAAAATTCTTCAGGAGATGGGAATACTAGACCACCTGACCTGCCTCCTGAGAAGCAACAGTTAGAACTGGACATGGAACAACATACTGGTTCCAATCTTATATTAAATGCACAAGGGCAAATGATGAAGGAATCTAAACATAATCCTAAGGAAAACCACCAAATCACAAGGGAAAAATGAAAGAGAAGGAAGGAACAGTGAGGAATTACCAATGAAAAACAGGAAGCAAATCAGCAAACTGGCAGTAAGTTTATATGCATCAATATTTACTTTAAGTGTAAATGAACTGCATTTGTCAGTCAAAAAGTGGCTGAGTGGTTAGAAAGACCCATCTATATGCTACCTATAACAGGCTTATTTCAAAAGAAAGGACACAGAAAATGAAAGTTTGGAAAAAAAACAATCCATGCAAATAGAAATATAAAGAAGGCTGGATTAGCTCTACTCCTATCAAACAAAATGCATATTAAAACAAAGACTAAAAAAAGACAAAGAGCATTATATAATGATTAAATAATTAACCCAGAAGGAAGAGATAATACTTATAAATGTATATGCACCCAAAAAAAGAACACCAAGGTATGTAAAGCAAATATTAAAGGACCGAAAGAGAAATTTTCAGTAATATAATAAGGGGTTTTAACATGTACTTACATCAATGGGTAGATCATCTCTACAGAGAATCAATAAGGAAACAAACTTAGATGATATAATTAGGTCTGATGAATTTGATAGATATAAAGGTAACATTCCATCCTAAAGCAACAGAATACACATTCTTCAGTTCACATGGAACGTACATTAGGCTAGATTACTCAGGTCACAAAACAAGTTTCAGGAGATTATGAAGATTGGAATTTTACCAAGGATCTTCTGAGACCGCACTGTATGAAACTGGCAGTGGCTGCCCCCTCCAGTGTTCTTGCCGGGAGAGCCCCCTGACAGAGGGGTCTGGTGGGCTGCAGACCCTACGGTCATAGAGTTGCACACAGCTGAGCGACACACTTCAGTTCAAAAATCAACCATAAGAGCAAATAGGAAAAACTACGAACCATAGAGATTAAAAAACATGCTACTGACCAACCAGTGGATCATCAAAGAAAGCAGAGGAGAATAAAAAATGCCTAGACAAAAATGAAAGAAATATGACATAGCGAAATTATGGGTTGCAGCAAGATGGTTCAAAGAGAGAAGTTCAATAGCAACACAGGCCTACTTCAAGAAACAGGAAAAATCACCCCAAAGGGTCAGATTTACAACTAAAGGAACTAGAAAAAGCAATTGTAGCTCAAAATTTTAGGAGAAAAGAAATGAGACAAAAACATGAAATAGAGAGTGGAAAGAGGTATACAGATCTAATCAGTCAGTGTTTTATATTCTGAAATATAACTTTATAAGTAGTTCTTTTCAAGCTCAGAAAAATGATTTATATTGTTAATATCAAATAATAGACATTAATCCAGCCTAGTAATCAAGATATCAATGGACTGTCCTTATATATACAGACTTTTATTTTGTACAACTTCAAAACTATGTAAGCCTGTGTATATACTACATAGCATAAGCATACTTGAGTAATAGTATAATAGAAATTTGATCAAAGGAAACAAAATGTAACTGTTCAAAACTTATTTATTGACTCTTTCTATATTTGATATTGTATTTGGTAAAAGAGATTCATTGGTTAGACACAGCCCTTTGGG